>NC_133329.1:389683447-390047614 GCF_042186555.1 Aquarana catesbeiana
AACGCATTTCAAGGGTCAAGCTCTGAAGAAGAGCTGGGTGAGAAATATATAAAAGCAAGTCATCTGCGAATGTAGTGCTTTTAACTTTAGCACTCTCAGTGTACAGCGTAGATCAATTGAGTTTGGCTCCTCTATAGGCAGAGGAGTCAGGGTTAATTTGTTTGTGCTTAGCTGTGCAGAGCTCTAAGGGCTGGGTCTCTGTTACCTCGCCCTGGCTTCTAGAACTGGCTGGATAGTTCTGTAACTTAGAGGGTGGAGGAACAGAGACTAAAGCCTGAATATTTATGGAGTTTCCACCAATCCCTGGGGAGGTAAGGCCCAGAAGGTGGGGAAATAGGCCATAAATGTTCCGGAGCCTAACAGTGAGGGAGCAGAGTCCAGGGTCCAGTTGCCGGGAGGGGACGTCTGTGCTGGGGGGGCCCGCCACTGATCCTAGGAGTGGAGAGCATTGTAGATGTTAATACCTAACAGCCAGAAAATACATTTTTCTATAACATAGTGATGCATATTAAAATCTCACAGTAACCTGCTACCCAAATTATGCTAAGAACACCAACAACAATGACGTCATCTGAACCGGTCGCCAGTAGTGCGCATGCGTCAGTCCCCGGGCATGTGTTGGAGGCAAACAAACGGGGAATCTCCGAGAACATGATGGGGATAAGGCTAATGACACCCTAAAAGGAGGACAGTCAAATGTAGTGCCCCCCTGGCTGTACCTCCAATCACCACAGCCCAAGTCCAGGACCAAGGATGACCCCAGCCCCAGATGACGCTGTGGCACTGGGCGGCCGCACATCCATGATAAACAGCCCTCCACCACCAACGCATTCCAGGTCCCTTTGCTCTGATGGTTTTGGGCTCTTGCACCAGCCAGCAAGGTGATGACCAACACTAACTGCAATATTGTTGAATGCCTATTGTTACTATATATTGTGAAGATTTATTATATATCCTTAGCCACTTAGAATACTTACGTAAAGCTCCCGAAGAAGCGCAACGACGCGAAACATGTAGAGCCTGAACAATTTACATCAACTTCCACCAAGCCCACCTGGATAGCGGCAGCCGTACTCCATTGGCACATATACCATGGACTTGGATGGGGACTTTATTGGTCTTCTTGTTGGTGTTCTTAGCATAACTTGGGTAGCGGGTTACTGCGAGGTTTTAATATACATCACTATGTTTTAAAGAAATTGTAATAAAATATATTTTTCAAGAAATTGGTGTACTTTGGTGCCCATAAAGTCCACAGGGTCCACAAAATTTTTTATTTTTTTATTTTAATATGACACTTTGGTCCATAAGGTCTAGTAAGTTTAGCAAGGATTGGACCAATTTTGTAGCCCCATCCATAGAATTTGCTGTTATTGTACAGCTGCTTTTTTGCTTTGTGTGAGAAGCTACAAAGGTATTCACGAGCACCGCTGCTTCCCGCTGTATTGTACTCATTTTATGTAATTAATTGCTTGTCGCTACATTTAACTAATACCAAGGCCGCTTTTATTTTACTGCATGTAGCTATATGTAGCTATAATTGTAAATATACCAGGGCTGATTGTGTTTTATTGCATGTAGCGGTATTGTGATCGTATAAAGGCTGTCTGCATTTTATTGCTTGTGGCTTGCTTCATTCCACATGACTGAGCAGCAGAGTATATTGAGGCTTTGTTGAAGACATTAATAATGCAGAGCGGCTTCTGCCTGTAGAACGGGATCCAAGCTCTAAATATTGTATGTTACACATATTATCACGGATGTCTGCAATCATTAAGGGCTATACCTTACCACTGCGATGCCTGAAGCTATAGCAGAAATAACACCCTGCTTAACGGTGAAGTGTACTAATGGTTATTTATATTATCATGGGGTGCAACATGGAGGTCACCATTGACATACTGTGCCATTAGAGGTGTATCTGGGCTTTTAGCATGAGATCCTCTCTCCCTCCTTTCACCTGTACTGTAAAACCTCGTACACACGATCGGATTGTTGGCCAACAAAACCGTGGACTTTTTGTCCGAAGGGCGTTGGCCCGAACTTGTCTTGCATACAAACGGCAAGGAATTGTTGGCCAACAAATACGAACTTACTGATGTACTACATTGTTTTTCAGCTCTTTAGCGCCACCCTTTGGGCTCCTTCTGCTAATTTCGTGTTAGTAGAAGTTTGGTGAGTGTTGATTCGCGCTTTCATTTCGAACTTTGTACATCGCACTTTTCATTTTGTGCTTTTCAGTTTGTTTCTGAACGGCCGTTCGTCAACCAGCCATGTTGCGGAATCGGAGGAGATAACGTGTTATTTATTATTGGCCTTGGAGTTATTGCTTTGACATTACTTTTTGGGTTGAATAATAATGATTGGATTTGTTATATTTTCTATATTTTTGGATGCATAGAATGCACTTTTTGGTTAAGTTCTATTGGCAGATAGCATGTCTAATTTTATTTAATTCCTTTTTTTAATGCACAATAAAAAATTTGTGTAGAATAATACTTGGCTTTGTGTTTTACTTCAAATGATAGTTTGGGAGTAGGCAGTTACATTTTATAAAATACAATGTAAAATTGACAAGGGACACCAACATAGTTGTATCTTTGATCTTAAAAACGATGGGATAATGGTGTTGTGGTTTCTTGCCCAAATTAAAAAAAAAAAAAAAAAAAAAAAGCATAATAATATTATTCTTGATATCACTAGAAAAAAAAAAGCCTTTGAAAATTAATTTGCAATAACTCCATCAGTATCACCAGCAAAGCATCTTCATTATTATTCCATTAAAGAAGAAGAGAATTGTGTGCTGCATTTGGAGATCTCATAATTTGCCGCGTCACGAATGTTAATTCTCCATTACGAACGCTAGTTTACAAGACCGACCGCTTCTGCTTCCGAGCATGCGAGTTTGTACTTTGGACTTTTGTCCGACGGACTTGTGTACAAGGGGTTGATTTACTAAAGGCTAATAGAGTGTGCACTTTGCAAAGTGCAGTTGCTCCACAGCTTAGTAAATGAGGCAAAGCTTTACTATGCAAAGAATATCCAAACACGTGCAAGGTAATAAAAAAAAATGCATTTTTGCTTGCACATTATTGGATGGTTGAAATCTGTGGAGCCTCTACTCATTTACTAAGTTCTGGAGCAACTGATGGATTTTACTTCCTTTCTTACCCTGAAAAGTAAAAGCATAGGGGGAGATTCACTAATACTGGAGCACTCAGAATCTGGTGCAGCTGTGCATAGAAACCAATCAGCTTCCAGGTTTTATTGTCAAAGCTTAATTGAACAAGCTGACAAGCTGTGCTCCAGTTTTAGTAAATCTCCCCCATAGTATGCTAGGATGCATTGCATCCTAGCACATTATATGACACTGCAAACGAAGCCCGCGCCGTCCCCGCTGCAGGCCATATCCATGCTTGCCCCTCTTTATTCCGGGGCCGCAGACTCTATGACTGGCTGGGGCCGCGTGACGTCACTCCTGCGCATGCGCGCATCAGCCTCCAGACATGGCACTCGCTCGTGAAAAAATGAACCGGGGGGGCGTTTCTTCACAGCGCATGCACCGATGACATCATCGGCACACTATACAGTAATTATCTTCTAAACGGCGCATGTTTAGGAGATATTTATAGTACCTATAGGTAAGCCTTATTATAGGCCCACTTATAGGTACAACTTGCAAAGGGAGGTTTACAACCCCTTTAAGTAAATCCCCCCAATGTGTCATCTCTGGCCCTCTCTGCATCTCCCTGATGGACCATGTGTGTTCAGCTTTTCCATTGTTTTTTATTGTGCTAGTTCAAACCTGTGTGCTGCATTGCCAAGAGCTGGGTAGAAAAATGCAGGTGCATTTTGTAGTCCCTTTGTGTTCAATGGCAGCATATAAAAATGCATGTAATGTGTTTTAGAGCATTTTTAGTGCAAGCCCCTATCATAGCACTCTCAACTTTGTTCAACATTTCATTGCCGGACAGACCCCAACAAAATAGGGCAGAACACATGAAAACTCAAATAAACACAAATGAAAAAGCAAATTAAAAACATGCGAAAGATTCATAGCAATGCACACAGAAAGGTGAGAACCCGGCCTAAATGATCTTAGAAGTGGTAGATGTACAGAGCAATAAATCGCTTGCTTACAATTCAGACTATGATGACATCAAAGCATATGTAATATGTTCCGACTGTGTGCTGCATTAAACATCCCCAGTAACATTTGCTGAGTTACCTTTCTTCCACATGATGCGGGGTGCAGGGCTGCCAGCAGGAAGGCAGGAAAGGGTTACCGAATCCCCATCTAGAATCACTGTATCCTTCAACTTGATGTGGAAAACCGGAGGGAAATCTGCACAAAAACACCAAAAATACTAAGAATTACCAAGTCACCAGACCACTCATTATATCAAATATCTTCCCAGACCCTTGTACTGTTCATTTTTTGATAGATCTATAGCAGAATTTAAAAAATATGGAAAGTCTTGAGGCACCCCATTCTAAAATATAAAAACTGTTCTAATAGTTTTACATAATGCAGCAACATCCACACATGTAGGACACCCGACGTTAGAAGTGATTTATTCTTTCAAATCCAATACACTTTTGCAAACTGGTACTGACTAGCAGTGGCGGCTGGTGGGTTTTTCTTTTGGGGGGGGGGGCGCAAACAAGCGACACTGACAGCCCCGGGCAGCCCCGGCGGCGTGGCACTGACACACACCCCCCTCCGGGAGGCCAGCAGCGTGGAACTGACAAACCCCCCCCCAGGTGGCCAGCAGTCAGGCACCTACCCGATCTAGGGCTGGCGGGCTGTGGTGTCCTCTCCTCCTCTCCCGGTGTTCGCCCCCCCCCCCCCCCCCCCGCTTCCTCCGCCGTGTGTCTCCTCTCTGTTCCTCCTAAGCGCTAGGCATCCAATAGGTTCTCCTGACGCTTTGGCCAATCGGGAAACAAGTCTCACGACCTGCCTCCTGATTGACGGGGAGGAACTTTAGTGTGAAAATAGCGAAGATTAATTTGCTGTTGTCACACAACTGGGTGGGATCGGGGCCCACCCTTTTTTGAAGCCTATTAGAGCCTTTGGCTCTAATTAGGTGCTTCAACCCCCCTCCCCCCATTGAAATTCATGGTCCGGCTCCCTGATATGTAGATAGGGGGGGTGGCACCCATGCACTCTCTATGGACAGGCCGCCACTGCTGAGTAGTATTCCAACGTTTCTCTTCTCCCTCAGTTTTTCTCCATCACTCAGCTAATGTGACTTCAGCGCTGATGGAGAGGGGCAGGGGAAGGTCAAACAAGAATGTTATGCAGGTCACAGACATCCTCCTTATCAACTGATTATGCCAATTATTATTAGGACGCTGGCAGCTAGAAGGTTGTAATAGTGCACAATGAAAACCTGTGGCTTTGCATAACTAGAAGGCAGGCTTCATCCACATGCCGGTTTGTATACTGTTTTGGGCAATTTTTAGGCATTTTGCCAAGGCACACCTGAAGAAACCTCAAGGCACCCTGGTTGAAAAAGGCTGATCTACTGTATCGGATACTTTACCATCAGATTGTAATGTGCATGGCCAGAAATACTGGAACCATGGAAGAAAACTTGGCATGAAAAAAGCTCAGCACTCCATATAAGACATACCTCTTTATTTACTGAAACAGCAATCACTCAAGCACGATTTGGGGTTTTCTGTGTGTACCCCCAAAATGTGCAGGGGCAAGAAGGTCTAAACATGCCTAAACACGTGTGTGACTGAACTCTGCAATACTATACATTAGTAATAAACATTATGAGGGAACGCAAGCCCTCTTTGTCAAGTCAGGTGATGTGTGCCCAAGGAACATGCGTTGGTGATTGCTGTTTGCAGTAAAATGAGCTACACTTAATGGAGTACTGTGTTTTCTTCATTCTGAATCTAACAGCGCCATCAATAGCCATAAACCCCGTTGGGGGTGAGGGGTTTGGCCAATTTTTGGCCAATATTAGCTCCATTATTAGCCCCGTCAGTTACACCCAGATCAACCAAATCTTCCTGGTGGATATTTGTTGGCTGAACAGCATCTGCATCCAATCGGATGGAGGCACCGTTTGGGTATTGGGACAGCCGGTGCCACAAGAGACAGGGATTCATCAATCTTCATGGGTGGAGGAATCTGTTAAGCTGGCCATAGATGGGTAGAGTTTCGGGTGGCTTTCATTTGGTAGTTCATTTGTTCCCAAATCAAATATTAAAAGCAAATTAAATCTTTCTAATGACACTTTAATCCTTCCAGAATTCCATCCATCTATGACCAGCTTTGGATTTCTTTTGTTCGGCCCTCATGCAAACAAAAGAAATCTATACAGTGGTGAAAATAATGATTTGATCCCCTGCAGATTTTGTAAGTTTGCCCGCTTACAAAGAAATGGAGGGTCTATCATTTTTATCATAGGTGTATTTTAAATGATAGAGACAGAATATCATTCGAAAATCCAGAAAAAACACAAGATACAAATGTTACGAATTAAGTTGCAGTTCAGTGAGTAAAATAAGTATTTGATCTCCAAGAAAAACACGACTTAGTACTTGGTGGAGAAACCCTTGTTGGCAAGCACAGAGGTAAGACTTTTCTTGTAGTTAGTGACCAGGTTTGCACACATCTCAGGAGGGACATTTTTGGCCCAAATCTTCTCTAAATCCTTAAGGTTTCTTGGTTGTCGCTTGGCAACCCGAAGCTTCAGCTCCCTCCATAAATTTTCTGTAGGATTAAGGTCTGGACACTGGCTATGCCACTCAATGGCCTTAATATGCTTCTTCTTGAGCCACTCCTTTGTTGCCTTGGTGGTATGTTTTGGGTCATTGTCATGCTGGAAGACTCATCCATGACCCATCTTCAGTGTTCTGGCTGCGGGAAGAAGGTTCTCATCCAAGATTCTACAATACATGGACCCATCCATTGGCCTTTCAATGCAGCAAAGTCAGCCTGTACCTTTAGCAGAGAAACAGCCCCAAAGTATAATGTTTCCACCTCCGTGCTTGACTGTAGGGATGGTGTTCTTAGGGTCATAGTCAGCATTTTTCTTCCTCCAAACACGGCGAGCCCCCCTCCTCAAGATGGCACATGTACAGTCATGCCAGTGAACA
The DNA here is from genome assembly GCF_042186555.1 of Aquarana catesbeiana. Classification (NCBI taxonomy): domain Eukaryota; kingdom Metazoa; phylum Chordata; class Amphibia; order Anura; family Ranidae; genus Aquarana; species Aquarana catesbeiana. The sequence continues at coordinate 389,690,567 of NC_133329.1, forward strand.
TCTAAAATGATTCAGAGAGGGATAGGGAGAAAGTGCTGTGGTCAGATGAGACCAAAATTGAGCTCTTTGGCAATAACTCGACTCGCCGTGTTTGGAGGAAGAAAAATGCTGACTATGACCCTAAGAACACAATCTGTACAGTCAAGCACAAAGGTGGAAATATTATGCTTTGGGGCAGTTTCTCTGCTAAAGGTACAGGCCAACTTTGCCTCATTGAGGGGATAATGGATAAGGCCATGTATTGTAAAATCTTGAATGAGAACCTTCTTCCCTCTGAAGATGGGTCATGGATGGGTCTTTCAGCATGACAATGACCCAAAACATACTGCCAAGGCAACAAAGGAGTGTCTCAAGAAGACCCACATTAAGGTCATTAAGTGGCCTAGTCAGTCTCCAGACCTTAATCCTATAATAATTTATGGAGGGAGAAAACACGATTTGCAAAGAGACAACCAAGAAACCTTAAAGAGGAGTTCCACCCAGGGGGTCCATTAAAAAAAAAAAAAATTAAAAGTCAGCAGCTACAAATACTGCAGCTGCTGACTTTTAATTGGACACTTACCTGTCCCTGGGTCCAGCGATGCGGGGGATCGAAGCCCCGCTCGTCCCCCGCCTCCGCTCGTCGGCACCGGCATTTCAACTGTGGGCGCCGGGCTGTGGCTTCACAGCCTGGCACCCACTGCGCATGCGCGAGCGGCGCCGCGCGCCGTGATTGGCCGCTCAATCACCTGGGACCTGTAATGGGTCCCAGATGATTGACAGGAGGGAGGAAGCAGAGCGGAGCCCTTCCTGTGCCGAGGGGGAAGTGATGTCCCCAGCCCAGGCAAAGGGAGAGGCAGACTACGAGGGACCACCTAGCAACAGGCATTTAGAGGTAAGTAAAAAAAAAAAATATCCAAATGTTTTTTTGTTTTTTTCTTTAGAATTTTTCAGGTATTTTTGTTTTTTTGGGTGGAACCCCACTTTAATGATTCAGAGAAGATTTGTAAAGAAGAGTGGACAAAAATCCCTCCTGAGATGTGTGCAAACCTGGTCACCAAATACAAGAAACGTCTGACCTCTGTGCTTGCCAACAAGGCGTTCTCCACCAAGTACTAAGTCAAGTTTTGTTTGGGGATCAAATACTTATTTTACTCACTGAACTGCAACCTAATTTATAACATTTGTATCATGTGTTTTTTCTGGATTTTTGTTTGCTATTCTGTCTCTATCATTTAAAATACACCTATGATAAAATACCTATGTTACAAATATCATATATATTTAATGAGGTTATATATAACTTATCACACATAGACCTGCAAAAATCTGTTATTATAAATGTTCCTTTCCTCCCTCTCTGCCTCTAGATCTCCCTCCTTTCCTGAACTTTCCCAGACTTTTCTCTCCGATCTCCCTCCATGTCACCAGTGTGATTAGCTCTCTGCCCCGGGGGGTCACTCTCTGTACCTGGTAACAGTTGTGTTGTGCTGAGTGCAGCCCCTCCCAGGCAGGATTGTGTTCTCTCCACAACACACAATGGTGTCACCTGCCCCAGGCTCCCTCCACCTCCCTCCACCTCCCTCCTGTTACTAAGGACGCCGCTGTCACTAACTCCTATATATATATGGAGGAGAGGAGAGAGAGGGGACAGTGACCACTCCACACCGAACACATAACCCTTTGGAACCAGGAGAGATCAACTTTATTCACCATCATGGTGAGCGACCGACTGCACTCTGCCATCCTATACACCCCCCTATGTGTGACTGCACTCTGCCATCCTATACACCCCCCTATGTGTGACCGCACTCTCCCATCCTATACATCCCTCTATGTGTGACTGCACTCTGCCATCCTATACATCCCCCTATGTGTGACTGCACTCTGTCATCCTATACATCCCCCTATGTGTGACCGCACTCTCCCATCCTATACACCCCCCTATGTGTGACCGCACTCTCCCATCCTATACATCCCCCTATGTGTGACCGCACTCTGCATCCTATACATCCCCCTATGTGTGACTGCACTCTGTCATCCTATACATCCCCCTATGTGTGACCGCACTCTCCCATCCTATACATCCCTCTATGTGTGACTGCACTCTGTCATCCTATACATCCCCCTATGTGTGACCTCACTCTATCATCCTATACATTCCTCTATGTGTGACCGCACTCTGCCATCCTATACATTTCTCTATGTGTGACTGCACTCTGCCATCCTATAAATCCCTCTATGTGTGACTGCACTCTGCTATCCTATACATTCCTCTATGTGTGACCGCACTCTGCCATCCTATACATTTCTCTATGTGTGACTGCACTCTGCCATCCTATACATCCCCCTATGTGTGACTGCACTCTCCCATCCTATACATCCCCCTATGTGTGACCGCGCTCTGTCATCCTATAAATCCCTCTATGTGTGACCGCACTCTCCCATCCTATACATTCCTCTGTGTGTGACTGCACTCTGCCATCCTATACATCCCTCTATGTGTGACCGCACTCTGCATCCTATACATCCCTCTATGTGTGACTGCACTTTGCTATTTTATCCTATACATTCCTCTATGTGTGACCGCGCTCTGTCATCCTATAAATCCCTCTATGTGTGACTGCACTCTGCTATCCTATACATTCCTCTATGTGTGACCGCACTCTGCCATCCTATACATCCCTCTATGTGTGACCGCACTCTCCCATCCTATACACCCCCCTATGTGTGACCGCACTCTCCCATCCTATACATTCCTCTGTTTGTGACTGCACTCTGCCATCCTATACATCCCTCTATGTGTGACCGCACTCTCCCATCCTATACATTCCTCTGTGTGTGACTGCACTCTGCCATCCTATACATTCCTCTATGTGTGACCGCACTCTGTCATCCTATACATCCCCCTATGTGTGACTGCACTCTGTCATCCTATACATCCCCCTATGTGTGACTGCACTCTGTCATCCTATACATCCCCCTATGTGTGACTGCACTCTCCCATCCTATACATCCCTCTATGTGTGACCGCGCTCTGTCATCCTATACACCCCCCTATGTGTGACCGCACTCTCCCATCCTATACATCCCCCTATGTGTGACCGCGCTCTGTCATCCTATAAATCCCTCTATGTGTGACTGCACTCTCCCATCCTATACATTCCTCTGTGTGTGACTGCACTCTGCCATCCTATACATCCCTCTATGTGTGACCGCACTCTGCATCCTATACATTCCTCTATGTGTGACTGCACTCTGCATCCTATACATTCCTCTATGTGTGACTGCACTTTGCTATTTTATCCTATACATTCCTCTATGTGTGACCGCACTCTGCCATCCTATACGTCCCTCTATGTGTGACTGCACTCTGCTATCCTATACATTCCTCTATGTGTGACCGCACTCTGCCATCCTATAAATCCCTCTATGTGTGACTGCACTCTGCTATCCTATACATCCCTCTATGTGTGACTGCACTCTGCCATCCTATACATCCCCCTATGTGTGACTGCACTCTGTCATCCTATACACCCCCCTATGTGTGACCGCACTCTCCCATCCTATACATCCCTCTATGTGTGACTGCACTCTGCTATCCTATACATTCCTCTATGTGTGACCGCACTCTGCATCCTATACATCCCTCTATGTGTGACCGCACTCTCCCATCCTATACATTCCTCTGTTTGTGACTGCACTCTGCCATCCTATACATCCCTCTATGTGTGACCGCACTCTGCATCCTATACATCCCTCTATGTGTGACCGCACTCTCCCATCCTATACATTCCTCTATGTGTGACCGCACTCTCCCATCCTATACATTCCTCTGTGTGTGACTGCACTCTGCCATCCTATACATCCCTCTATGTGTGACCGCACTCTGCCATCCTATACATCCCTCTATGTGTGACTGCACTTTGCTATTTTATCCTATACATTCCTCTATGTGTGACCGCGCTCTGTCATCCTATAAATCCCTCTATGTGTGACCGCACTCTGCCATCCTATACATCCCTCTATGTGTGACCGCACTCTCCCATCCTATACACCCCCCTATGTGTGACCGCACTCTCCCATCCTATACATTCCTCTGTGTGTGACTGCACTCTGCCATCCTATACATCCCTCTATGTGTGACCGCACTCTGCATCCTATACATTCCTCTATGTGTGACTGCACTCTGCATCCTATACATCCCTCTATGTGTGACTGCACTTTGCTATTTTATCCTATACATTCCTCTATGTGTGACCGCACTCTGCCATCCTATACGTCCCTCTATGTGTGACTGCACTCTGCCATCCTATACATCCCCCTATGTGTGACCGCACTCTCCCATCCTACACATCCCTCTATGTGTGACTGCACTCTGTCATCCTATACACCCCCCTATGTGTGACCGCACTCTCCCATCCTACACATCCCTCTATGTGTGACTGCACTCTGCCATTCTATACATCCCTCTATGTGTGACCGCGCTCTGTCATCCCATAAATCCCTCTATGTGTGACTGCACTCTGCTATCCTATACATTCCTCTATGTGTGACCGCACTCTGCATCCTATACATCCCTCTATGTGTGACCGCACTCTCCCATCCTATACATTCCTCTGTTTGTGACTGCACTCTGCATCCTATACATCCCTCTATGTGTGACCGCACTCTCCCATCCTATACATTCCTCTATGTGTGACCGCACTCTCCCATCCTATACATTCCTCTGTGTGTGACTGCACTCTGCCATCCTATACATCCCTCTATGTGTGACCGCACTCTGCCATCCTATACATCCCTCTATGTGTGACTGCACTTTGCTATTTTATCCTATACATTCCTCTATGTGTGACCGCGCTCTGTCATCCTATAAATCCCTCTATGTGTGACTGCACTCTGCTATCCTATACATTCCTCTATGTGTGACCGCACTCTGTCATCCTATAAATCCCTCTATGTGTGACTGCACTCTGCTATCCTATACATTCCTCTATGTGTGACCGCACTCTGCCATCCTATAAATCCCTCTATGTGTGACTGCACTCTGCTATCCTATACATTCCTCTATGTGTGACCGCACTCTGCCATCCTATACATCCCTCTATGTGTGACTGCACTCTGCCATCCTATACATCCCTCTATGTGTGACTGCACTCTGCCATCCTATACATCCCCCTATGTGTGACTGCACTCTGTCATCCTATACACCCCCCCTATGTGTGACCGCACTCTGCCATCCTATACATCCCTCTATGTGTGACTGCACTCTCCCATCCTATACATCCCCCTATGTGTGACTGCACTCTGCCATCCTATACATCCCCCTATGTGTGACTGCACTCTCCCATCCTATACATCCCCCTATGTGTGACTGCACTCTGCCATCCTATACATCCCCCTATGTGTGACTGCACTCTGCCATCCTATACATCCCCCTATGTGTGACCGCACTCTCCCATCCTATACATCCCTCTATGTGTGACTGCACTCTGTCATCCTATACATCCCCCTATGTGTGACCTCACTCTATCATCCTATACATTCCTCTATGTGTGACCGCACTCTGCCATCCTATACATCCCTCTATGTGTGACTGCACTCTGCATCCTATACATCCCCCTATGTGTGACTGCACTCTGTCATCCTATACATCCCCCTATGTGTGACTGCACTCTGTCATCCTATACATCCCCCTATGTGTGACCTCACTCTATCATCCTATACATTCCTCTATGTGTGACCGCACTCTGCCATCCTATACATCCCTCTATGTGTGACTGCACTCTGTCATCCTATACATCCCCCTATGTGTGACTGCACTCTGTCATCCTATACACCCCCCTATGTGTGACCGCACTCTCCCATCCTATACATCCCTCTATGTGTGACCGCACTCTGCCATCCTATACATCCCTCTATGTGTGACCGCGCTCTGTCATCCTATACACCCCCCTATGTGTGACCGCACTCTCCCATCCTATACATCCCCCTATGTGTGACCGCGCTCTGTCATCCTATAAATCCCTCTATGTGTGACTGCACTCTGCTATCCTATACATTCCTCTATGTGTGACCGCACTCTCCCATCCTATACATTCCTCTGTGTGTGACTGCACTCTGCCATCCTATACATCCCTCTATGTGTGACCGCACTCTGCATCCTATACATTCCTCTATGTGTGACTGCACTCTGCATCCTATACATCCCTCTATGTGTGACTGCACTCTGCCATCCTATACATCCCTCTATGTGTGACTGCACTCTGTCATCCTATACATCCCTCTATGTGTGACTGCACTCTGCCATCCTATACATCCCCCTATGTGTGACTGCACTCTGTCATCCTATACACCCCCCTATGTGTGACCGCACTCTCCCATCCTATACATCCCTCTATGTGTGACTGCACTCTGCCATTCTATACATCCCTCTATGTGTGACCGCGCTCTGTCATCCTATAAATCCCTCTATGTGTGACTGCACTCTGCTATCCTATACATTCCTCTATGTGTGACCGCACTCTGCATCCTATACATCCCTCTATGTGTGACCGCACTCTCCCATCCTATACATTCCTCTGTTTGTGACTGCACTCTGCCATCCTATACATCCCTCTATGTGTGACCGCACTCTCCCATCCTATACATTCCTCTATGTGTGACCGCACTCTGCATCCTATACATCCCTCTATGTGTGACCACACTCTCCTATCCTATACATTCCTCTATGTGTGACCGCACTCTGCATCCTATACATCCCTCTATGTATGACCGCACTCTCCCATCCTATACATTCCTCTATGTGTGACCGCACTCTGCCATCCTATACATCCCTCTATGTGTGACTGCACTCTGCCATCCTATACATCCCCCTATGTGTGACTGCACTCTGTCATCCTATACACCCCCCTATGTGTGACTGCACTCTGTCATCCTATACACCCCCCTATGTGTGACTGCACTCTGTCATCCTATACACCCCCCTATGTGTGACCGCACTCTCCCATCCTATACATCCCTCTATGTGTGACTGCACTCTGCCATCCTATACATCCCCCTATGTGTGACTGCACTCTGTCATCCTATACACCCCCCTATGTGTGACCGCACTCTCCCATCCTATACACCCCCCTATGTGTGACTGCACTCTGTCATCCTATACATCCCTCTATGTGTGACTGCACTCTGCCATCCTATACATCCCCCTATGTGTGACCGCACTCTCCCATCCTATACATCCCTCTATGTGTGACCGCACTCTGTCATCCTATACATCCCTCTATGTGTGACTGCACTCTGTCATCCTATACATCCCCCTATGTGTGACTGCACTCTGTCATCCTATACACCCCCCTATGTGTGACCACACTCTCCCATCCTATACATCCCTCTATGTGTGACCACACTCTGTCATCCTATACATTCCTCTATGTGTGACCGCACTCTGCCATCCTATACATTCCTCTATGTGTGACTGCACTCTGCTATCCTATACATCCCTCTATGTGTGACTGCACTCTGCCATCCTATACATCCCCCTATGTTTGACTGCACTCTGCCATCCTATACATTCCTCTATGTGTGACTGCACTCTGCTATCCTATACATCCCCCTATGTTTGACTGCACTCTGCCATCCTATATATCCCCCTATATGTGACCGCACTCTGCATCCTATACTTCCCCCTTTGTGTGACTGCACTCGGCATCCTATACATTCCCCTATATGTGACAGCACTCTGCATCCTATATACTAAATTCCCCTATGTGTGACCGCATTCTGCAATTTGTCTTTGTATCTGCAGTATTATCTCCTTTAGATATAGTTGGGTGAGCCTAAATAACACATTCAGTACCCACAAAGAACTCAGTATGCGAATAGCTTTGCAGTCCAGCAGTCTACACTCTCCAGTGCCCTTGGCGAGAATCTGTATTGGCGCCCCCCCGGCACCCCCCTCATTCAGTAAAGACCCCTCTATAGTACAGACCTCCCCCTATAGTACAGGCCCCCCCCTACAGTGCAGACCCCCCCCTACAGTGCAGACCCCCCCTACATTGCAGACCCCCCTACAGTGCAGACCCCTCCCTACAATACAGACCCTCCTACAGTTCAGACCCCCCTACAATACAGACCCCCCTACAGCTCAGACCCCCCCCTACAGTACAGAACCCCCCTACAGTACAGACCCCCCCTACAGTACAGACCCCTCTACAGTACAGACCCTCCCTACAGTACAGACCCCCCCTACAGTGCAGACCCCCCCCCTACAGTACAGACCCCCCCTACAATACAGACCCCCCTACAGTTCAACCCCCCCTACAGTGCAGACCCCCCCTACAGTGCAGACCCCCCCCTACAGCGCAGACCCTCCTCCTACAGTACAGACCTCCCCTCCTACAATACGGACCCCCCCCTACAGTGCAGACCCCCCCTTCAGACCCATAATGTATCTCGGCTCAGATGATCAGCGCAGGACATGCACAGTCAGCACGTGTAGACATAATGGAGGAGGGGGAGGCAGCTTCACTCTGCTTGGCTGTGTGAGACAGACGAGACTTATCAGAGCCACGGCGCGGCCATGAGAGAAGGGGGTTGGTTGCGGCCAGGTCCCGGGTGTGCCAACGGGTGTCACTCGGGTGCGGCTCGCAACCCACCTTGCAAAGCCAGGCTCTCCATGTGTGTGTTAGCTGCTGGTGCCTGTCACCACGCCCGCGCTCCGTGCCACTGCTCAAATCCGCCCGCTGTCTCCGCTTCAGTCGCGGAGGGGGGGCGCCCTAGTGTGTGGCAACTGGGGCGGCCCGCCCCCCACTTAGCACGCCACTGGGCCAGCCCACTAGCCCAGCAGCCAGCAGCAGTGCTCTGCGCCGCCAGCCCACCGCTGCTGTGCCTGTGCTGAAGTGAAGAAAACTGCCAATTGGCGCCCCCCCTCGACCTGCGCCCTTGGCAGGCGCCAGTCTCGCCAACCGCTTGGTACGCCCCTGCTGTACTGTGGCTGTATTGTGTCTGTACTGTGTCTGTACTGTGTCCGTACTCTGTATTATGTTTGTACTATGTCTGTACTGTGTCCGTACTCTGTATTGTGTTTGTACTATGTCTGTATTGTGTCTGTACTGTGTCTGTACTGTGTCCGTACTGTGTCCATACTCTGTATTGTGTTTGTACTATGTCTGTACTGTGTCTGTACTGTGTCTGTACTGTGTCCGTACTCTGTATTGTGTCTGTACTGTGTCCGTACTGTGTCTGTACTGTGTCTGTACTGTGTCCGTACTCTGTATTGTGTTTGTACTATGTCTGTACTGTGTCCGTACTCTGTACTGTGTCCGTACCGTGTCTGTACTGTGTCCGTACTGTGTCTGTACTGTGTCTGTACTGTGTCCGTACTCTGTATTGTGTTTGTACTATGTCTGTACTGTGTCTGTACTGTGTCCGTACATTGTATTGTGTTTGTACTATGTATGAACTGTGTCTGTACTGTGTCTGTACTGTGTCTGTACTGTGTCCGTACTGTGTCTGTATTTTGTCTGTACTGTGTCTGTACTGTGTCCGTACTCTGTATTGTGTTTGTACTATGTCTGTACTGTGTCTGTACTGTGTCCGTACATTGTATTGTGTTTGTACTATGTATGAACTGTGTCTGTACTGTGTCTGTACTGTGTCTGTACTGTGTCCGTACTGTGTCTGTATTTTGTCTGTACTGTGTCTGTATTTTGTCTGTACTGTGTCTGTACTGTGTCCGTATTGCGCGTGACAACAATGTCAGGATTCAATTACATTTTGTAAATCAATACTTTTTTTTGTTGAAAATCTCTTTTATTGAGAGACGCAATTAGCCCACGCAGGGGTTACAAAAGAGACAAAAATAATAACTTAAAATAAGACATTGTACAGTAACCATGGTTAGTAACAAAAATAGGCTTGAATAAAATAAATAAATGAAAATAAAGTGAACGGTGCGTGACTCGAGCACAAAAATAAAGGATAATACACCGGAGCATGGATACCCATTTGAAAATTCACCCATCATTATTTTATGAATTCACCGGAGTGGCTGTTGAGGGATTGTAATTCAATACTTTGAATGGAGTTAGAAACTCTTGACACTCCTCTGTACTTGGAGAATTTAGATTATAAAAAACACACCATAAGCAAATGTAATTCATTGTAACATTTATGTGTACGCCGAGTCTCAGAAAATGTTACCTGATCTAATTAGGGAACTGCTCCTTTTGGTTCACTTTAACATTTGTGTTACTTTATTATGTTATATATATATATTCCACAATCTTGCAACTCCTATTTACTAGTACAGTTTGGACTAAATATGTTTGACCAGCATCCATTTATTTTGTATCCTATACAATTTCAGTTGCACGTCTCTGCTATCTAACAAGACCTTTACTGTTTACCCCACACAGAGGGAATGCATCTCAGTCCACGTTGGCCAAGCTGGCGTCCAGATGGGCAATGCCTGCTGGGAGCTGTACTGCCTGGAACATGGAATACAGCCGGACGGACAGATGCCCAGTGACAAAACCATCGGAGGAGGAGACGATTCCTTCAACACCTTCTTCAGTGAGACCGGGGCTGGAAAACACGTCCCCCGCGCTGTCTTTGTGGACCTGGAGCCCACTGTGATTGGTGAGTAGATTGGCTTTGTGGTCTAGGACTGGGTGCAGGAGAGTAGGCTAAAATGTAGTAAGTGTCACCAAAGTGTCTCCAGTTTAGATATTAACCATTATTGTTATATCTCTACAGATGAGGTGAGGACAGGAACCTACCGACAACTTTTCCACCCTGAGCAACTCATCACCGGCAAGGAAGATGCCGCCAACAACTATGCCCGAGGTCACTACACCATCGGCAAAGAGATCATCGACTTGGTGCTGGACAGGATCCGCAAATTGGTGAGTAGAATGAGGCAAAACAACCTTCCAGTGCCAAACACCGTGTATATTTTATGTTTGAAATAGATCCCCCCAAGTTAAAATCACTTGATATCTTCCTTTTTTCCTTGGGGATTCTGGAGGCAAGATCTTCCTGAAATTCCTCTCATCACCAGCTCTACTGAGGTCATAGGTGTGCGCAGCCTATTGCATTAGAATGTGCACCCCAAAGCTCAAACACACATGCGTGTGTATGTACAGTATTTCACAAAAGTGAGTACATCCCTCACATTTCTGTAAATATTTTATTCTATCTTTTCATGTGACAACACTGAAGAAATGACACTTTGCTACAATGTAAAGTAGTGAGTGTACAGCTTGTATAACAGTGTAAATTTGCTGTCCCCTCAAAATAACTCAACACACAGCCATTAATGTCTAAACCGCTGGCAACAAAAGTGAGTACACCCCTAAGTGAAAATGTCTGAATTGGGCCCAAAGTTTCAATATTTTCTGTGGCCACCATTATTTTCCAGCACTGCCTTAACTTTCTTGGGCATGGAGTTCACCAGAGCTTCACAGGTTGTCACTGGCAAATTTAGCACATCTGCTCCCCATTCACACCTGAGACCTTGTAACACTAACGAGTCACATGACACCGGAGAGGGAAAATGGCTAATTGGGTCCTTAGGGGTTTATTCACGTTTGTTGCGAGCGGTTTAGACATTAATGACTGTGTGTTGAGTTATTTTGAGGGGACAGCAAATTTACATTGTTATACAAGGTGTATATTACACTACTTTACATATATATATATATATATATATATATATATATATATATATATATATACACACACACACACACACACACACAATCACTCTTATAAATAAATGTAAACAAACATTTTAAAATGTATTAAAACATGGACAGTGTCAGTAGTTTTTTTTTATTATTATTTTATTTTTTTAATTATGTTTTACAATATTATAAACACAGTTTACTATGCTTTAGTTATGAATGAACACAGGAGCGATCGGTAACGATCACTCACTGTGTTCATTCAAAAAAAGGAAGGGGCTGGTAAATTATATATTTACTAGCCCATTTCCTCGCTCTTCATCCTGAAACATCCCCCGCAGTAGCCGACGGGAGAGCAGAGGAAGGAAGCCGGCAGCACTGCAGGGGAGGGGCATGGGGGACTGGGCAGCAGGGGGAATCTGCGCCATATGAGGTGATTAGGGCATTTTTATTTGATTTTCTATGTCATTTTCTAGTGTAACTGCTGGTGCGATGCAATTTGATGAGATGCAGCCCGGCAGGCCAGGAAAGAGGGGGGACTAGCGAACCATACCTCGCATGGGGGGCACCTACCCTTTAACATCACATGATGGCCATCAGAGACTCTGCTCAATTAACGTCATAGTGGACTGGGTCACCTGGTGACATCACCGGGTGACCACGCCCCTTTGTTTACTTAGTGTCAGGAAAAGCGACAATGTCATTCGGCAAGTTTTTTTGTATCGAGCCGGCGGCGGGCTGCTGTTCATCGTGATTGACGATGGATTTGCATCTTGGGCATTTTTTCTTTTTAATAAAGACTTATGAAAAACTGTCCTGTGTTTTTATTTACTTTTGGTGAATGAGTAAGGGTTCTATGTACTGTTAAAAGGGGCATCCAGATTCCAAAAAGTCACCCCCTGCACCCCCACAACCACCGCGCCAGGGCTGTGGGGAAGAGGCCCTTGCCCTCATCAACATGCAGACAAGGTGCTTTGCCAAGAAGGGGTTCCTCCCATGGAAAAGTGTACCCCCATGGTGAGGGAATGTGGCTTGGTATTTCCCCGGGCTGCATGCACAGATAAGGGTTTGGTATAGATTTTGGGGGGACCCCAACGCCTTTTTTTTTTGGACTTGGGGTTCCCCCTCAAACCTATTAGGCTCTTTGAGCCTGGTATGATTTTTTTGAAGAAGGGACCAGCAAGCTGTTTTTTAAATTTATTTTTTGTCAGCTCTTTTGTGTACATTCTACGGTCAACTGGGAATCCCCAGCTGCCAGCAAGGATGACTCATCGTTGTTAGGACACCGCTGCATGCCGGCTCCTTAACAACGGATGACTCATTCCTGCTGCTGACAGCAGGAATGAGTTAGAGTGCTGGCTCCTTACAACCAGGACAAATCGCATAAAAAAGCATCAAAAAACGCATGTAGATGCAATTTTGATGCATTTCCGTTGAGGTCCATGGACCACAAAATTGCACTGCATTGCACCAAAGTAGCACAGTACCCTTCCTCAAAGCCGCATCGTAGCTGTGTTGCTTTGATGTGACACCACTGGAAGCAATGGTATTCAGTACGACCCAAGTGGAATCTGAAATCGCATCATTGTAAACCAGGCCTTAGACTCTGATCAGTTTTAAAAGCTTTACCAAGAACAACATAATAAATGAGCTAGAACATTCTTTTGAGTTGAGTTTAAAATAATGGTCGGATTATGTATGGCTACCTTTACTCTATATTTGATATGGTTTCTAATTATTAACTGTAGAATTCAGCAGAGAAAGTAAGACAAACTTAATTGGCTCCCAGAATAGTTTCATTGGAGAGACAGTGAAGGAAAACTCTTGGGATGATCCCATAGTTGGAATCTCTAAAAGACATTAGACGCCATGGCCATTAGTATAAGAGCATAATGTTATTGAACCTGCATAGTAGTTATCTAACATCTCCGTGTGTCTTCTTTCTCAGGCTGACCAGTGCACCGGTCTCCAGGGATTCCTCATCTTCCACAGTTTCGGTGGTGGTACTGGCTCTGGTTTCACCTCCCTCTTGATGGAACGTCTGTCTGTTGACTATGGCAAAAAGTCCAAGCTCGAATTCTCCATCTACCCAGCTCCTCAGATCTCCACAGCTGTGGTTGAGCCCTACAATTCCATCCTCACAACCCACACTACCCTGGAGCACTCAGACTGTGCTTTCATGGTGGACAATGAAGCCATTTATGACATCTGTCGCAGAAACCTCGACATTGAACGCCCAACCTATACCAACCTAAACCGTCTGATTGGCCAGATTGTGTCCTCAATCACCGCCTCCCTCAGATTTGATGGAGCTCTGAATGTGGACTTGACAGAGTTCCAGACCAACCTGGTACCCTACCCCCGTATCCACTTCCCCCTGGCCACCTATGCACCTGTAATCTCTGCAGAGAAAGCTTACCATGAGCAGCTCTCTGTGTCTGAGATCACCAACGCTTGTTTTGAGCCAGCCAACCAGATGGTGAAATGTGACCCCAGACACGGTAAATACATGGCTTGTTGCCTCCTGTACCGTGGTGATGTGGTGCCCAAAGATGTCAATGCTGCTATCGCCACCATTAAGACCAAGCGCACCATCCAGTTTGTGGACTGGTGCCCAACTGGCTTCAAGGTTGGAATCAACTACCAGCCACCAACTGTAGTTCCTGGTGGAGATCTGGCTAAGGTGCAGCGTGCCGTGTGCATGTTGAGCAACACCACAGCCATTGCTGAGGCCTGGGCTCGCCTGGACCACAAGTTTGATCTGATGTATGCCAAGCGTGCCTTTGTGCACTGGTACGTGGGTGAGGGTATGGAGGAAGGAGAGTTCTCTGAGGCTCGGGAGGACATGGCCGCCCTGGAGAAGGATTATGAAGAGGTTGCCACTGACAGCGTCGAAGGAGAGGGTGAAGGAGAGGAGGGGGAAGAGTATTAAAAAAACTGTAACCTCTGATACTGGAATATACATTTTGCATTAAATAAATATTTTATTTAGTTGTCTGTTATCACTCTGAAATATGTGTATTTTCTGAAATATATTATTTTCTGAAATATGTGTATGTGTAGAACTTCACATGTTTTGTCCTTGTGTATTTCATAGATAGATTTGTAGGTGCTCCACCTGAATGTATATATCTGACAGTACAATCATCGTGCTTGCTGAACAACTGCTAAGGTAAAATCAATTACATAATAAGACATAAAACACATAAAATAACACATAAAATGTATTGTATTCAGAAAATCATTTTGAACCTTAGTTGACCTATAATGCGCAAATAGATGAAGAGCTGCCCCCGAAGGAGCCGCTGGATTTTGTGATTCTTTCCTCCCACACAGCCCCCACAGCCAGGCAAAGGGGATTTTCTACACTCTCTAATGGCTCAATAATCAGTCTAGGGGATTTGGTTAGTGTTACTAAACCCAGGAAATGTATATAGAAAATATGTGCAGCACTCAGATATAAAAGAACAATGAAGTAAATGTGAATAACTGCAAAAAATATATCTATATCTACACATGTGTGAGAAATGACATGGAAAATCAATATGTGAAATATAAATAACCACAAACAGTCCTGATATAAAATAGTGACATGAGTATCACAAGACTTCAAATATTCAGTGTGTCCATATATTATCATCAGTGAAAAAAAGTCCATAAGCAGATAATGGCAAGAAGGGGACTTCTAAACCAAAAAAGACTTCTCTATGTGACATCAATATTTAGGTGAAGGAAACGACAGTAAAACCACCAGCGGTTGTGAAAAGGCTTACTGGAGTAAGAGGATTCAAATGGGCTTATGCACAATGAGTCAGTAGAGCTTGTGGTGTGAAACGCCAATGTATGGAACGTCTACGCCTGTAGTCAGGATCAGAGTGGAACATGATCCATCCATCCAGGGATCAACACAAGACAGCAATCTTTGGGAATGGCCAGCGTGATGTGCTGGGTCCTCTCATGCAGTCACACAATATAGCCAAAAAAGGAGAAAAAAACTCCACAGAGTATAAACCAGTATAAAAATTTTGATACGTTTATGAAGCCCCCATGTATAAAAAGTTATACAACTAATAAGTACAACTGAGTACAATTCAATACAATTGTTGCAACTGCTTAATTGATACAATCTATATATTGCAATTACAGTAAATGAAAAGTATAAAATACGAAATAAAACTTTTCAAAAATGTTTTAAAAAGTGTGTTTTAACCTTTAATGCCACTCCCCCTTAGGTTTATACACTGAATGGGAGATTAATGCATTTATTAATAAGTCATGAAAATTAATTATGCATAGCACACTTTTTAAAAAATGTTTTGAAAAGTTTTATTTCGTATTTTATACTTTTCATTTAATTGCAATATATAGATTGTATCAATTAAGCAGTTGCAACAATTTTATTTAATTGTACTCAATTGTACTTATTAGTTGTATAACTTTTTATATATGGGGGCTTCTTGATAGTGACCAGTCCTGTGATTGCTTTATTAACAAATTTTTTTCTTTATCCGGTGTTTTTCATTTTTAAAATGTTTACAACTCCAAATGGGACCAGCTGCTTCCTTTTTATAAAAAATGCATGGTGGTGTCATTGCCTTTAACTTCCTGTTGATGATACGGCACGCTTATCAGCTGCTCTGGTTATTTCAGAGGGAGGCTTGAACCGCAGATGGTCTGGTGGGAATGAACTAGGTGAGGTTAGCGTTGACGTCCATACAGGGCGTTCCGCGTGTCAGCTGATTTGCACATCCTATCCGACGATTAGAGCGAGGCTTGACCAGCATTGACCCACCCCCATAGTTTCAATGGGACCTTCAGCCTAACTCAGACTGAGGCTTGGAACGCACGCCCCAGCGCCATTTTGCTAAACAGGAAGTGCCATGTTATCACGTTAGAAGCACAGATTGCAATTACAGGTGGGCATTTACATGATTGGGGGACTTATATCTTATTTAAACGCAGTGGGTACAGCAGGCTCATACCCCAGATGATGACTCCTTAGACGAAACGTGTCGGAATGAGCCCTGCGGATGCCATTGCGTTGGTCATATTGTACATTACAAGTGCTTTATACACCTACTAAATGTGAGTGTTCCCTATTTTAACAAACGTAACAAATATTTTATACTGGTTTACACTATGTGGAGTTTTTTCTCCTTTTTGGCTATATTGTGTGACTGCATGAGAGGACCCACCATATCACGCTGACCATTCCCAAAGATTGCTGTCTTGTGTTGATCCCTGGATGGATGGACCATCTTCCACTCTGATCCTGACTACAGGCGTATAGGTTCCATACATTGGTATTTCACACCACAAGCTCTACTGACTCATTGTGCATAAGCCCATTTGAATCCTATTACTCTGGTAAGCCTTTTCACAACCGCTGGTGGTTTTACTGTCGTTTCCTTCACCTAAATATTGATGTCACATAGAGAAGTCTTTTTTGGTTTAGAAGTCACCTTCTTCCCATTATCTGCTTATGGACTTTTTTTCACTGATGATAATATATGGACTCACTGAATATTTAAAGTCTTGCGATACTCATGTCACTATTTTATATCAGGACTGTTTGTGGTTATTTATATTTCACATATTGATTTTTCATTTCTCACACATGTGTAGATATACATATATTTTTTGTGGATATTCACATTTACTTCATTTTTCTTTTATATCTGAGTGCTGCACATATTTTCTATATACATTTTTTGGTTTACACTAGTTTAGTGCTGATCAGCTCTTCTCTACCCGCACCTCGTCAGCGCGAATAGAGGCAAAGCCGATAAACAGCACTTCCTGGTTAAGATGTGATCAGCTGTGATTGGACACGACTGATCATATGGTAAAGAGCCTACGTCATAGGCTCTGTACTACCAAGATCGGAAATGCCGATCGTCGCGCCGCGCGCCCTCATGGGCGCATGCGAGTGGCTTATCTTGCTACATGTCATATGACGCCCAGTCAGGATAGCTGATCCCCCGCTGTCTTTCTGCTATAGGCTGGGTGGGATGTGGTTAAAAAAGGGGTGACGAATCATAGTGTTCCAAAACACTACTTACGCCATCATAACAGGGACCCCACAAGGACACAATTTTTGGTGACTGACAAATATGTGTCCTATGGAGGGGTAGTTCCATCAAGAGAGGTGTTTCCAGGTTAGAAATGTTTTGGATTCATCAATTGAAGTCCTATTTTCCACATGGTATGAATGTGGCATGGGACATCAATTATTTTCTTAATACAGCTTAATGATGCCCTTTGGTTATCTTTGGTCGTTGTTTTAGAGCAGGGGTCTCCAAACTGCGGCCCTGGGGCCAGATGCCGCGGCCCTTCGCTTGCCTTTATCTGGCCCTTGAAGCCGGGGTGGATCCAGGGGGGGCAACAGGGCAATTGCCCTCCCGGACAAATTAGTTGCGGGCGAGTGAGCGGCTCGGTGGGCAGGCGGCTCGGTGGGTGGGTCAGCCGGCAGGTGAGCGGGCGGCTGGCCAATCAGCGGGCCAGTGGGCAGGGGAGCAGAGAGATGACATCATCTCTCACCGCCCGACACCCGCCCTGCCTCCCTACAGTTCCGCCCTTACTGTGCAGGCAGCCATGGGCAGCAGAAAGATTACATCACTCTGCTGCCTGACTTCACTCTGGGACACAGGAAGTGACAATCCCCACCTTAGCAGGAAAGTGACAGTTGTAGCAGGCAAGTGACAATCAGCAACGTGTGGCAAGTGACAGTCGGCAATGTGTGGCAGGTGACGTGGTAAGTGACAATCCGCATCTGGTGGCAGGTGACAGTGGCAAGTGACACACTCAGGACTCCTACTGATTCTGCAATGTGGTGAGTTGAACTATTTCATTTTATATAACAATGTAATATAAGAAGTAATGCGCTTCAATCATCCTGACACCATAACAACCATGGTGCCAGGATGATTGAAGCGCCAACACCAGCCATTTTCCCCAATAAATTCCCCTAAAGAAAAAACAATTTTCTGGCAGTGCCCCTCCCAAGACTAGACTCTGGATCCGCCCCTGCTTGAAGCACTATTCCATCCACTGACACCAACAATGGGGCATCATTCTTGTTGCTGACACCAAAAATGGGGCACTATTCCTCCAACTGACCCCAACAAAAGCGCACAATTCTTTCCATTGACACCAACGTTGGGGTACTAGTCCTCCCACTGACACCAAAGATAATGTATTGTTTACTCTTGCTGGACACCTGGACATTTTCTACTCCTAATGACCATGGTTCAGCCCCCCTAAAGTCTGAAGGACAATAAACTGGCCCTTTGTTTAGAAAGTTTTGAGACCCCTGTTTTAGAGTATTTACATTTTGGTGTTGTACAGTTTTTATTTATTAACAGGGCTTTTTTTTCTCAAAGAATAGGTGCATGAACTCTTCCTTTTTGAGTCACTCCTTTCCTCAGCTCTTACCCACCCCTTGGTTCTACCCCCTGCCCAATCTGCTGCACCTGTCTGCTGATCCAGCCTGTTCCAGGTTCCAGTCTGCTGTTCCAGTTCCCAGTCTGCTGTACCTGTCTGCTAATCCAGCTTGTTCCAGGTCCAGTCTACTGCTCCAGTTCCAGTCTGCTGTCCTCCTGTGTAGAGCCTCCTAAATTCCGGACTTACCTCTTGCTGTTGATCCTGCCAGGCGCTCGTGCCACTCTTCACTCCTGCGCCTCCTATTTACTCTACCAGGGGCCTCGAGTTGGAGGCGCAAGAGAGGCGTTCCGCTGCAGTTCAGGCTCGACAACTAGGTACGTGACACAGTGGTGTAGCATGGGTTGTCAGCACCCGGGGCAAGGCAAGTAGTTTGCGCCCTCTAACCTGCGGACTTTTAGCACTCCCCGAGTCCCTTCAAATACAATAGTACTGACGTACCTGATTCCTATACTGACCACTACACTAACCTACTTGATTTCAACACTGACCAACCTGATTTCTTTACTGACCATCACACACTACACTGACCACTACCACTACACTAACCACTACACTGACCACTACACTATACTGTCCACTGCACTGACCACTATACTACACTGACCACTACACTATACTGACCACTACACTATACTGTCCACTACACTGACCACTACAGTATACTGACCACTACACTATAAAACTGACAAATACACTATAATACTGACCACTACACTATACTGACCACTATACTGCCCACTACACTATACTGACCACGACACTGACCACTACACTATACTGACCACGACACTGACCACTACACTTATTTTACTTATTATTTATTTCAGGTACTTATATAGTGCCGTCAATTTATGCAGCGCTTTACATATACATTGTACATTCACATCATTCCCTGCCCTCAAGGAGCTTACAATCTAAGGTCCCTAACTCACATTCATACATACTAGGGACAATTTAGACAGGATCTGATTAACCTACCAGCATGTCTTTGTAGTGTGGGAGGAAACCGGAGTACCCCGAGGAAACCCACGCAGGCACAGGGAGAACATGCAAACTCCAGGCAGGTAGTGCCGTAGTTGGGATACGAACCAGTGACCCTTCTTACTGCTAGGCGAGAGTGCTACCCACTACACCACTGTGCCGTACACTTCTACTATACTGTCCACTACACTGTCCACTATACTACACTGACCACCATACTACACTACACTGTCCACTATACTACACTGACCACTATACTGACCACTACACTATACTGACCACCAAACTACACTGTCCACTATACTGACCACTGCACTATACTGACCACCAAACTACACTATACTACACAGCCCCCCCACCCCCCCCCGGGGTGAGTAACATGACTCTCACGAGGGAGTCTCACTCACCTTCTTGTCCTGGCCTGCATTGGTCCGGAGGAGGAGGAGAAGACAGCTGACATTTTTGCTCCTCTCCCCCATGCTCTGGCTGCTGCCATGTTCAGTGTCCAGTGCACTGTTATTGGGCGTATGGGGGTCATGTGCGGAGGCAGGACTTCAGGAGCGATCGTGGACAGGCCAGTTCTACGCCTCACATGACCCCCATACGCCCAATCACTGGGCGCCGGACACGTAACATGGCAGCCGGAGCGCGGGGGACACAGGAACTTGAAATTAGGAGGAGGCAGCCAGTAGTGACACATACTGGCGCCCCCCTAAATGTCGCGCCCGGTGCCACGGCACCCCCTGCACCCCCCGCGCTACGTCACTGACGTGACAGACTCCCTAGCAACAGATCTCCCCACAGCCAGCATCAATAGACCCTCCAGCAGCCAGCAATAATAGACCCCTCCCTCAACAGTAGATCCCTCCCAGCAACAACTGCCCCCCCCCCCCCCCCCGCAGTCACCAACTTAAATCTGACGCTCTCCTGTTTTGATGACATTTGGTTGCCTATCATAAACTGCTTAAATGTGAGTACCATTCTGTCATCTGCGTTCAATAAAGAGTGTTTTATGGTTTTACGCTATGGAATCTCCTCTTTCTTCTCTTATGCCTAAAACGTCACCGTGACACAGAAACAGCCTGTGGATTGCCGCACAGTGGCATACACTGTGACTGCGCATTACCCCCGCAGGGGTTAAAGAAGCTGGTGAGTGTCCACATGATCACAAGACACGAGCACCTGGTCACCAAGATTAATACAAATATCTGCCTTGTTTTACAAAGATGTCAAGTTTTTCACTTAAGTTGCACTGAGCACTAGTCACGATTTAACCTATGTAATTATTCAGCAATGTTATGTTTGTCAAAGACTTTTACATCAATCACTATATGGGGTTCTTATGCGGATGGAATAGTTTTGGCTAAAGTCATTTTTTGATTTCATCCCCTGTTCCCCTTCCCCCTCCCCCAATTCAAAGGGGGCCAACCTAGCCGTTAAATTTGCTATATGCGATTTTGTTCATATTTTTTTTATAATTTACATGCGACTTTACATGTGGGATTTGGCTACACACGACTTACAAAGTATTTTTTAAACTAGGACAACGTTACACCTACACACTCCAAAGGGGGTCACTTTGCTGTTTTATGTTTGATTTTATTTTCGTTGAATTTTTTATTTGCAATTTTGGTCTATACTTTATATGCGACTTTACATATGGGATTTGGCTACACACGATTTACAAAGTATTTCTATGAATTAGGACAGCGCCACACCCACACACTAACCCTTCACCCCCCCGCAACATAACACCCACCCCTGGCAACAATAGATCCTCCACCAGTAATAATAGACTTCCCCAGCAACAATAGACCCCCCCCTGCAAAAATAGATCCCCTTCAGCTACAATTGATCCCCCAGCAGCCAGCAACAGTAGACACTTCAGCACACCCCAGCACCCCTTGCCAATACATACATTCAGTGCTGGAGGTGTCAGAGGTGCCGGGACTGCGTTCCCCCGCGTTCCCACTGAAAAAAAAGCCCGGTTTATTAATATATATTCTTATTTTTCTTTGCTGTATTTATTCTTTTCTCCCACCCAATGGACACTCATACTTTTCTCATACTTTTTACGTTTCTTCCCCCCTCTAGTTGTCTAAGTCGGCTGGGGGCCTTGAGGGGGGCCATATTTTATATATAATTTTGAACATTTAATTGTGAGCACACATTACCCTGTTAATATAATTATTACGTCCCAATTCATTCTTGGAGATGTTCCTTTTTATTAATGTTTGTTTTATGACTCCCAGAGCCGGCTTCCATAGCGAGGATTGGCTCCATCTTCACATTTCTTTATTTGGATTGTATAGCCAGTCCCGCCTATTTAGCCACCTTTCTGGTGTGACATTCTGTGTCCTATGGAGGGGTAGTTCCATCAAGAGAGGTGTTTCCAGGTTAGAAATGTTTTGGATTCATCAATTGAAGTCCTATTTTCCACATGGTATGAATGTGGCATGGGACATCAATTATTTTCTTAATACAGCTTAATGATGCCCTTTGGTTATCTTTGGTCGTTGTTTTAGAGCAGGGGTCTCCAAACTGCGGCCCTGGGGCCAGATGCCGCGGCCCTTCGCTTGCCTTTATCTGGCCCTTGAAGCCGGGGTGGATCCAGGGGGGGCAACAGGGCAATTGCCCTCCCGGACAAATTAGTTGCGGGCGAGTGAGCGGCTCGGTGGGCAGGCGGCTCGGTGGGTGGGTCAGCCGGCTGGTGAGCGGGCGGCTGGCCAATCAGCGGGCCAGTGGGCGGGGGAGCAGAGAGATGACATCATCTCTCACCGCCCGACACCCGCCCTGCCTCCCTACAGTTCCGCCCTTACTGTGCAGGCAGCCATGGGCAGCAGAAAGATTACATCACTCTGCTGCCTGACTTCACTCTGGGACACAGCAAGTGACAATCCCCACCTTAGCAGGAAAGTGACAGTTGTAGCAGGCAAGTGACAATCAGCAACGTGTGGCAAGTGACAGTCGGCAATGTGTGGCAGGTGACGTGGTAAGTGACAATCCGCATCTGGTGGCAGGTGACAGTGGCAAGTGACACACTCAGGACTCCTACTGATTCTGCAATGTGGTGAGTTGAACTATTTCATTTTATATAACAATGTAATATAAGAAGTAATGCGCTTCAATCATCCTGACACCATAACAACCATGGTGCCAGGATGATTGAAGCGCCAACACCAGCCATTTTCCCAAATAAATTCCCCTAAAGAAAAAATTATTTTCTGGCAGTGCCCCTCCCAAGACTAGACTCTGGATCCGCCCCTGCTTGAAGCACTATTCCATCCACTGACACCAACAATGGGGCATCATTCTTGTTGCTGACAACAAAAATGGGGCACTATTCCTCCAACTGACCCCAACAAAAGCGCACAATTCTTTCCATTGACACCAACATTGGGGTACTAGTCCTCCCACTGACACCAAAGATAATGTATTGTTTACTCTTGCTGGACACCTGGACATTTTCTACTCCTAATGGCCATGGTTCAGCCCCCCTAAAGTCTGAAGGACAATAAACTGGCCCTTTGTTTAGAAAGTTTTGAGACCCCTGTTTTAGAGTATTTACATTTTGGTGTTGTACAGTTTTTATTTATTAACAGGGCTTTTTTTTTTCTCAAAGAATAGGTGCATGAACTCTTCCTTTTTGAGTCACTCCTTTCCTCAGCTCTTACCCACCCCTTGGTTCTACCCCCTGCCCAATCTGCTGCACCTGTCTGCTGATCCAGCCTGTTCCAGGTTCCAGTCTGCTGTCCAGTTCCCAGTCTGCTGTACCTGTCTGCTAATCCAGCTTGTTCCAGGTCCAGTCTACTGCTCCAGTTCCAGTCTGCTGTCCTCCTGTGTAGAGCCTCCTAAATTCCGGACTTACCTCTTGCTGTTGATCCTGCCAGGCGCTCGTGCCACTCTTCACTCCTGCGCCTCCTATTTACTCTACCAGGGGCCTCGAGTTGGAGGCGCAAGAGAGGCGTTCCGTTGCAGTTCGGGCTCGACAACTAGGTACGTGACACAGTGGTGTAGCATGGGTTGTCAGCACGCGGGGCAAGGCAAGTAGTTTGCGCCCTCTAACCTGCAGACTTTTAGCACTCCCCGAGTCCCTTCAAATACAATAGTACTGACGTACCTGATTCCTATACTGACCACTACACTAACCTACTTGATTTCAACACTGACCAACCTGATTTCTTTACTGACCATCACACACTACACTGACCACTACCACTACACTAACCACTACACTGACCACTACACTATACTGTCCACTGCACTGACCACTATACTACACTGACCACTACACTATACTGACCACTACACTATACTGACCACTATACTGACCACTACACTATACTGTCCACTACACTGACCACTACACTATACTGTCCACTATACTGTCCACTACACTAACCACTACACTATACTGTCCACTACACTATACTGACCACTATACTGTACCCTACAGTATACTGACCACTACACTATAAAACTGACAAATACACTATAATACTGACCACTACACTATACTGACCACTATACTGCCCACTACACTATACTGACCACGACACTGACCACTAAACTATACTGACCACTACACTTATTTTACTTATTATTTATTTCAGGTACTTATATAGCGCCGTCAATTTACGCAGCGCTTTACATATACATTGTACATTCACATCATTCCCTGCCCTCAAGGAGCTTACAATCTAAGGTCCCTAACTCACATTCATACATACTAGGGACAATTTAGACAGGATCTGATTAACCTACCAGCATGTCTTTGTAGTGTGGGAGGAAACCGGAGTACCCCGAGGAAACCCACGCAGGCACAGGGAGAACATGCAAACTCCAGGCAGGTAGTGCTGTGGTTGGGATACGAACCAGTGACCCTTCTTACTGCTAGGCGAGAGTGCTACCCACTACACCACTGTGCCGTACACTTCTACTATACTGTCCACTACACTGTCCACTATACTACACTGACCACCATACTACACTACACTGTCCACTATACTACACTGACCACTATACTGACCATTACACTATACTGACCACCATACTACACTGTCCACTATACTGACCACTACACTATACTGACCACTAAACTACACTATACTGACCACGATACTACACTATACTACTATACTGACCACCAAACTACACTATACTACACAGCCCCCCCCCCCGGGGTGAGTAACATGACTCTCACGAGGGAGTCTCACTCACCTTCTTGTCCTGGCCTGCATTGGTCCGGAGGAGGAGGAGAAGACAGCTGACATTTTTGCTCCTCTCCCCCATGCTCTGGCTGCTGCCATGTTCAGTGTCCAGTGCACTGTTATTGGGCGTATGGGGGTCATGTGCGGAGGCAGGACTTCAGGAGCGATCGTGGACAGGCCAGTTCTACGCCTCACATGACCCCCATACGCCCAATCACTGGGCGCCGGACACGTAACATGGCAGCCGGAGCGCGGGGGACACAGGAACTTGAAATTAGGAGGAGGCAGCCAGTAGTGACACATACTGGCGCCCCCCTAAATGTCGCGCCCGGTGCCACGGCACCCCCTGCACCCCCCGCGCTACGTCACTGACGTGACAGACTCCCTAGCAACAGATCTCCCCACAGCCAGCATCAATAGACCCTCCAGCAGCCAGCAATAATAGACCCCTCCCTCAACAGTAGATCCCTCCCAGCAACAACTGCCCCCCCCCCCCCCCCCCCGCAGTCACCAACTTAAATCTGACGCTCTCCTGTTTTGATGACATTTGGTTGCCTATCATAAACTGCTTAAATGTGAGTACCATTCTGTCATCTGCGTTCAATAAAGAGTGTTTTATGGTTTTACGCTATGGAATCTCCTCTTTCTTCTCTTATGCCTAAAACGTCACCGTGACACAGAAACAGCCTGTGGATTGCCGCACAGTGGCATACACTGTGACTGCGCATTACCCCCGCAGGGGTTAAAGAAGCTGGTGAGTGTCCGCATGATCACAAGACACGAGCACCTGGTCACCAAGATTAATACAAATATCTGCCTTGTTTTACAAAGATGTCAAGTTTTTCACTTAAGTTGCACTGAGCACTAGTCACGATTTAACCTATGTAATTATTCAGCAATGTTATGTTTGTCAAAGACTTTTAAATCAATCACTATATGGGGTTCTTATGCGGATGGAATAGTTTTGGCTAAAGTCATTTTTTGATTTCATCCCCTGTTCCCCTTCCCCCTCCCCCAATTCAAAGGGGGCCAACCTAGCCGTTAAATTTGCTATATGCGATTTTGTTCATATTTTGTTTATAATTTACATGCGACTTTACATGTGGGATTTGGCTACACACGACTTACAAAGTATTTTTTAAACTAGGACAACGTTACACCTACACACTCCAAAGGGGGTCACTTTGCTGTTTTATGTTTGATTTTATTTTCGTTGAATTTTTTATTTGCAATTTTGGTCTATACTTTATATGCGACTTTACATATGGGATTTGGCTACACACGATTTACAAAGTATTTCTATGAATTAGGACAGCGCCACACCCACACACTAACCCTTCACCCCCCCGCAACATAACACCCACCCCTGGCAACAATAGATCCTCCACCAGTAATAATAGACTTCCCCAGCAACAATAGACCCCCCCCTGCAAAAATAGATCCCCTTCAGCTACAATTGATCCCCCAGCAGCCAGCAACAGTAGACACTTCAGCACACCCCAGCACCCCTTGCCAATACATACATTCAGTGCTGGAGGTGTCAGAGGTGCCGGGACTGCGTTCCCCCGCGTTCCCACTGAAAAAAAAGCCCGGTTTATTAATATATATTCTTATTTTTTTTTGCTGTATTTATTCTTTTCTCACACCCAATGGACACTCATACTTTTCTCATACTTTTTACGTTTCTTCCCCCCTCTAGTTGTCTAAGTCGGCTGGGGGCCTTGAGGGGGGCCATATTTTATATATAATTTTGAACATTTAATTGTGAGCACACATTACCCTGTTAATATAATTATTACGTCCCAATTCATTCTTGGAGATGTTTCTTTTTATTAATGTTTGTTTTATGACTCCCAGAGCCGGCTTCCATAGCGAGGCTTGGCTCCATCTTCACATTTCCTTATTTGGATTGTATAGCCAGTCCCGCCTATTTGGCCACCTTTCTGGTGTGACATTCTGGTGTAGCATCAACGTCAGTCATTTCCCTTTGCACGTGCAACTTTCTTGACATGGTAGGAAAGAGGCTTGGTAGGAAAGAGAGCACATCCTGACATCATCCGTAGCTGCGGGATATAGGCTTCCAAAACGAAGTTTGGAACACAGGCCTGGTGCCATTTTCCTTCAGACAATGAGTGTCATAGGGATTCAGGTGTTTATTTTTATTAAATTACTATATGAATTTCCATTGGTTCTTTTATTTATATAAAAGCAACGCCCAGAAGGGTCCTTCACCCCAGATGATGTTAGTTTTGACGAAACGCATCGGATTGAGCCCCTATCCAGGTCATTGCTTTTGAGGATCATCTTCTGTGAGCTTATTCTTATTTACATCGCTG
The DNA here is from genome assembly GCF_042186555.1 of Aquarana catesbeiana. Lineage (NCBI taxonomy): Eukaryota > Metazoa > Chordata > Amphibia > Anura > Ranidae > Aquarana > Aquarana catesbeiana. Next base: position 389,718,203 of record NC_133329.1, read on the forward strand.
TTTTTCTACATTTGTATAAGTGATTTTACCCCTTTTTTAATAAACTGTACAAAACGGATTTACACTGTGTGTGGGTATTTAATGTATTTTTACATGGCTCCATGGAATGGGAGAATGAACTGCATATACTGAACTTCTCCACATCAAGTTTCAATAGGAGTGCGTGACCTGCCCTATGCCTTGGTGGATGCAAGATTTCCCAAGTGATTTATTATCACGCTGGCTTGTTTGACTCTCTGCCTAATAGGTTGTTGAGTCCATGATCTCTGGTAGGCGCATTTACACTTTCCTTGGTGGTAGATCTCAGCACTTTTATGACACATGAGGATTGAGATACATGGATATTTATTGGGACCACTCATCTGAAGTCACATGTATGACAGAGTGAAGTTTAATGGACATTTTGGACACTTCTTTTGGATGCACTTTAGGCTGTACTTTACATTTTATATTCACTATATTATACATTACATACTTATCACCAAAGTGTTCATTGTCTTAACAGCTGCTGGTTGCCAAGCTGTTCCTGACTGTTTTGATAAAGGTCTCCTTTAGAGGTAGGCTCAGACAAAGTATTAGCTCTCTGTCTATATCAAGTGTGCACAAACGTGTAATGGAAGCATTTATATTTGTTTTACATAACAATAGTTTGCTTCATAAATGCACGTCACATCTAGGTCCTAGGTTTGATTGGTTGTTAGCCTTACAACATTTCCAATATGCGCTATATTATGTAGCACAAAGCATCTCCTACCTGACTCATTGCGGATGTACTGTTTGCCCACTATGCTGCCATCTTCTTGGACCAAGCTGACAGGGATGCTTGGTTGGGAAATCATCTTGTCCCTCTTACTGCGTGAAAGACTCCAGCGGTCCCATCTGGATCGCCTGTCATCTAAAAGAACAAAATGCCATGATGGTTAGATGTTAAGCAAATTGTAAAAAAAAAAAAATATATTATTTGTGGGTCTTGTTGTGCAGGACATTTCATAAAGTATTAAATGTACCACAATGGACCTGATAAATGTGAATCGGGCACCTAAATAATCTCAGAGGCATCTCCCAATGCTTTCAAAAGCAACCTAAATGTAACCGAAAGCACACTGCATTTGCCCATCAACACAAGCACTAAAGTAATATATGCAGATACTTAGTTATTTTGTGGACATAACTCACCTTTTTCCACCATTTCTGATTTGATGCTGAGACCAGAGTTGACAGATTCTTTGGAAGTTGATGATGCAACCTGTGCAGCAAGCTGGTTTTGTGGTATTCCAAGTTTACGTAAATTCTCTCCTTCAGAGTTTGATCTCCTCAATATAGACATCAGTGGTGTTCTTCTCTCAGGTCTGTCTTCTTTTCTATCCTGACTCTCCGAGTCACCTCTGTCCTCTGACTGGCTTCTCAGCTTCATTGACAAACGGTCCATTGTGTTTCCAATTTTTCTTCTTATTGCCAACACTGGTGATTCACTAGCCTTCTTTTGTTCTTTGGAAATGCCTTCAGAGATGGTTTCAATTGACCCTGTCTCTGATTTCAGGCTTTCAGCATCTTTCTTGTCTTTGGCACTTCCCCTTCCTAGGGTCCAGGAAAGACGCCTTCCTGGCAAAGTGGGTGATTCTGCTTCCCCTGCTTGTCGCTCCTTTCGCTCAGTTGTTGGAGTCTTCTTGAAGCGTTGAGACAGCCTTCTCATGAAGCTTGGATCTCTTTCTGCATCTCGTAGGTCCTGAACAGATCTAGACCTATCATCCAAGCCAAGAGCTTCAGGCACTAGGAACTCAAGGGGGACACCAACTGGACTAGGCCTGTACATTTCCTCTTCCTGTGATACATGGGCAGTTGCTAAATTTTTTTCTTCTGACCAAGACCTGGTCAGCATCTTTAATCCCCGAGTAAGAGAAGATTCTCGATTCTTCTTGAATTTGGCTTCAAACACTTCTTCTGAATCTATGTTGCTGATGTATTGAACATTTTCTGTACTTTCAGCAGTGGGCTGTTTAACCTTAGAAAAAGCTGGTGGCTCAGGCACTGCTGCAACCTCTTTAGTAATTTTTTCCCCTATCTTGACTGCTGAAGTGGAACTTGGCTTGTCCTCTGGAGGTTTCTTTTGAAGACTAGAATGTCCTGTTGTGGAAATACTCGGAATTTCAATAGGTTCTTGTGACCCATCCTCAGATGTTGGCACCTGTAGTGTTTGCAGCATTTCTGCATAGGTGGATCTTTTAGGTGATGCATCACTTTCTGATTGGGGTTTTGAAACAGGTGATGGCCCTCTAACTGCTGTCTTAGATGATGCTGGGACTTTTGATGAAACTGCTGGACTTGGTGAAGTTGACTTCATTATAGATGGAGCTCTTAATGAAGATGAACCAACAGTTAGATTTGGCTTTGGAAAGTGGACAGATTCAGTGGCTTGACTTGGTGGAGAAGAAGTAAAAGTGACTGTCTTTGGCAAGGTTGAGGGAGCAAGAGAAGGACTTTTCAAAGTTGGTAACACAGCAGATAGGTTTGGCAAAGGTGAAGTTGCTGCAGGAGAACTTGGCAGTGTAGATGGTGTAGATGGTGCAATGACTGCAGATGGAGAAAGTTCACTTCTACGTATATCACCAGAGGGAGATGTTTTTCCTGATGTAATCACTTCTGTGTGTGTTTTTACTAATAAAGGCTTCTCTTCTGGTTTAGGAAGCTCCTTTGGTAGCAGGTAAGGAGGTGCACTCTCTAATGGCTTTGATTTATCTTCTGCAGCTGGAAAAGCATTTGGTGTTTCTTCTGTAGTTCTTGCATTGAGTTCATTGGTTTTTGTTGCATCTCCCTGAGATGGTTTTTCAGCTGGCTGCCCTACTTGCATGCTTGGTATTTCCTTTGTGGGAATCACATCCTCTACCAAGTAAGTCACTTTTTGAAGTACAGTTTCTACGTTTGCCCCTTGATGCTTCTTATCAGGCTTCAGAGATGGTGACTTATCTTTATCATCTACTCTGTGATTCTGAGTTTCTGCATCTACACTTTCTGACTGTTGTTGGCTTGGTTCAGGAGTTACCGACTTTGATGGAATCTCACGTGGAGTCTGAGGACGAGAATCAAATCGTGACTGATCCGTCAGAGCAGACATAGAGGGAGCTTCCTTTAAGCGCTGAGCCTCCACTTGAGCAAGTGGAATTTCAAGTGGTGCACCAGACCTACGATGCAGGATAAGTGGCTCTGTGTCAGAATGTGAAAAAGAACTGGTCTTCCTTAAGACTCTCTCTTCTGATGCTTCTCTTCCTGGTGCTGCCTCACTGGAAGCGGCACGGGTAAGTTTAATTGCCGGGATGGGTGATGAAGGTTCATTGTCAGTTCTTTGTGGGTGCACGGACAGTTGTTCACCTCGTTTTTTATCAACAGAGAGTGTTTCCATCAGGGGACCTCTGAGACCACTAAGCTTTCCATCTGCTGAAGCCCCCCTCAGAAGCCTTTGCCTCATTAACTCCAGACGTTGAGCATACTCCTCCTCTGCTGATCCCAGCTTTTTCCGTCTCATAGGGCTACGGTTTCTGGTTGGAAGCTCCATGGAGGCAGCTTTAGTCATTCCCTTCTCAAGCTCATTTCTTATATCACTATCTTCACTTGATACATTTAGCAAGAGAGCGCTGTCAGCGGAGCTTCCCCTCCTAAGTTCACCTCTGCGAGCTGCTACTAGCTCCTCATCCGGTATGTCTGAAGACTCCAAGCTGGATCCTTTTTTGAGTACCTTTCTTGGGTGATCAGCCTTTTGACTGTCCAAGGGTTCTTCATCTGAGGAAGAACCCCCTTCAGCTTCATTTGATTTCTTTCTGGTAAGTGACCCCTTGGGTCGTTTGCTAAGTGACTCTGGCACCTCTCTACGTGGGACTTCTGATTCTGTGACTTTGCCGATGGTTTCTCTACCATCATCCCTCTCCTGATCTTCCATAATGGCATCTTCTGTGTTCTGAGAAGGTTGATCTTCATCAGTTGGGATTTCATTAAGAGACATTCGAGAACCAGAGAATTGGACTTGTAGAGGCATGGGTACATAGGGGAGCTCTTCCAGGTCATCAGAATCAGAAGAAGAGGATAGGTTAGAGGACTCTTTGGCATTTCTAGGGACAGCAATAGACAAGTGGTTGCTGGTGTCCTGCAGGAGCTCTGGGATAGACCGCAATACCATATTGGACTTGAAACTGATAAGAGAACGCTGTTAAAGCAAAGGATAAACATGTCTTTAATCAGCTGCATGGTAAATATTCGTTATTATATACTTTTTTAATCAAACCAATAAAAAAATTATTTTCACTCTTTTTCCACAGATGGAATGTATATTAATCTTAGTCAGCATTCGCAGAACAAAACTCATATAACTTAAAATCAGTGCAAAGTTCAGAAAAACAACAATGCATTCTATTAAAGATAAAAATTTTTTTACTGATCATAGGGTATAAATATACATGTAACTGTCAGGTTGCTTATGTCTGAATCTAAAGCCCACTTCCGAGCTCACCCCTGCCCCTCAGATCTTACACCACCACCTTAAGGGGTCCTTTAATTTTTTTTTTGTTGCTTTTCTTTTTAAACTCACCTTTTTTAGACGTCTTCAGGCTGGTAACATGAACTGCTGGTCCCTTTTTTTTTGATGCTGTACAGTCCTTAAAGGGTAAGTTCACCTTTTTTTTTTTTTTCTAAATTCCAGCTCCTCTATGCACCAATATATTATTCATATACTTTTTTTTTTTTTTTTTGCAAAAATATCAAAGATTTCAATTAAATATACAGTAATTTAATTTAAAAAATGTGCACCTGGGAATGGGTGGGTGGATGATGCATGGTGTGTGCTAACGTGGATTAGGACAAGAAAAGTAAGTGACTGATTTAATGGAAAGCTTTGATATTTTTGCAAAAAAAGTATACGAATGCTATATTGGTGCATAGGGGAGCTGGAATTTAGGAAAAAAAAAAGTTTACAAAGGTGAACTTACCCTTTAAAGCGGTAGTAAACCGCATACCAAAAAAAAGGCATCAGGCAGTTTAAGCCATAATGTGTTGGTATGCATCGCATACTAGCACATTATGACAGACTTACCTGAAAACAAAGCCCTCCAGCAGCACGCTGTCACCACTGAAGGCACTTCCATCTTCACCTGGTCTTCCTTCTGGGCTTGCAGACTTTAGCGATATGAATGGGCGCCAGTGATGACGTGCCCATGCATGGAAGTCGCTGTTTGTGGCATGGCTCTGAAGGAACGGCACAGGTATGCCGTTCCTTCAGAGTGCGTGCGCTGGTGACCTCACCTGCCGCATATAAAGTAAATAGCTCCTAAACCTGGGGTATCAAACTGGCGGCCCTCCAGCTATTGCGAAGTCCCATGAGGCATTGCAAGACTGACAGTTACAAGCATGACTCCCACAGGCAAAGGCATGATGGGACTTGTAGTCGCCAGTTTGAGACCCCTGTCCTAAACGGTGCATGTTTAGGAGATATTTACTGTACCTTTAGGAAAGCCTTATTATAGGCTTCCTGTAGGCATAAGTCATACAAGAGAGTTTACTCCCAGTTTACTTATGCCAATAGCGCTGTTCTCTGCAGTATTGTATATGAGTGCAGGGTGCCATAATGATGCCCCTGAGAGTGGGTCCATGATGGCCTACACTCACAGGAAGTGGATTAAATGAAGCTGGGTGAAAGGAATTATGGCAGGGCAGAGGCGTAGCTTGAAGCTTGTGGGTCACGATGCAAAAGTTGACCTGCCCCCCCCCCCCCCCCACTACCACCCACCACTTCCAAGAGTTTTGAGTTCCCAGAGTTCCTCCATACATCAGAGGACAGGGATCACTGCTGGAGAATCATAGGACAGGGATCACCGCTGGAGAATCAGAGGACAGGGATCACTGCTGGAGAATCATAGGACAGGGATCACCGCTGGAGAATCAGAGGACAGGGATCACCGCTGGAGAATCAGAGGACAGGGACACCTGGTAGGTAATTTGGCAGAGCTGTAAACAGTTACTCCCCCCTCCCCCCCCCAAATACACAGGGCTGAAATCACATTCCTTTTACACACAGTCTATCAGCCTTCACAGGGTGTATCTGGCTTTTATGTTGCTATTCTGACCTGTGAAATCCCCTGGTCCAAACGGCAGTGTAGTTGCAGTAGGCAGATACCCCCTGTGCAGATCATGGCTGACTGGCTGTGTTGTAAAGGAATGTGATTTCAGCCCTGCGGAGAAGAAGCAGTATAGAGTGCTGTACTGGAAAAGGAGCTCAGCAGCCGAGCATAGCATCCAGGGTGGAGAGGGTGGTCAGGGGGCTTTGGGGGGCTGCAACTTAGATCTGGGGGGGGCAAAGTAAAATCTGGAGCTTGCAGCCACTCAGGATGTGTTAAGGGATTTCTTTTAGCAATTTCTGAAGGTTTCTCTGTCAGTGTTGGCAGGTGTTGGGGGAACGTCACCTCCCGGAGGTGCATGTCTTTTCTCCAGTTGTCAGGAAGGTGGGATATGCAGACATCCCCGGAGTACAGAGAATCCCAGTTAGTGACTAGAAGACACTGAGCGGTGTCTTACCTCACCAGAGACATCGGTCCCATCATGGCTATAGGACGGCACTCTCCTCCTCTTAACTCGGTTACCATTCCATGTTGCCAGCACACAGCGCAGACACTTCCCCATCCTGGGCTGTTCTTACCCCGTGCTCCTCTCCAATCAAGAAATGTCTCACAGCTTCTCCTCAGCCATTGAGAACAGAGGGGAGTGGACTGTGGAAGTCAAAGTAGAAGCCCAGTACTGGAGCGTGGCTGTGGGGCCCTAGGGCAGATCGGAGCTGGACTTTGTGGAGGATATGATGATATGACAGGGAGGCTGCAGGGGCCCCCTGGAGCTAGGGGCGGTGTTGCGATTGTGACCCCTGCAACCCCTTATGCTACGCCCATGTGGCAGGGTATACTATACATAAGTTAGTATTGCGGCTGTTTTTTCATTTTTTTCAGCTATAGGGACATTTTTTTTTTGCCTGATGTTGGGCTTTAAACATTTCAAATCTGAATGTGGCTATACAGCCCCTGTGGTCAAACAATATTTTACCCCATTGAAGCCGTACTTCTAAATAGGGATGAGGGTCAGGTTGGTGGAAATCATGGGTTAGCGGCAAAGTTTCTAAATCACTTTTGATAAACGTGTGGTCTCAAAGCAGCCATATTGTCAGTGTGTGTTGAAGCTGTTAGGAAGAGCTGATAATTCTCTGTGGGATTGCTTATCAGCCCTACAAATAGCCAGAATTAAATAACAAGGTGTGACCCCTATAAACTTTAATAGGGTTTGCTGCAAAGTTACCGAACGTTGAGCGAATATTGCAAAACTGTCCATGAACCAAACCCAAGCAGATACGCTCAGCCCTACTGCCAAGAAGCATTATGTGTTCGTTAGAAGAAAACTTGTACCAAAGGTACAGTTGTCCTTTACACTCAATGGCACATTAAATTGACATGAACTGAGTGTGAATTTTCACCATGTTGTATTTCACATTGTCACTAGCAAGGAAACTGACCTGCCACTTGCGTCTTGACTGGAACAATTTAATATGATCCGTGCTGATGTTTTTTCCTTTTGCCAAAGTCTGTGAACAGATAACAAATAAGTCACATTCTACTATGCAGTTTTTATAACACGCAACTAGGATTATAACTAATGTTTCTACCTCTGGATAAACAGAAGCTCTGAAAGCAATAAATCTACGCATAGCTGGGGGAAGCAAAGGAGATCTATGACTAAGGACAGCTAAGGATCAGAATAAATGATACAGTGCTGGATCTGTGTTCTCTTTAAAGGAGAAGTACAGCCAAAGCTGGTTTAGTTGTACTTCTGTGGATCAAAGAAGTGCAGTTCGCTCTGCACTCCTGCGACCCATTTTCAGCAGTCAGCAGGCTAAAGCCCGCAGTTGACTGACATCACGGAGCTGATCCAGGCTGGCGAAAGATCGCAACAATCTGGTCAGGACCCGCCCACAAACATGGAGCCATTGAGAGCCTGAGTGGGCCGCTCCCACCTAGGGTTGCCACCTGTCCGGGATTCACCCGGACAGTCCGGGTTTTGAATCATGTGTCCCGGTTTCAGGCAGACTGAAACCCGGACAAATTTTTCAGACTGGGCTGTGGCTCCCCAAGCAACTGAGATAGTTGCACACAAATCTGCTGCCATCTGGGAGCTGTGGGTGGCTGTCTGGTGGCAGGTTCGGCATCACTGAGGGGGAGGGGGCAGGGCAATGATGTCAGCAAGAGCAATTTGGCCACACCCACTGTTCACTGCCGCACGCTATGTGCACCACATTACTATTCTCCTTGGGGCACCCAAAGGTGTCCCAGGCCGCCAAAGTGTTCGGGTTTGGCTTGAAGAAAAGGTGGCAACCCTACTCCCACCCCAACCACAGCCCAGAGCTCCAGTGAGCACAGGGAGGGAAAAGCAGACAGTGGAGACTGACAGTCACCAGCTCTCTGCTCACAGAGCTCTGAGAACCGAGCCATCGGTCTTTGATCGCTTGATTCTCAGTCTCATGCCCCGTTTTTCTGACGGAATTCCGCTCGAGCTTGCCTTGCATACACACGATCACACAAAAGTTCTCTGAACTTTCGACCGTCAAGAACGCGGTGACGTACAACACTACGACGAGCCGAGAAAATGAACTTCAACGCTTCCGAGCATGCGTGATTTTTTGCGCGTCCGAATTGCATACAGACGAACGCATTTTCGGATAGGAACTTTTTCCGACCGAAAAATAGAGAACCTGCTCTCAATCTGTTGCTGGCTGGAATTCTGCGAGCAAAAGTCCGATGGAGCATACACACGGTCGAAATTTCTGACCAAAAGCTCACATCCGACTTTTGCTGGCGGAATTTCTGATCGTGTGTATGGGGCATTAGAGCCAGCAGGGGACCGATGCTGCATTCACCTAGGTAAGTATGATCCTTGAAAAAGAAAAAAAAAAAACATACTTCTCTTTTAAGCCCGCCATACATTGATCAAAATTTGGCCAAAATTTTAATTTTCGATCCTTGTATGGGCAGGCTGGCTGTACAGAACTCGACCTAGCAATCGACTTCAGTACAATCTGCCTACTGGAAAATTTCCAGATGATCAGCACCATTTGCTATAGTGGAAAGTCGGGATGTATTCTGCTGTCAGAATACAAAGGCTCAACGGGAGGATTCCTCCATCCACATCGAGTGTGTGGATTGGTGACTCGATTCCTTTTTTTTTTTTTCGTTCAACCCGATAATTTTTCATGTTTAAGTTGTTTCAACAAACTGCACAGTGGGGATTTCCTCCTACCCCCGAGCCCTGTAACGGACAATGACATACATTGGATTGCATACAATTGGAGAACTGGCATCCAACTCTGATTATAAAATAGGCGCTTGTTTTTTTAGGTGTGACAATATGAAAGACAAGATCATTAAGGGACACTATGAATACCTCCCAACTTTTTAAGATGGGAATGAGGGACACCTATCAGCAAAAGTATACAGGCATAGGACACACCCCTTGCCACTCCCCCTTAAAGGAGCATTGTACAAAAAAACAAGATTGTTTAAACCCACGAGTGCTTTTTTTACCATTACTATTCCTTTATATTGGCTTTTGGAATTTATAAATGCAGCAATTTAGAAATCAGATGAAAGGTTTACTGCTAGAAAACACTTTTTGATAGAAAAAAGTGCATTTTCTATACAACTATATAGATCAGACCAACATGAGGGACAAATGAGAAGGAATGAGGAACAGAGGGACATTGCTCCAAATCAGGGACAGTCCCTTAAAATCAAGAACAGTTGGGAGCTATGTATCACCTCACATACATTCATATGTAGGAAACTAAGGTAGAATCCAGTCCAGGTTTTCTGAGCCACCTTGGCAGTAACGTTCCCAACCGGGTTTTGCTGTTGGACTGCCTTACCCCACTTGAGCTAACCCCCCACCCAGGGTGTGGATACATGGATGACACAAAGCAGACAATGATAAGGTGGAATCCCACTCACTTTGAACCATGGATGCTCCATACTCTCCTCAGCATTGGGTCTCCTAAACCAGAGAGAAACAGAACAAGTTTATTACTACACTGAACGCACATCTGTCTAACAGTAATCCATGAAATGTGGCCTTACGAAGCTAAAAGACTACATGGAAGAAAGATATTAAACCCAACTCAAAGTTCCCCAATCCTTGTATGCCTTCCTTAGCTCACCTCCAATGATAGTCATCGCTTGCAAGGTGCTTAGGTTTACTGTATATGATGGACAAAAGTCTAAACACCTGACCATCACACCTTTATAAGCCTTTTGACCATCTCATTCAAAAACTATGGACATTAACATGGATTAGCTTCTACTTGTAGATGAAACGGCCTTCACAGTTCTAGGAAGGCTGTTCACAAGATTTAGGAGTATGTCTATGGGAATCTGGTCCCATCCGGCCAAAAAAGCATCTTTCTTCACAGCCCATATCCTGGTGACTGCACAGCAGTGGCCATTTTTTTTTCTGGCCATTGTTGCTGTACAGAAGGTGGTATGGTAGTCAAGTTTTCAAGTTTCCCTTTTGTATACAGCATCAACAGGGTGGTCATGTGGCCATTGTGTTGATGCTGGCCCATGGTGGGGAAGGGGGGGGCTAAATTGACTAAAGTGTCCTCTGCCATGAGCTCCGAAGACCAGCATTCTAACACCATTCTAGTTTTGCCACAGTTCTAACAAGCTTTTGGCAACCAATTTGAGATGTAGAAGTTATATGTGTGTATATATATATATATATATAATGCCATGACAGTTAGAGGCTGCGGACTTTCTCAACCCCTCACCCCTTCAGTCAGAACAGTGGTTTAGATAGTGTTGGGAGTAGGTTCCCAATGGGAAATTGAGTGGCAGAAGAAAGACCTGTTAGCCGCAAAGGCGCCCCATTGTGAAGCACTTGTATACCCTGAAAAGCTTATAATAGAACCTGTAAGTAGTTGCTGTTAGAGCATAGTGCTTAAAAAACTGAGAGCTTAAAAAAAACCTGAAACAAAAGATTCATGTGTTGAACCTGTTAAGTATGTTTAAGTCAAACTACCTTACTGCCCTATAGTTCTAAATATCTTGGTCAATTGGATAAAAAATATTTTAGGAAAAATGGACTGCCATAGTGTTCTACTTTAATCCCCATAGCCTGGAGTTCTCAAGCAAGCAAGCATTTGTGAGGTCAGGTACTGACGTTGGATGAGAAGATCTGGCTCAGAATCAGCATTCCAATTCATCCCAAACGTGTTCATTAGAGTTGAGGTCAGGGCTCTGGGTCCTCCACACCAAACTCATCAAACCATGTCTTTATGGAGATGTTGGGTGACAAGACCTGGCTTACAATTGGTGTTCCAATTCATCCATATCGGGTTGAGGTCAGGGCACTGTGCAGGCCACTCAAGTTCCTCCACACCAAACTCATTAAACCTCTATAAGCTTGCTTTGTACACAAGGGCGCTGTCATGCTGGAACAAAAAAAGGGTCTTCACCAAACGGTTACCACAATGGAAGAGCACAATTGTGTAAAATCCTTTTTCTGAAACTTTTCATTGGAAACATCTGCGTCGAAAAATAATTTAGAAAGGTGTCCACATACTTCTGTGCATATAGTAGGTGTGATGGTCAGTTGTCCACATAACGTTAGCCATATAGTGCTTAGTTAGAGGGATCTCAGGGTTTTGTTGTTCCTTATTACAATCTGAGACCATGTAGTGAAGGCAGACCAGTGACTAGCATCATAGTGAAGGCAGACTCTCCCACCCATATAGAAGAACTGAGCATGAGTAGTGCCTATGGCCAATCTAGCAGGTAAGGATCTGCAATATATTTGATAAATTCCTGTAACTGGCCTGAAGAAGTTTTTTTTCCCTGGGTGTCACTTTAAGTGGGTAATACTCACAGCTTTTCGTTGCCCAGGACCTTAATTAGGAATCCTCTTGCTTCCCGAGTCAGATCTGCAAACATCTTTTCTTCAAACGCCACCGTATATCCTCGAATGTTCATCAACGTGGTGTAATCATTTTCACCCACAAAGGGGGAAACTCCTGTGAGGCTTTAAGAATGAAACACATCTATAATAGATGCCCTAATAGGGTGTTGTTGATGATTATTATATCACAGCAGCTTCAAAGTAAAATACACTCTTTATACACTAAGGGCATATTTATAACGTGGTGAATAGGACTTTTTCCAAACATTCACTGGTGGTGGAACAATCACTGTCATTTAAAGTGCAAGCACTTGGAAGGTCCACCTGCAGTGAATGTTCAAGGAATGTTAGATTCACCACTTTATAAATATGCCTCTTAGGGCTTGTCCTTAAGTGTGGCAGCCCTTGCTGCCACTTTGAGAAGCTTATCTGCGGTGGATCGCTTTTCAGAGAGCATTTGACAGATGGTGAGGAGGCATTATGTCGTATCCTCGTCTACTGTTTTAACCCTAAAAAGTCTGAACCACTGCACAAGGTGTATAAGAAAATTGTAAAGGTTTCATTTAAAAATTTAATTTGCATATTGATGGTGGAAGGGAAGGGGAGTGGGGACAGGAAAGGCTAAATATAAGCAGAATAAACTTCAGTTTTAACAAGGGCCTTTCTTAGAACTGTATGATAATTGGTTTTCGGGAGAAAGCAGTGATCTGAATTAAAAGACAACAACGAAAATCATGTATCCTTTTATTTAGCGCAGTGGTCACCAAACTGTGGATCGGGGGGCTGCATGTAGCCCTATGCTTGCCTTTACCCGGGCCTTGGGTCATTATTACTCCCACTAATAAGAGGCACTATTCCTCCCACTGACACCAAAATTGAGACAATGTTCCTTTTGCCAAAACCAACAGCAGAGCATTATTCCTATTATTGACATCAAGCATGGAGGATTATTCCTCCCACTGACACCAACAATGAGGTACTTTACTTCCACTGACACCAATGATGGGGTACTATTCCTCCAACTGATATCAACAATGAGGTTCTATTTCTCCCACTGACACCATCAATTGAGTACTATTACTCCCACTGATACCAACGATGAGGTACTGACATCAATGATGGTGTCAGGGAGATGCTTGTCATAGTGCAGCAGATGGGCGGAGTCGGAGGCCAAGCCGCATGCATGGGCACAATTCCAGGGACAACCTTCCTGGTAGGCATGTCTGCGCGATCTTGTGATAACCTATGCACATGCGCGAACGTGTGCGCGCGCCCACGAATGCGGTTGTGCGCCGCTTAGCTTTGGCGCCAAATGCCGCATATAAGGATGACAGATGCACTAGGGCCTTGCTGTCTGATCTGCAGCTTTCCCTTGTATCCTGCTTCTGTATCCGTCCCTGATCTGATTCTGACTTCCTGACCATCCTGACATTCTCCAACCCTGACCCCGGCTTGCCTTGACCTCGACTTCATCTGTATCTACTTGATTCTCTGTTGCCAAATCTCTGCATGAACTGTGATCATTCTCTGCTTGATGTCTCTGATGTACCTAATCTTCCATGTATGACCTGGCTTGTCTGACTCTGCACCAGTCTCCACAGCCTCCACGTACCTGCATGCGCTCTCGTGGCCGCTGTTGCAACCTCAGTGGTCCTTGATCAGGAGCTATAAGAGAGGCCTTCCTCTGATCGCCAGGCTCTGCTCTAAGGTACGTGACAGATGGGGTACTATTCCTCCCACTGATACCAACAATGTGGCACCTCACAGACACAATGATGAGGCTCTATTCCTCCTCCTATTGACCACAGACGTTATGTAATATTTTCTTTTTCTCCTGCTGACTACCAAGTCCGAGGGACTGTTTACTCCCACTGGCAGTGCGGCATTTGTTTAGAAAGTTTGAAGATCCTTGATTTAGAAGATGCTAATTTACCATTTATTTTTACTCCAAAGCCACAGTAGTGAGTGGTAATGCTTCTAATTCTAGCAATACAAACCAGGCAGAGGTTTTAATCCTTCTCTCCATGTCCAATATCTAAAGAAGGCTTCACTTGTGTACCGCATTAAAGAGAGCCATCTGCCCATGCTAATGTTTAGACATGTGCACTGACAAAAAAATTTGTTTGTTTTCGTTTTATTAATTTTTTTGCTGTTTTCGGAAATTCAAAAATTCGGAAACTTGGAAATTTGAAATATCGGAATTCGGAAAACCGAAAATTCTGATTTTAAAGTTTCTGAATTTCGATTTTTCGGATTTCCGAATTTCGAATTCCGAAAATTCGGGAATTCAAAAATTAGGAAATTCGAAAATTTGAAAATGTGAAAAAAAGAAAGAAAATTAGTCAAATTCAAAATAATAACTAACTATTAAATTATAGGTATTGGAATTTCCTTTCAAATTTGGCTGTTTGTGAACGTAACAAATACAAATTTATCTGAAGTTGCAAAATATCTGAAATAACAAATGGAATGGAATTAATAATAAATAATAATAATAAAAAGGTTGTATTATTATTATTGTTATTTATTATTATTAGATCGTTACGTTCCATTAGTTTAGATGCAGCATTCTTTATTTCAGATAATTTGTAACTTCGGATAAATTCGTACTCGTTACGTTCACTAACAGCCAAATTTGAAAGGAAATTCCAATACCTATAATTTAATATTTATTATTAGTTAGTTATTATTTAAGATTTTCGGGTTTTCGAATTTTCAGATTTTCATTCTTATTCTTGGATTTTCAAATTTCCAAATTTAAAATGTTTTAAATTTATGCAATTTTGAATATTCAAATTTCCTAATTTTGAATCTTAGTATTTCCTAATTTCGAATTTCCAAAATTTAGAATTTCCGAACTTCCGCATTCGAATTTTTGAAATTTTGGAAATTGTTCCAATTTCCGAAATTTCCCAATTTCTGCAATTTCGAATTTCCAAATTTCCGAGAATTCGAATTTCCGAATATTGAATTTCTGAATTTTGAATTTCCAAAATTTCAATTTCCAAAATTTCGAATTTTTGGAAAATCGGAATTTCGAAAATTCGTAATTTCTGAAAAAAAATTCGAAATTCGTAATTTCCGAAAAGACAAAATTTGGTAATTTCGGAAATTGAAAAATTCGGAAATTTAGGAAACTAACGGATTTGTCAAAATTAGTTAAAAAATGAATTTGTAACTAAACGAATTGCACATGTGTTATTATGACAATTTTACTGAAGGTAAAATAGGCTACATACCATAAATATGCAATGACACCAACTGGCCTGAAAGAAAAGGGAGAACGCATTAAAAAAATGAACAATGTAAGGAGGAGGACAGATTTCTATTTATCACACATCAGTTGCATTCCAGGTCATACCATATATCAGTGACGGTAGAAATTGGCATCTGGTTGACAATCTCCGGGGCCACAAACTCAGGGGTTCCGTATTTGCAGTACTGTGGCTCCCCCTCGGTCAGCTCCTGGGCATTCCCAAAATCACAGATCCGGATCTGATCGCCGCTCATGTCTGCCATGAGAATATTTTCTGGCTGCAAAGTGAACACGTATATGTTAACACAGCTGGGATATTAAATTGAGGGAAAAATAAAATAAATGCACATTTCCCTTGTTTTATCTCTTTAGCCATTTGACCTCTGGAAGATTTAGGGTGATCAAAGAGTTAAATGTGTGCCTAGCCAGTGTTTGTGTACACTGTGTACACTGTGTGTGGTGCTTTCACTAGGTGAAGTAATGGATTTCATTCCCTGCTTTGCGAGGAAAAAGAAATGTATTCAGTTATTTCAGGTACTTACATAGCGCCATCAATTTACACAGCACTTTACATAATCCAGCACTTCCTCGCTGACAGGACAGAGCTCTGCCTTGTTTACATAGACAGAGTCCTGTCCTGTGTGTTTTTCAGATGTCGGTGGTAATCTATTGGCCGGTGTTTCGTCAGATTTGGTGACCCATCAGAATTTGTAACGGAAGTGATGCATACCTCCCAACTTTTTAATATGGTAATGAGGGACACCTATCAGCAAAAGTATGCAGACATAGGACACACCCCTGACCACGCCCCCTTAAAGGAGAATTGTACAAAAAAACAAGATTGGTTAAACACACAAGTGCTTTTTTTACCACTACTATTCCTTTATATTGGCTTTTGGAATTTACAAATGCAGCAATTTAGAAATCAGATGAAAGGTTTAGGGCTGAAAAAAACTTTTTGATAGATAAAAAGTGCATTTTATATACAACTATATGGATCAGACCAAAATGAGGGACAAATGAGGAGGAATGAGGGACAGAGGGACATTGCTCCAAATCAGTGACAGTCCCTAGAAATCAGGGACAGTCCCTAGAAATTAGGGACAGTTGGGAGCTATGGTCAGGGCTGGACTGGGACAAAAATTTGGCCCTGGACTTCTTCATGACCGGCCCACTTTATTTTGAGTGTCCCCAACAGCGTCCCCCTTACATCAGAGTGTCCCAATCAGCAGCCCTTCACATCAGAGTGTCCTCCCCCTCCCACATGTACTCACAGTTTTAAGGCAGCTTCTCGTTCCTCTCTCCAGTCATGTGATAACAAGTGATAAGGGGAGAGAGGAAGGAAAGTCTGCCGTTGGTCTATTTCCCCCTGCAGGCTGGAGGGAGCATAACGCCTAATGCTCTCTCCAGCATATGACGGAAGCTGCTCCTCCTGACAGGAGTGAAATTGCGATCACTCACTGTCAGAGAGGAGCGGCTCCAGGACCGCACCTGACTGGCCCACTGAGCCATCGGCCCACTGGGAATCTCCCGGTAGTCCCGATGGCCAGTACATGCCTGGCTATGGTGATGTTCCGTTGCCACCATCTTGCTACACCCCGCACTACTCCACAGTAAGGATACACCGAGAAGGGGGCAAGCGGACATCTTGTTACACCAAGGGGAGTTTTGCATTTCACTGTTATTTTTAACAGTAAACGGAGCATATATGGTGAAATACAGTATTTAGAAATCCATCAGACTGTTTACATGTTGAATTACAAAAGCAGAGGTGTTCTGTCAGATTAGCAAACCTGTGAGATCAGCAGTTTTGCTGCTGCTTTTAAAATTCAACATCTAAACAGTCCGCCGGATTTATAAATACTGTATTTCACCTTATAAGCTCCGATTACTGTTAAAAATAAGCATGAAATGCAAAACTCCGGTGGGTGTAACAAGATGTCCACGTGCAGCTTTCTCAGTGTATCCTTACTGTGGAGGAGTGCGGGGTGTAGCAAGATGGCGGTGACGGAACGTCACTTCCGTTACATAATCTGATGGGTCACCAAATCTGATGAAACACCGGCACTCGCTTATCAACATATGCTGTGTTTAATCACAGCATGCCGGGTCGCCATCGGCAATCGCGCCCCCTACCCGGAAGTGTCGGATCACCTACTAGGTACATGATGTGGTGCAGCAGGGGGGAAAACAGTTAAAGACCCTTAAAGTACAGACAAATAGCTGTTAATCTGCAAGAAAAGCATTTTTGTTTAGCTTGCTGGATTTGGGTCAAGACACGCTAGAGGTCTTCAGCTACCATTGTGGGGTGTTGGGCCTCTGCTGTGTCCTGGAACATTTAAGGAGGAATGGGCTACCTCCAGCTATGCCTGTCCGCAGTTTAATATATATATATATATATATATATATATGTATATATGTATATATACATATATCTATATATATATATTGCTATATATGCTTCAAAATGGAGACTCTCATATGTAGCAGAATACACATTGGCATAAATTTATGATGAAATTAGATTTTTCCATTTTTTTTAATAGATTTATAGCAGAAAGTAAAAAATATTCTGTATACCGTATTTACCAGCGTATAACACACACCTTCAATTTAAGAGGGAAGTTTAGGAAAAAAACATTTTTTTCAAAATAAACCGTTTTGAAGCAAAATAATGGTCAGTGCCCATCAATGCAGCCTGAATAGAGCCCATCTGCAGCCTCAATGCAGCCTGATCTGTGCCCATCTGCAGCCTCAATGCAGCCTGATCTGTGCCCATTTGCAGCCTCAATGCAGCCTGATTTGTGCCCATCTGCAGCCTCAATGCAGCCTGATTTGTGCCCATCTGCAGCCTCAATGCAGCCTGATCTGTGCCCATCTGCAGCCATAATGCAGCCTGATATGTGCCCATCTGCAGCCTGATCTGCACCCATCTCCCATCAATGCCGCCTGATCTGTGCCCATCTGCAGCCTCAATGCCGCCTGATCTGTGCCCATCTGCAGCCATAATGCAGCCTGATATGTGCCCATCTGCAGCCTGATCTGTGCCCATCTGCAGCCATAATGCAGCCTGATATGTGCCCATCTGCAGCCTGATCTGCGCCCATCTCCCATCAATGCAGCCTGATGGCCATCTGCAGCCTCACCATCTCTCATGCAGGAAATCACCGAGCCGTCATCTCCTGTTTACTCGGCTCTCATTCAGCAGTCACATACACAGTCCCGCCTCTGCCATCGGCATTGGACCAGCTCCTGTGATTGACAGAACACTGGTCCAATGCCAGTGGCGGAGGCGGGACTGTGTGTGTGACGTCAGAGCCGAGTGAGAGCCGATTATACAGCAGCGCTGCCCCCCTCCTTCCCCTCCGAGGTACATTATCGGCGTATAACACGCACCCGTGATTAGCCCCCTATTTTTAGGGGGGAAAAAGTGCGTGTTATGCGCTGATAAATACGGTATATATATTTTTCAAAATTGTCAGTAATTTTGTTTATAGCGCAAAAAATAAAAAACGCAGCGGTGATCGAATACCACCAAAAGAAAGCTCTATTTGTGGGGGGAAAAAATGACACACATTTTATTTGGGTACAGTGCGTAATTGTGAGTTAAAGTAATGCAGTGCCGTATCGCACAAAATGGGCTAGTCATGAAGAGGTGGGGGGGGTAAATCTTCCAGAGGTCAAGTGGTTAAAATAACATAAAACTTTCATAATTAAAACAGACCGACTGCCATCCACCCAATACACACTGCCCAATGTCCACCACTGGACCCAGTACACCAGTTCTATTTCAAATCGCTGCAGCACCCTTTATTGCCATCTGCATTCTCATGCCCCCAAAAAATTAATAAAACTTCCATCATTTAAAAAAAAATGACTATGTCTATCTTCCCAGCCAGCCTTTTATACAGTCTGAAAATTTTCTACTAGAAGGGTGGACTTTTCAGAAGTTTGCAAAGATCTTCACTGTACAGATTTGCAAATGATGCAGTTATAGGCAGATAAGACACTGTCCACACAAAAAGGAAAAAAGAGAAAAGGAAGAATTATTTAACAGAAAGTTCTCAGCTAGCCAATGACAACATCGGCCTTGAAGACTGCTTGAGCCAGTTGGTAGCACAGAACAGATCTATGAACAGTACGGGGAATGCAGTGAATTTTCCTCCAATGCTTTTCTATGGCACAGTAGACATGTGCGATTAGTTTCGGACGAATCGAAAATTCATACAAATTTCCGTAAATTCGGGAGCATCCGAAATACGAATTGCCATGCTTCCGATTTTTTTACGAAATTTCGTTTACGAATTTCGGATCCAAATTCCTAACGAACATTCCTAATTATTACGAAAAGTTAACAAACCTAAAAGTAAAAAAACCCAGGAAGTCAGCACAGGGATGGTGGGAGCCCCTCATAATGAGCACAACACAGGGATGGTGGGAGCCCCTCATAATGAGCACAGCACAGGGATGGTGGGAGCCTCTCATAATGAGCACAACACAGGGATGGTGGGAGCCTCTCATAATGAGCACAACACAGGGATGGTGGGAGCCCCTCATAATGAGCACAGCACAGGGATGGTGGGAGCCCCTCATAATGAGCACAGCACAGGGATGGTGGGAGCCCCTCATAATGAGCACAGCACAGATATGGTGGGAGCCCCTCATAAAGAGCACAGCACAGGGATGGTGGGAGCCCCTCATAATGAGCACAGCACAGGGATGGTGGGAGCCCCTCATAATGAGCACAGCACAGGGATGGTGGGAGCCCCTCATAATGAGCACAACACAGATATGGTGGGAGCCCCTCATAATGAGCACAGCACAGATATGGTGGGAGCCCCTCATAATGAGCACAACACACGGATGGTGGGAGCCCCTCATAATGAGCACAACACACGGATGGTGGGAGCCCCTCATAATGAGCACAACACAGATATGGTGGAAGCCCCTCATAAAGAGCACAGCACAGATATGGTGGGAATGCAGTGAATTTTCCTCCAATGCTTTTCTATGGCACAGTAGACATGTGCGATTAGTTTCGGACGAATCGAAAATTCATACAAATTTCCGTAAATTCGGGAGCATCCGAAATACGAATTGCCATGCTTCCGATTTTTTTACGAAATTTCGTTTACGAATTTCGGATCCAAATTCCTAACGAACATTCCTAATTATTACGAAAAGTTAACAAACCTAAAAGTAAAAAAACCCAGGAAGTCAGCACAGGGATGGTGGGAGCCCCTCATAATGAGCACAACACAGGGATGGTGGGAGCCCCTCATAATGAGCACAGCACAGGGATGGTGGGAGCCCCTCATAATGAGCACAACACAGGGATGGTGGGAGCCCCTCATAATGAGCACAACACAGATATGGTGGAAGCCCCTCATAAAGAGCACAGCACAGGGATGGTGGAAGCCCCTCATAAAGAGCACAGCACAGATATGGTGGGAATGCAGTGAATTTTCCTCCAATGCTTTTCTATGGCACAGTAGACATGTGCGATTAGTTTCGGACGAATCGAAAATTCATACAAATTTCCGTAAATTCGGGAGCATCCGAAATACGAATTGCCATGCTTCCGATTTTTTTACGAAATTTCGTTTACGAATTTCGGATCCAAATTCCTAACGAACATTCCTAATTATTACGAAAAGTTAACAAACCTAAAAGTTAAAAAACCCAGGAAGTCAGCACAGGGATGGTGGGAGCCCCTCATAATGAGCACAACACAGGGATGGTGGGAGCCCCTCATAATGAGCACAGCACAGGGATGGTGGGAGCCCCTCATAATGAGAACAGCACAGGGATGGTGGGAGCCCCTCATAATGAGAACAGCACAGGGATGGTGGGAGCCCCTCATAATGAGCACAGCACAGGGATGGTGGGAGCCCCTCATAATGAGCACAGCACAGGGATGGTGGGAGCTCCTCATAATGAGCACAACACACGGATGGTGGGAGCCCCTCATAATGAGCACAACACAGGGATGGTGGGAGCCCCTCATAATGAGCACAACACATGGATGGTGGGAGCCCCTCATAATGAGCACAACACATGGATGGTGGGAGCCCCTCATAATGAGCACAGCACAGGGATGGTGGGAGCCCCTCATAATGGGCACAGCACAGGGATGGTGGGAGCCCCTCATAATGAGAACAGCACAGGGATGGTGGGAGCCCCTCATAATGAGAACAGCACAGGGATGGTGGGAGCCCCTCATAATGAGAACAGCACAGGGATGGTGGGAGCCCCTCATAATGAGAACAGCACAGGGATGGTGGGAGCCCCTCATAATGAGAACAGCACAGGGATGGTGGGAGCCCCTCATAATGAGCACAACAGACGGATGGTGGGAGCCCCTCATAATGAGAACAGCACATGGATGGTGGGAGCCCCTCATAATGAGCACAGCACACGGATGGTGGGAGCCCCTCATAATGAGCACAACACACGGATGGTGGGAGCCCCTCATAATGAGCACAGCACAGGGATGGTGGGAGCCCCTCATAATGAGCACAACACAGGAATGGTGGGAGCCTCTCATAATGAGCACAACACATGGATGGTGGGAGCCCCTCATAATGAGCACAGCACAGGGATGGTGGGAGCCCCTCATAATGAGCACAACACAGGAATGGTGGGAGCCCCTCATAATGAGCACAACAGACGGATGGTGGGAGCCCCTCATAATGAGCACAGCACAGGGATGGTGGGAGCCCCTCATAATGAGCACAACAGACGGATGGTGGGAGCCCCTCATAATGAGCACAACACAGGGATGGTGGGAGCCCCTCATAATGAGCACAACAGACGGATGGTGGGAGCCCCTCATAATGAGCACAACACAGGGATGGTGGGAGCCCCTCATAATGAGCACAACACAGGGATGGTGGGAGCCCCTCATAATGAGCACAGCACAGGGATGGTGGGAGCCCCTCATAATGAGCACAACACAGGGATGGTGGGAGCCCCTCATAATGAGCACAACACACGGATGGTGGGAGCCCCTCATAATGAGCACAACACACGGATGGTGGGAGCCCCTCATAATGATAAATTCATCATAACGAACATTCGTAATTGTTACGAAAAGTTAACGAACCTAACGAAAATTTGTATTTCGTACAAAATTTCGGACACGAATTACGAAATACAAATTCATTCTAATACGGAACAAAACTAAACAAATTTATTGACGGCGCACATGTCTATTGCGCAGTAACACATCACCCAGCCTATGGTTCCATAATGCAACTTAAAGCGGAACTTTAGTCATTTTTTTATCTTTCCATCTATTAAATCTTCTGCCCTTGTTGTTGTTGTTTTAACTTTGGATAGTAAAACATTTTTTTTTTCTGCCAGTAAATCCCTTATACAGCCCACTTCTTGTTTCTTGTCTGGTCATTAGCCATTTTCTGGGGGAAACCCAAAATTCTGGATTTTATTTTACTTTCACTTTTAATGATAATGGTAAACAGGACAAACATACCTCCCAATATTTTGAGATGGGAATGAGGGACACCTACTAGCAAACGTATGTAGGCATAGGACACGCCCCCTGCCACACCCCCTTAAAGGGGAATAAACCCCAAAAAAAGGTTAGTTAAATCCACAAGGGATTTTTTTTTTACCACTACTATTCCTTTATATAGGCTTATAAAATTTACAAATGCAGCAATTTATAATTTGGATGAAAGATTTAGCACTGGGAAACACTTTTTGAAAGATAAAAAGTACATTTTACATACAACTATATAGATCAGACCAAAATGAGGCACAAATGAGGAGGAAAGGGACAGAGGGACATTGCTCCAAATCAGGGACAGTCCCCCGAAATCAGGGACAGTTGGGGCCTAGGCTTATGACATTATGCACAGCCCTCTCTCTCACTCTCGTGAGAGTTTGCCAGGAAGGGAGGGGGGGGGGGTGAGTCATAAGAGGGCCAATGAGAGCTGCAGAGCTGGAGGTGTGCCTCTGTGTGTCTGTGTAAATCCAGGAAGTGAACAGGCAGCAGCTTCAGCTGCCCACAGTTAAAATGGCCGCAGCCAGACTCAGTGGAGGGAGATTTCTGCAGCATATTTGGCAAGTACAGAATCACAGTATATATATAAAATAATAGGCAAAGTGGCTGGAGGGAAGCTTCAGAATGGCAAGGATATTTTATTACAAATTATGTGAGCTGACTGCAGTTCCTCATTAAACACTTCAGCTATCTGCAGTGCCTTCAGTTTTGTATATCAGATGGGCCAGAAAATCTCAGGAACATCACATGCACTGGAAAGAGACAGGCAAGAAACTCACCTTGATGTCCAGATGTAATATTTTCTTGTGGTGCAAATAATACAATCCTTCCAAGATCTGACGCACAAAGGATCGGATCTAGAAATAGACCAGAAAAAACGCTGTGAATGGTCCATGGGAACACACATTTATGCCTTATAGACACTGTCACCATCCACAATGCAGTTTCAACATTGGCTCAGAGTCAGCCCACGTACTTATTCCCTAAGCATCTAAAACTGGTGTCAAATGCATGTGAAATCATGATGGATTTGCCCATCAACAAAAGCTTGAGACACTCAGTCAAGCACTGCCAGAGCCAGGGTGAGCAGCTGACGTTTGGTTACGAAAATTCAGAATAAATTTTCGTTATTCGGAGATTCTAATGTATCCGAATTTCCCGAATCACAATAGTAACGAATTTAAAAAAACAAATCTGAAATAAATTATAACAATTTATCTGAATTTGAATTCAAATTCAAAAATACAGTAAGGTATAAAAGTGAAATAAGATGAAGATTCCTACTTAGGCTGCTTTATAGAATAGAAAAGAAAAGAATAGAATAGAATAGAATAGAATAGAACAAAACGAACAGCTTAGAACATAGTAGAAAATAAAGGAAAAGATTAGAATAAAACAGAATAAAATATTCAATAAAGGAATAGAATAGAAAATAAAACAGAAAAGAATAGAATAGTAAATAAAAGAATAGAACAGAAAATAAATTAATAGAATAAACTAGAATAAAATAGAAAATAAAGTAATAGAATAGAAATTAATAGAATAGAACAGAATACAATAGAAAATAAGGTAATTAAATAGAATAGAAAACAATAGAATAAAATAGAAATTATTAGAATAGACAAAAATAGATTTGATTAGAATTGATTAGAATGAATATACAGTACCTTGAAAAAGTATTTATACCACTTGAAGTTTTCCACATTTTGTCATATTACAGCCAAAAACGTAAATGTATTTTATTGGGATTTTATGTGATAGATCAACACAAAGTGGCACATAATTGTGAAGTGGGAGGAAAATGATAAATGGTTTTCAAATTTTTTACAAATAAATATGTGAAAAGTGTGGGGTACATTTGTGTAGCGCCCCCCTGAGTCAATACTTTGTAGAACCCCCTTTCTCTGCAATTACAGCTGCAAGTCTTTTTGGGGATGTCTCTACCAGCTTTGCACATCTAGAGAGGGACATTTTTGCTCATTCTTCTCTGCAAAATATCTCAAGCTCTGTCAGATTGGATGGAGAGCGTCTGTGAACAGCAATTTTCAAGTCTTGACACATATTCTCAATTGGATTTAGGTCTGGACTTTGACTGAGCCATTCTAACACATGAATATACTTTGATCTAAACCCTTTGTAGCTCTGGCTCTATGTTTACGGTCGTTGTCCTGCTGGAAGGTGAACCTCCGCCCCAATCTCAAGTCTTTTGCAGACTCTAATGCCGTGTACACATGGGCGGACTTTCCGATCGGACTGGCCCGACGGACCGAATCAGGTGGACAATCCGACCGTGTGTGGGCTTCATCGGACTTCCGACGGACCGTTTCGGTCGGAAATCCGACGGACTTTAGATTTGGAACCTGCTTCAAATCTTTACGTCGTAACTCCGCCGGACTCAGTTCCTAACGGAAAGCCCGTTCGTCTGTATGCTGATCCAAAGGACCAGTTACGACGCAAGGGCAGGGTACTACATCTTGCGCTCACTGCAATAGGAAAAACAAATTTTCCTATTGCAGCGAGCGTGAGGGGGAGGCGACGATGTCCCTTAGGTCTGGTATGGATTTTAAGGGGAACCCTCTACACTGAAAAAACGGCGTGGGGTCCCCCCCAAAATCCATACCAGACCCCATATCTGAGCATGGAGCCCGGTCGGTCAGGAAAGGGAGTGGGGATGAGCGACGCCCCCCCCCCCCCCTGAACCGTACCAGGCCGCATGCCCTTAACATGGGGGGGTGGGTGCTTTGGGGGAGGGGGGCGCCCTGCGCTCCCCCTCCCCCAAAGCACCTTGTCCCCATGTTGATGAGGACAAGGGCCTCTTCCCGACAACCCTGGCCGTTGGTTGTCGGGGTCTACACGACTAATAGTTGTCCTGTGGACAGATTCTCCCACCTGAGCTGTGGATCTCAGCAGCTCCTCCAGAGTTACCATGGACCTCTTGGCTGCTTCTCTGATGAATGCTCTCCTTGCCTGGCCTGTCAGCCATGTCTTTGTAGGTTTGCAGTTGTGTCATACTCTTTCCATTTTCGGATGATAGATTGAACAGTGCTTCATGAGATGTTCAAAGCTTGGGATATTTTTATAACCTAACCCTGCTTTAAGCTTCTCCACAACTTTATCCCTGACCTGTCTGGTGTGTTCCTTGGCCTTCATGATGCTGTTTGTTCACTAAGGTTCTCTAATAAACCTCTGAGGGCTTCACAGAACAGCTGTATTTATACTGAGATCAAATTACACACAGGTGGACTCTATTTACTAATTAGGTGACTTCTGAAGGCAATTGGTGCCACTAGATTTTAGTTAGGGGTATCAGAGTAAAGGGGGCTGAATACAAATACACGCCGAACTTTTCACACATTTAGCTTCAAAAAAATGTGGAAAACCATTTATCATTTTCCTTCCACTTCACAATTATGTGCCACTTTGTGTTGGTCTATCACATAAAATCCCAATAAAATACATTTACGTTTTTGGTTGTAACATGACAAAATGTGGAAAATGTCAGGGGGTATGAATACTTTTTCAAGGCACTGTAGCCGTCTTCTGCAATACAAACATTACGTATATATTATGTGCTGTACTCACCTCTGATTCATGCACTGTAGACTTCCTGACCACTCTGTCCAGAATCTCTTCCTTGGAACATCTGCAGCCAGTTAAGGAATACTATGAACACAAACTGGTGGCTACAATACATTGTATGTCCTCACTTATATATTATTATAGATGCATACTGATATTTAGCCAGGCAAGACCCTATCAATACTGCTAGCTTTAGTCACACTTTGTTCAATGCATATAGACAAATTGCATTGTACTATTTAAAGCAGAATTCCGGGATAATAATCCAGTCCTCCTCCTAACACCTATGTTTGCTAACCTGCTTGATAAGAAAGATGTACACTATCTCACAAAAGTGAGTACACCCCTCACATTTTTGTAAATATTTTATTCTATCTTTTCATGTGACAACACTGAAGAAATGAAACTTTGCTACAATGTAAAGTAGTGAGTGTACAGCTTGTATAACAGTGTAAATTTGCTGTCCCCTCAAAATAACTCAACACACAGCCATTAATGTCTAAACCGCTGGCAACAAAAGTGAGTACACCCCTAAGTGAAAATGTCCAAATTGAGCCCAATTAGCCATTTTCCCTCCCCGGTGTCATGTGACTCGTTAGTGTTACAAGGTCTCAGGTGTGAATGGGGAGCAGGTGTGTTAAATTTGGTGTTATCGCTCTCACTCTCTCATACCAGTCACTGGAAGTTCAACATGCCACCTCATGGCAAAGAACGCTCTCAGAATCTCAAAAAAAGAATTGTTGCTCTACATAAAGATGGCCTAGGCTGTAAGAAGATTGCCAAGACCCTGAAACTGAGCTGCAACATGGTGGCCAAGACCATACAGCGGTTTAACAGGACAGGTTCCACTCAGAACAGGCCTCGCCATGGTCAACCAAAGAAGTTGAGTTCACGTGCTCAGCGTCATATCCAGAGGTTGTCTTTGGGAAATAGACGTATGAGTGCTGCCAGCATTGCTGCAGAGATTGAAGGGGTGGGGTGTCAGCCTGTCAGTGCTCAGACCATACGCCGCACACTGCATCAAGTTGGTCTGCATGGCTGTCGTCCCAGAAGGAAGACTCTTCTAAAGATGATTCATTAGAAAGCCCGAAAACAGTTTGCTGAAGACAAGCAGACTAAGGACATGGATTACTGGAACCATGTCCTGTGGTCTGATGAGACCAAGATAAACTTATTTGGTTCGGATGGTGACAAGCGTGTGTGGGGGCATCCAGGTGAGGAGTACAAAGACAAGTGTGTCTTGTCTACAGTCAAGCATGGTGGTGGGAGTGTCATGGTCTGGGGGTGCATGAGTGCTGCCGGCACTGGGGAGCTACAGATCATTGAGGGAACCATGAATGCCAACATGTACTGTGATATACTGAAGCAAAGCATGATCCCCTCCCTTCAGAGACTGGGCCGCAGGGCAGTATTACAACATGATAATAACCCCAAACACACCTCCAAGATGACCACTGCCTTGCTAAAGAAGCTGAGGGTAAAGGTGATGAACTGGCCAAGCATGTCTCCAGACCTAAACCCTATTGAGCATCTGTGGGGCATCCTCAAACGGAAGGTGGAGGAGCGCAAGGTCTCTAACATCCACCAGCTCCGTGATGTCCTCATGGAGGAGTGGAAGAGGACTCCAGTGACAACCTGTGAAGCTCTGGTGACCTCCATGCCCAAGAGGGTTAAGGCAGTGCTGGAAAATAATGGTGACCACACAAAATATTGACACTTAGGGCCCAATTTGGACATTTTCACTTAGGGGTGTACTCACTTTTGTTGCCAGCGGTTTAGACATTAATGGCTGTGTGTTGAGCTATTTTGAGGGGACAGCAAATTTACACTGTTATACAAGCTGTACACTCACTACTTTACATTGTAGCACATTGTCATTTCTTCAGTGTTGTCACATGAAAAGATAGAATAAAATATTTACAAAAATGTGAGGGGCTTTTGTGAGATACTGTACGTGACTGAGCCTGTCTGTGCCGCCCCACCACAGTAAATGTACTGCAGCGTGGTGGCAAGTGGTTAATGAATAAGGCAGAGAAAACTCTGTGACTGGAGGGTAGCTGGTCATGTGACTTTTTCAGGTCTTGTGACCAGACTCTGCTCTCTGTTTTTGTTCTGAACCCATTCGGCTTTAACTGCCCCTATTAGTGGGGAGTTTAAAAAAAAAAAAAAAAAAAAATTGCAAAAGCAGCAGTACTGTATATGACCATACCTGTGCTTTTTAAATGGCCCCCTTAGTATGAAGAAAATGACTAATTTCTGGAAAATAGACAATTTTTCGTGTACAGTATATCACTTTACAATCTCTTTCATAATATGCAAATACGTGGCCTGCTATGGATACAGCTCCATGATGATGATCAGCGCGTTTCGCTTCTCAAATGCCTCGTGGAAATAAACAATCCGCTCGTGGCTGATCTGAGACAGTATATTCATCTCTCTCCTCGCCTTCTCCTTGGATGACCCCCGCAATGGAATAAATTTGGCCGCAAAATCCAGACCGCTTCTCTTCTCCAGCACATGGCGGACGTAGGAGAATGCACCTCTGAGACACAAGAGACACGTAAAAAAAAACTTTGTCCCTCTACAGCTAATAAAACAACATCAAAACTAACAGCAGCAAACTTCAGCACACACAAACAAGACGTGGATGAGAACCCGTCACTTAGGAGTCTATATACAAATACTGCCTTATGGCAACTAGATGGAGCTGACGATCATAGGAAATAAACATATTAGACACAATACCGTGATTATTTGTGATTGCTTTGTAAATGCTTGAGACATTTGCATATCAAATTGCACTATATTACCAAAAGTATTGGGACGCCTGCCTTTACAGACAAATTAACTTTAATGGCATCCCAGTCTTATGTCCCGTACACACGGTCAGATTTTCCGAAGGAAAATGTGTGATAGGACCTTGTTGTCGGAAATTCCGACCGTGTGTAGGCTCCATCACACATTTTCCATCGGATTTTCCGACACACAAAGTTGGAGAGCAGGATATAAAATTTTCCGACAACAAAATCCGTTGTCGGAAATTCCGATCGTGTGTACACAAATCCGATGGACAAAGTGCCACGCATGCTCAGAATAAATAAAGAGATGAAAGCTATTGGCCACTGCCCCGTTTATAGTCCCGATGTACGTGTTTTACATCACCGCGTTCAGAACGATCGGATTTTCCGAGAACTTTGTGTGACCGTGTGTATGCAAGACAAGTTTGAGCCAACATCCGTCGGAAAAAATCCTAGGATTTTGTTGTCGGAATGTCCGAACAAAGTCCGCTGTGTGTATGGGGCATTAGTCCGTAGAAGTCAATGTTGAGTTGTTCACCCTTTGCAGCTATAACAGCTTCAACTCTTCTGGGAAGGCTGTCCACAAGGTTTAGAAGTGTGTTTATGGGAATGTTTGACCATTCTTCCAGAAGCGCATTTGTGAGGTCAGGCACTGATGTTGGACGAGAAGGCCTGGTTTGCAGTCTCCGCTCTAATTTATCCCAAAGGTGTTCTATCGGGTTGAAGTCAGGACTCTGTGCAGGCCAGTCAAGTTCCTCTACCCTAAACTCGCTCATCCATGTCTTTATGGACCTTGCTTTGTGCACTGGTGCGCAGTCACATTGGAGCAGGAAGGGGTCATCCCCAAACTGTTCCCACAAAGTTGGGAGCATAAAAATTGTCCAAAATGTCTTGGTAAGAGTTCCCTTCACTGGAACTAAGGGACGAAGCCCAACCCCTAAAAGACAACCCTACACCATAATCCCCCCTCCACCAAATGATTTGGACCAGTGCACAAAGCAAGGTCCATAAAGACATGGATGAGCGAGTTTGGGGTGGAGGAACATGACTGGCCTGCACAGAGTCCTGACCTCAACCCGATAGAACACCTTTGGGACGAATTAGGAGAGGAGATTGTGAGCCAGGCCTTCTCATCCAACATACTGCTTCACAAATGCGCTTCTGGAAGAATGGTCAAACATTCCCATAGACACACTCCTAAACCTTGTGGACAGACTTCCCAGAAGAGTTGAAGCTGTTATAGCTGCAAAGGGTGGGCCAACTCAATATTGAACCCTACGGACTAAGACTGGGATGCCATTAAAGTTCATGTGTGTGTAAAGGCAGGTGTCCCAATACTTTTGGTAATATAGTGCAATTTGATATGCAAATGTCTCAAGCATTTACAAAGCAATCACAAATAATCACGGTATTGTGTCTAATATGTTTATTTCCTATGATTGTCAGCTCCATCTAGTTGCCATAAGGCAGTATTTTCCTGAAATACCCTAATTAGGGAAAATACAGCTTAATGGCCACCAGATGGAGCTGACGTACATAGAACATAAATGGATTGGACATAATATGGTGATTATATATGATTGAGACATTTACACAGCAAATTTTCTATGAATAGACCCCATAATTGTAAACAAAATTTTGCAAAAGTTTCTTTCTACCAGCTCAGAATTACACTCACACACCCAGGAAAAGACTTGCCTTCCGATCTCCTTGTGAATGGTGTAGTAATCGGTCAGTCTCCGAGCTTTCAGTCCATCTGATTCGTCCATTGCTGACCCGGCTCCAGGCTCCTCTGTACAAAAATGTACCATTAATAGAAAGGACAGACTTCACTTTTGTTAAAAGAAAACTTATTTAACATCTATAATAGCTTAGCTTTCTTTAATTCAGGCTCTGTTCGGATCTTGCGTTAGCCAGGACTAGCATTCCCGCTTGTGATTTTTAAAGTGGTATTTATACGCATTTCTGTGTGCCGAGCATAGGGCAGTCCATTTACTTCAATGGGCTGCCCTATGTGCATTTGTCACCCTAAAACAAATTCCTTTTTGGGAACAAGCTTCTCGCAATTTTTAAACGCATGTCTTGCTGCGCTATTCTGTCGTGTGCCAAAATCGCATCGCGTTTGAGGTGTCATTAGGAATAATGGCACCCAAACACACGTTGTGCGTTTTGCTGCGATTTGGAATTGCAAATGAGCTAAAACAAAAGCAAACTCATCCATCCATTCATGTCTCCATACTTTATTTTGTTAAGGAATTGCTTTGAAAAACTACCCCCCTAGCATTTCTGGCCACGGGTATCTTGAGTAAGGGCAGCTGATTCATGTAGCACAGGAGTGTCGAGCTCAATTTAAGGGCCACCTTCACAGTATGGTTACCCTCAAAGGGGCAGGTTGTATCTGGGGTGCATTATGCACAGAGTGCTGAGTTCAGGAGTGCATTACTTACAGAATGCAGAGTTCTGGAGTGTGTTACTTACAGAATGCAGAGTTCTGGAGTGCGTTACTTACAGAATGCAGAGTTCAGGAGTGTGTTACTTACAGAATGCAGAGTTCAGGAGTGCGTTACTTACAGAATGCAGAGTTCTGAAGTGCATTACTTACAGAGTGCTGAGTTCAGGAGTGCGTTACTTACAGAATGCAGAGTTCTGGAGTGCATTACTTACAGAGTGCTGAGTTCAGGAGTGCGTTACTTACAGAATGCAGAGTTCAGGAGTGCGTTACTTACAGAATGCAGAGTTCAGGAGTGCGTTACTTACAGAATGCAGAGTTCTGGAGGAACTCTCTGAGGAAGCTTGGGTTCAAGCGAAACGCGTAAGCATAACGCCATCACGTTGTCCGTGGTGAGGACACGGTAATCTCCATCATACACCCTGATCCACCTCCACTAACCTCGAGCCACCACACTGCTCCTCCAGCTGGCGTGAATTATTTGCAATGCTACTCTGGTCCGTGGTTCATCACACAGCCCGGTGATACTGGAAGCCTATGTGCAATGGACTTTACCATCTATTACCATTTCCGGTCGGAACTACTCTGAGCTGACACTCATGATCTGGCTTCCAATGTAGTCTGGGATACGGTGGAGATACCGCTACAGGGACTAGACTTCTAAGGGCAACGACTCTATACACAAGACGTCAAACGGTGAGCTGTATCCTGCCCCAAGCACTTGAAGGGGAGTATTTCACACAGCATATCCCATTTTGATTTCCTTGTGCAATGTCATCCCAATGTCTACCTGCCGTTTATCTTTAATCCCCACCGATACCTGCCTTGAGACACACACCCTACGTGCTTAGAACCACGGTATCATTAGTCTCTGTATCCGAGGGAACTCTCATATATCTCAGGAAGCACAAGCACTTTTTTATATCCCTATTGCAATACTTACCTGAGCGCTCCAACATCTTTATCCAAGGAATTTTTTCAATTTATTATTCACACAGTAACTTTCAATGATTGGCTATTTAAGTATTTATTTCTAGATTTGGCTTTAGGATACATTAAGGTTTGTGTGTGAGACGGGTATGAGGTGTTTGAATCGGGTGTGGTGGCCACCTGTGTCCTATTAAGACGTTTGTCTTGATTTTAACTGTGTTGGAGGTGGGTGTAGTTTTCTAACATTACTGTCAAATTATTTGAATTTGGATCATCAATACAGATATTTAGCTTTCACCGGTTTGTCCTCTCTGATGAATTACCTTTGGGCCTTTCCTGTTTTTTGTATGTAGAGTTCAGGAGTGCGTTACTTACAGAATGCTGAGTTCAGGAGTGTGCTATCTATGTACAGAGTGCAGGGTTCCGTTATGCACAGGGATCAGAGTTCAGGAGTGTACTATGTACAGAGTGCAGGGTTCAGGGGTGCGCTATGTACACAATGGCGTCCCTAGGGGGGGCCAGAGGGGGCCCTGACCCCCCCCCCAACATTATGCTGTGCCCCACCATGTGCCCCCCCAATGAAAAAAACATTTTTATTTTTTTTTTTTTACAAAAAATCAATGTCTTAGAGAGAGAGAGTCCCCAGTCAGCTCCTGCGGGTGATTCCTCCCCCCTCCCTCTGCTCGCTGACACTGCATAATGCGAGCGCTCACACAACCAACAGCCGCCCAATCTGCTCCTTCCCCTGCATCCTCATTGGCAGAGAGAAGAGCGAGTTGCAGAAAGGACTCCACCAGGACTCTCAGTTACTGAAAAAACTGACTTAGGACAGGAGAACCAGCCTGTAAATTCCAAGAGATGCCAGACCAGCCCTGTCAATAGCAGGGGCAGGACAGCAAGAGGAGGCTGGGATACCCCACAGTGGCAGAACACCAGGGCCCGGTGGCAAGACAACCTTTGCAACCCTGATAGTTCTCCCACTGCTTTGGATCCTTACATTCTCTTGGTATGCTGGTGAAATATATCTCTTGTTTTCTGTCACCCTGGGGGGGCCCCAATACAGTAGGAAGGGAGCTCACTGCAAAACATGTGAAAGGGCCATTGTGGGGTCGTAGTAAAGGGCCCCAGGATATATATATATATATATATATATATATATATATATAATATTGCATTTTATAGTTGCCCCCCTACTTTTGTCCCTGTCCCCCCATGTGCCCCCCCTAAATATGAAAGCTGGAGACGCCACTGTATGTACAGAGTGCAGAGTTCAGGAGAATGCTACATACAGAGTGCAGAGTTCAGGAGTATGCTGCGTACAGAGTGCAACCCCAACCCCCCAAAACTTCCTTGCATCTCTCTCTCCTACTTGGCCCTCTGTGAGTGCATGCAGGGTTCTGTTAGTGTTTACAAGTGAGAACAGGACGCAGAAGCAGAGGGTGAAAGCCAGAGGTGGCAGAATGGAGTTCGGCTATGTTCAGGCTGCAAAACTGAGGGCCACATGAAAAGGCCTGGTGGGCCAGATTCGGCCCGCGGGTCTTGTGTTTGACACATGTGATGTAGCATTTACTTCCTGGAATCCACCCGCACTTAGCTCAGGCAGGGGAGCATGGTTAGTTGAGAAAGACCCTCCTTCCAAAGAAAAAAAAAATGCACTTCATGACATCATTTTGGCCTAGGCCGGAAACCAGGAAGCATCTGAACAGTGGCGGTCAGAGGTATTTTTCTTTTGGGGGGGGCAAACAGTGCACAGCCAGCTGCCCCCTCCATTTGGGTCACCGCCAAACTCCCCCTCCCCCCAGTTGGTCAGTCGGTCACCCGGCCACAACACTTGCCCCGAGCTTCCCTCTGGGCGACCGGCTTCCCTTGCGTCTCCTCTCTCCTCCTCCCGGCAGCCAGCGCAGTTTCTTCTCGGAGTTCCCTCCAGGCGACAGGTAGGCGGCCGGCTAATCTGCTTATAGTTGGCTTTCCTTGGTTTCTCCATTCCCTCCTCCTCAACATGCTAATAATGTCATTTTTAAATAAAAACCTTTCTGCTTTCATTACATACCTTATTTTAAACCCAATTATGTCATCACTGGGTCTCTGTGCTTCTCAATGCAAATCAGGCAGATCGTGGCTGGTGGGAGGGGGCCAGCAGGGTGCTGTATATAGCTGTCTGTAAATATGACATCAACCTGCCTTAGTACTCCTTTTCAAAAGTCCCCAGCCTTGATGCAAGGCTCACTCCTCTGCTGGACACATCCAGGATAAGACGGAAGGAGCTTTCCTTCCTTGGTGGACTTCCCCCAATCCTTACTCACTGCCTCATTAAGGGTCTGGTTTAAACTGAGTGGGCATCGGCCCCCTCCTTCTCCAGGTCTCCCTCAACACTTTTGACCTACCACGCTGTATCTACTCCTATACATCCTCTTTATAAAGTGTCTTTTGTCCAACTAACACTGTGGATGTGACTATTGGATTAGATTGATTCCACTAATTAATACTGCTGAGTAAGAACTTGTTCCAACTTTGATCGCCTTTGTATTATTTCTGCAAACTTTTACATGAGGCTTTGAGCCATTGGGGGAGACTATCCATGGAATAGAACCCAAAGCATCTAGGATTATTGGCATTGAGTATAATCCACTGATATACAATTTTCTAGTACAACAAAGATGCCACATGCTAAATCTCCTGAAGAAGCTCTAGTGAGCGAAACATGTTGAGAAAAGTGGTATTCTTATCATGATGTGTCATTATATTTTATGAAATTTCTGTATCTCAATTTGATCCTATATTCCCCTTCTTTTTTAAATGATGTTTAAATAAAAATCTCTGGTTTTAACAAAACATCATCTTTGAATTGATATGTTCTAAATATTGCAAACTTAACACACCAATAAAGTCCCGAGGCTTAATAAGCCTTAAATTATAATTAAATATATGTGTGTGTGTCATGCAGTTTTGAGTGTCTTAAATTCATTTATGTTCCCCTCACTATTCATCATTGATGAAAAAAAAAACAAAAACGTATGATATAAATGCAGGTTTAAAGCAAACAAATGCATTTAGTGAGGGATTGACTTGAAAGTGCATTCTGTTTTCTCCACTGCAGGTGGCGCTCAAACTGCAGCGTCAGGGCTGCATTTGAGCGCCGCGTCACGAATGTTAATTCTCCACTACGAACGCCAGTTTACAAGACCGACCGCTTCCGGCTCGTCCTTGCTTCCGAGCATGCGTGTTTTGTTCTTGTACGGACTTGTGTACACACGATCGGAAAATCCGACAACAGACATTTTAAAGCCTGCCATCCAACATTTGTTCGCGGAATATCCGACAACAATTGTCCGATGGAGCGTAAAAACAGTCGGATTTACCGCCAAGAGCCTGTCATCCCAAAATTCAGGTAGGAAAATCCGATCGCGTATACGAGGCTTTAGGCTCGGACCGGCTAAGCTGCATTCTGCCCCTCAAGATAGATGCTGTCAGCTCAGCTGAGACCTGCTCTGCTACACGGCGCTGTCACCCGTGAGTGTTCCAGGTTGGGCTTTGTCCGCTGGGCTTGCTGTGAACTGTTTAACTTCAAAACAAATTTATTTTATTGTATCTGGACTGTGTGTGTGTTATTGCTGCTGCACCACACTACACCCACCCACCCAACGCTACACCCACCCACCCAACGCTACACCCACCCAACACTACACCCACCCACCCAACACTACACCCACCCAACGCTACACCCACCCACCCAACGCTACACCCACTAACCCAACGCTACACCCACCCACCCAACGCTACACCCACTCACCCAACGCTACACCCACCCACCCAACGCTACACCCACTCACCCAACGCTACACCCACCCACCCAACACTACACCCACCCAACGCTACACCCACCCACCCAACGCTACACCCACTCACGCAACGCTACACCCACCCACCCAACACTACACCCACCCAACACTACACCCACCCAACGCTATACCCACCCACCCACCCAACGCTACACCCACCCAACACTACACCCACCCAACAATACACCCACCCAACGCTACACCCACCCACCCAACACTACACCCACTCACCCAACGCTACACCCACCCACCCAACACTACACCCACCCAACGCTATACCCACCCACGCAACGCTACACCCACCCACCCAACACTACACCCACTCAACGCTACACCCACCCAACACTACACCCACCCACCCAATGCTACACCCACCCACCCAACACTACACCCAACGCTACACCCACCCACCCAACGCTACACCCACCCACCCAACGCTACACCCACTCACCCAACGCTACACCCACCCACCCAACACTACACCCACCCAACGCTACACCCACTCACACAACGCTACACCCACCCACCCAACACTACACCCACCCAACACTACACCCACCCAACGCTATACCCACCCACCCACCCAACGCTACACCCACCCAACACTACACCCACCCACCCAACAATACACCCACCCAACGCTACACCCACCCACCCAACACTACACCCACTCACCCAACGCTACACCCACCCACCCAACACTACACCCACCCACCCAACACTACACCCACCCAACGCTATACCCACCCACGCAACGCTACACCCACCCACCCAACACTACACCCACTCAACGCTACACCCACCCAACACTACACCCACCCACCCAATGCTACACCCACCCACCCAACACTACACCCAACGCTACACCCACCCACCCAACGCTACACCCACCCACCCGACGCTACACCCACCCAACACTACACCCCCCACCCAACACTACACCCACCCAACGCTACACCCACCCACCCAACACTACACCCACCCACCTAATGCTACACCCACCCGACGCTACACCCACCCACACAATGCTACACCCACCCACCCACCCAACACTACACCCACCCACCCAACACTACACCCACCCACCTAATGCTACACCCACCCAACGTTACACCCACCCAATGCTACACCCACCCAACGCTACACCCACCCACCCAACACTTCACCCACCGCTACACCCACCCACCCAACACTACACCCACCCAATGCTGCATCCACCCAACGCTGCATCCACCCACAGGCTATCAAAGTTCTTTTAGACATTCTGGTAGGTATAATTTTACACCGTACAATGATATGACCTACCTGCGCACACCTGAAGTTCAGCCTTGCAGGAGAGCTCGCCGGCTAGGTTGCGTGCTGTGCAGGTATATACTCCCGAGTCCTCGGGGGTGGCATTGAGGATGACCAGGGAGCACTCTGCATCGTCATACACAAAGTTGAGATGTCCGCTCTCCACCAACAGCTGACCATCCTGGAGGAAGCGAAAAGAGGAAGAAGAGTATCTGAGATGATGATTAGACTAAAAAATGACCATACACAAGTAAACCAATACTGATTGGTGTTTGCTGGAGGTGTCTGAGGTTAGTGAGTTACTGGAAAATGTTGACTGATCATCAGAGGCGTAACTAAAACCTTCAGTGCCCCAGTGCAAGAAACCTTCCCTCTAAGCCTGGGGCCTTTGCCTCCAAGCCTGGCGACGGATAGACATGTGCATTTCGTTTTTTTAACTAATGTTGTCAAAATCGTTAATTCCGAAATTTCCGAATTTTCAAAATTTTCGGAAATTTGGAAATTCTGAATTTCAGAAATTCGAAATTTCGGAATTTTGGAAATTCAGAATTTTGGAAAATCGAAATTTCAAAAATTGGAAAATTCAAAATTAGGAAATTTTAATATTTGAAGCTTCATAAATTTGAAAATTTAAAAATTTGGAAATTTGAAAAACAAAAAATAAGAATGAAAATCTGAAAATTCAAAAGACTAATAATAATAAATATTAAATTATAGGTATTGGAATTTCCTTTCAAATTCTGATTTTCGAATTTCCAAATTTTCGAATTCCGAAAATCCGGAAATTCGGAACTCGAAAATTCGGAAATTCGGAATTCGAAAATTCGGAATTTTGAAAATTCGGAAATTCAGAAAATCGAAAATTCGGAAATTTGAAAATTCAAAATTTGAAAATTCGAAAATTCGGAAATTTGAAAATTCAGAAATTCGGAAATTTGAAAATTCGATAATTTGAAAATTCAGAAACTTGAAAATTCGGAAATTTGAAACTCGGAATTTTCAAATTTCCGAATTTTCTAAATTTCGGAAATTCGAAATTTCGGAATTTCAGAGATTCGGAAATTCGGAAATTTGAAAATTCAAATTTTCAGATTTTGGAATTTCCAAATTCCAGATTTTTGAATTTCCGAAAAAAGCAAAAAAAAACGAATGAAACGAAAACGAACAATTTTTTTTTGACAGTGCACATGTCTAATGACGAAACGCCAGGGACCGGTCGCAAGTGCGACCTTTGCAACCCTGGCAGTTCCTCCACTGGTGTCAGTAGTTTATTTTTGTTATTTTATTTTTTTTATTATTTTTTACCATTTTTTTTTTAACAGTTGTATTTTTCTATTATTTAAAAAAAAAAAAATGTAGAAGCCCCATTGGCGGGCTTTGGTGTGATATCAGGGGTCTAAACAGACCTCTGATATTTCACTTTTGAGACAGAGAAAGGAGATTGAGGACACAGCCTCAGCTGCACAGAATGGATGGACAGGAATAGCTCTGCACAGAGCTTCCCATTCATTCATAAACTGAAGCATAGTAAACACAACAGCTGACCATCCTGGAGGAAATGAATGAGAGGCAGAGATATCAATCAGCCTCTGCTGTGCTCTTTAGAAGACCCATACCCTACAATTCAAAAAGAGTGTTGTAGACATTCTTCAAAAATGTGTCTTGCAGTAGTCCAAAATGGAATCTGTTGCAGCTCTGACAGAGCTACTGCAAACTTCTCTCCTGAGCAGTGGCAGACTTGTAGAGCTCGTTCACACTAGCAGTTGGGGGGGGGGGTAAAACCCCATCTTTGAGCTCTGCTTTTACCACCCTCTAACCGCTACCCCCTTTAGCTACCAAAGGCAGCAATCAGGATTGTACACTTGCCATGACATGCAGGAATTACACCCCATGTCACTTTAGCAAATTAACCACTTCACCCCCAGAAGATTATCCCCCTTAATGACCAGGCCATTTTTGCGATACGCCACTGCGTCACTTTAACTGACGATTACGCGGTCATGCGACATTGTACCCAAACAAAATTGACGTCTTTTTTTTCCCACAAATAGAGCTTTCTTTTGGTGGTATTTGATCACCTCTGCAGTTTTTATTTTTTGTGCTTTAAACAAAAAAAGAACAACAATTTTGAAAAAAATATATATTTTTTACTTTTTGCTATAATAAATATCCCCCCAAAAAATGTAAAAAAACAAATTTCTTCATCAGTTTAGGCCAATATGTATTCTTCTACATATTTTTTGGTTAAAAAAAAAAAAAAAAAAAAAAAAGCGTATATTGATATGTTTGCATAAAAGTTATAGCGTCTACAAAATAGGGCAAAGATTTATGGCATTTTTATTATTTATAAATAAAAATGCGGCAATCAGTGATTTTTTAGCGGGCTTGCAAGATTGCAGGCGGACAGATTGGACACCTAACCGACATTTTTGACACTTTTTTGGGAACCAGTGACATTATTACAGTAATCAGTGCTAAAAATATGCGCTGTCACTGTACTAATGACACTGGCAGGGAAGGGGTTAACATCAGGGGCTATCAAAGGGTTAAATGCGCTCCCTCGCTGTGTGTTCTAACTGTATGGGGGACTGTGTGGCTGGGGAAACACACAGATCCGTCTTCCTGCTTAGCAGAAAGACAGGATCTGTGTGATCTCCCCTGTCAGAACAGAGATTGGTCTTGTTTACACAGACAGATCCCTGTCCCGTCTCTGCGGCAAACTATTGCGGGAGGCCGGCGAACCTTGAGTCCGCCCCATCCGCTGATTGGCTCCCCTGGTGGCCAATGGGAGCGTGCGAGCCCCCACAAATCGCCATGTACGAGCCGACGAACACCTACGGCGATTTGTGGGATTGAGCCACATTGCCGCAGTATAACTGCGGCGGATGGTCCTTAAGCGATTAAAGGGGCTGCTCTGCAAGCACCCCGCAAGTGCAGGGGTTCAGGGGATTAATGCAGGAGGTAAGGAAGCAATACAACGCATCCTCATGCCTGTCAAATGCTCTTTAAAGAGCGATGGGGATTCAAATTGTGCGACACACATATCTTTTCATAGATATGGCGGTATCTCTGTGAAGGTGAATTATACCCTCTTCTCCAACACCCCCCCCCTTTTTTCCCATCTCTTTTCCCCTCCATGCCCCCCCCCCCCCTTTTTTCCCGCATCTCTCTTCCCCTCCATGCCCCCCCCCCCCCTCCTTACCCTCCCTACAAGATGAACAATCAAATTTTGACAAAATATGGTCCCCTTGGCTTGCTTACTTACAGGTTCCGAATGACTAAATCATATAGTACGAATAAGTTGACTTCCCCCCCCTTTTTCTTCTTTTTTTTTCCTCTCTCTTATGGTTTACAGCTTTAATCACCTTATGCAACCCTAAACAAGGGAGGAGTGAGGAAGGACCTTCCTCGAGATATCTAATTACCTATCCAATGGCTGTTCTATTCTTACATCAATTTTTGGGAGCTGTTGGCAGAGACTGGGAGGTGAATTATATCCTCTTCTCCAACACATCCCCCTTTTTTTCCCCGTCTCTCTCTTCCCCTCCATGCCCTCCCCTCCTTACCCTCCCCATGAGATAAACAATCCAATTTTGACAAAATATGATCCCCTTGGCTTGCTTACTTACAGGTTCCAA
This sequence comes from Aquarana catesbeiana, assembly GCF_042186555.1. NCBI lineage: Eukaryota > Metazoa > Chordata > Amphibia > Anura > Ranidae > Aquarana > Aquarana catesbeiana. The sequence continues at coordinate 389,759,471 of NC_133329.1, forward strand.
ATGACTGAATCATATAGTACAAATAAGTTAACTTCCCCCCCTCTTTTTCTTCTTTTTTTTCCTCTCTCTTATGGTTTACAGCTTTAATCACCTTATGCAACCCTAAACAAGGGAGGAGTGAGGGAGAACCCTCCTCGAGATATCTAATTACATATCCAAAACTTTCAAACTTAGCTGTTCTATGCTTTTTACATCAATTTTTTGGGAGCTGTTGGCGGAGACTGGGAGGTGATTTATACCCTCTTCTCCAACACCCCCCCTTTTTTTCCCCGTCTCTCTCTTCCCCTCCATGCCCCCCCTTTTTACCCTCCCCACGACATAAACAATCCAATTTTGACAAAATATGGCCCCCTTGGCTTGCTTACTTACAGGTTCTGAATGACTGAATCATATAGTACGAATAAGTTGACTTCCCCCCCCCCCTTTTTCTTCTTTTTTTTTCTCTCTCTTATGGTTTACAGCTTTAATCACATTATGCAACCCTAAACAAGGGAGGAGTGAGGGAGGACCCTCCTCGAGATATCTAATTACATATCCAAAACTTTCAGACTTGGCTGTTCTATTCTTCTTACATCAATTTTTTGGGAGCTCTTGGCATAGACTGGGAGGTGAATTATACCCTCTTCTCCAACACCCCCCCCCCCCCTTTTTTACCGTCTCTCTCCTTCTCCTTACCCTCCCCACGAGATATACAATCCAATTTTGACAAAATATGGTCCCCTTGGCTTGCTTACTTACAGGTTCCGAATGACTGAATCATATAGTACGAATAAGTTGACTCCCCCCCCCCCCTTTTTCTTCTTTTTTTTCTCTCTCTTATGGTTTACAGCTTTAATCACCTTATGCATGCACTAGAGATCGATATCATCGAGCACTGATAATCGTCCAGATTTGGTCATATGTTACGTTGGTGAAATACCGCACTCAATGATCGTAGTTATCATGCCAACTCTCAAATACCCAATCATATACACGAAACACACCCCAATCTAATTTAGCACTAGACAGAAGGCTTGTTATTATAGTGAGCACTGAGCTTTAACAGATCCAACCTAACCAAAGCCTTATGTCTCAATTAATATTCGTTTTGTCGCCTTTTAGATTTGATTTTCATTACAGTTACCTACTCTTGTTTGTTCTGACCACAACTGTTATGCAGCGTACACACGGGCGGTCTATCCGACGGACTTTCGGCGGACTTCTGACGGACTTTCCGAACAAATGGACTTGCCCACACACGAGCACACCGAAGTCCAGATTTGTACGATGACGTACGACTGGACTAAAATAAGGAAGTTGATAGCCAGTAGCCAATAGCTGCCCTAGCGTCGGTTTTCGTCCGTCGGACTAGCATACAGACGAGGGGACTTTTCGATAGGAACTGGGTCCGGCGGAGTTCCGACGTAAAGATTTGAAACATGTGCCAAATCTAAAGTCCGTCAGATTTTCGACCGAAAAAGTCTGCTGCAGGTCCGATGAAACCCACACACGGTCCGTCGGACCAGTCCGGTCGAAAAGTCCGCTCGTGTGTATGCGGCATTATACCATCCATTGACTGTAATTGATAATGGTTCTTCCGACGTTCTGTTCAAGAGCATTCTAAACCTACTTTTGTTTACCAATAAAATATTGTGGAATAAAAATGAATAAATAAATAAATAAATAAAAATGGACCTATAGACAATAAGGTTCCTCTTTGGGATCTGGGGCTGATTTGAACATACCTTGTACCACATGATGTCTGGTACTGGTTTGCCTTCCACCACCACAACGCAGCGGGCTGTCTCCCCTGTTCTTATCTCTATGTCTTCCATGATGGAGTCAAAGCGGGGCGTCTCTGTAAAAAAAGGAGATTTAATATAAGAAATTGAATATAATATAACCACTTGAGCTCTGGAAGGTTTTACCCCCTTCATGACCAGGCCATTGCTTGCTAGTCAGCACTGCGCTACTTTAACTGGTAATTGTGCGGTCATGCAATGCTGTACCCAAACTAAATTTATATAATTTTTTTTTCACACAAATAGAGCTTTATTTTGATGGTATTTGATCACCACTGAATTTTTTATTTTTTGCAATATAAAATAAAAAAGACCCAAAATTTTGAAAAAAAAAACCCAATATTTTTTACTCTCTGCTAAAAAACATATCCAATAAAAATTGTAAAAAATCAAATTACTTCATAAAGTTTGGCCAAAACGTATTCTGGTACATGTCTTTCACAAAAAAAAAATCCCAATAAGTGTACATTGGTTGGTTTGCATGAAAGTAAAAGCTTCTACAAACTATGGGATACAGTCAGGTCCATAAATATTGGGACATCGACACAATTCTAATCTTTTTGGCTCTATACACCACCACAATGGATTTGAAATGAAACGAACAAGATGTGCTTTAACTGCAGACTTTCAGCTTTAATTTGAGGGTATTTACATCCAAATCAGGTGAACGGTGTAGGAATGACAACAGTTTGTATATGTGCCTCCCACCTTTTAAGAGACCAAAAGTAATAGGGCAATTGGCTGCTCAGCTGTTCCATGGCCAGGTGTGTGTTATTCCCTCATTATCCCATTTACAAGGAGCAGATAAAAGGTCCAGAGTTCATTTCAAGTGTGCTATTTGCATTTGGAATCTGTTGCTGTCAACTCTCAATATGAGATCCAAAGAGCTGTCACTATCAGTCAAGCAAGCCATCATGAGGCTGAAAAAACAAAACAAACCCATCAGAGAGATAGCAAAAACATTAGGTGTGGCCAAATCAACTGTTTGGAACATCCTTAAAAAGAAAGAACGATCCGTCGAGCTCAGCAACACCAAAAGACCTGGAAGACCATGGAAAAAAACTGTGGTGGATGACCGAAGAATTCTTTCCCTGGTGAAGAAAACACCCTTCACAACAGTTGGCCAGATCAAGAACACTCTCCAGGAGGTAGGTGTATGTGTGTCAAAGTCAACAATCAAGAGAAGACTTCACCAGAGTGAATACAGAGGGTTCACCACAAGATGTAAACCATTGGTGAGCCTCAAAAACAGGAAGGCCAGATTAGAGTTTGCCAAACAACATCTAAAAAAGCCTTCACAGTTCTGGAACAACATCCTATGGACAGATGAGACCAAGATCAACTTGTACCAGAGTGATGGGAAGAGAAGAGTATGGAGAAGGAAAGGAACTGCTCATGATCCAAAGCATACCACCTCATCAGTGAAGCATGGTGGTGGTAGTGTCATGGTGTGGGCATGTATGGCTGCCAATGGAACTGTTTCTCTTGTATTTATTGATGATGTGACTGCTGACAAAAGCATCAGAATGAATTCTGAAGTGTTTCGGGCAATATTATCTGCTCATATTTAGCAAAATGCTTCAGAACTCATTGGACGGCACTTCACAGATAGACAATGACCCGAAGCATACTGCGAAAGCAACCAAAGAGTTTTTTGAGGGAATGAAGTGGAATGTTATGCAATGGCCAAGTCAATCACCTGACCTGAATCCGATTGAACATGCATTTCACTTGCTGAAGACAAAATTGAAGGGAAAATGCCCCAAGAACAAGCAGGAACTGAAGACAGTTGCAGTAGAGGCCTGGCAGAGCATCACCAGGGATGAAACCCAGCGTCTGGTGATGTCTATGTGTTCCAGACTTCAGGCTGTAATTGTCTGCAAAGGATTTGCAACCAAGTATGTGAAAGTTTGATGGATGATTGTTAATCTGTCCCATTACTTTTGGTCCCTTAAAAAGTGGGAGGCACATATACAAACTGTTGTAATTCCTACACCGTTCACCTGATTTGGATGTAAATACCCTCAAATTAAAGCTGAAAGTCTGCAGTTAAAGCACATCTTGTTCATTTCATTTCAAATAGATTGTGGTGGTGTATAGAGCCAAAAAGATTAGAATTGTGTCGATGTCCCAATATTTATGGACCTGACTGTATATTGTGGGATTTTTATTTATTTATTTTTAAACTACTAATGGCGGTGATCAGCGACTTATAATGGGACTGCGATAGTGCAGTGGGCAATCTGACAATAACTGACATTGGGGGGGGGGCAACTGACTAACTGCCACTGACATCACCAGTGACACTAATACAGTGATCAGTCATAAAACTATACACTGTCACTGTACTAATGACACTGGCTGGGAAGGAGTTAACATCTAGGGCGATCAAAGGGTTAAAGTTGTGGCTAACTATGTGTAATGTGTGCTGCTTTTACTAACATATCTCTGTGTTTCTTATCCCAGCTGATCAGCGGGTCCTGGCCATGAATTATTGGACGGGACCTGCAAACAAACTCCTGTTGTGTACAATAACAGCGGGTGTCGGCCTACAGGGGCCTTGCCCCTCCACAGTACATTGCAGGCAAGCAGTCTTTAAGTGGATAAAATATATAAAAAGACTTTGATACAAAACATAATGACCTCCATCACTTTTTTTTTAAGAATAAATAACATTCGACCTGGAGAGAAAGTAATTCAATGTTGCCCTCATTCGCAGAGAATGAATGTGCATGGACGAATGGCTCTGGAAAATATTTATAATGTCATCAGTTTGCTACGGCGTTTCCCCAATTGCTCGAGTGAGTAGCATTCGACGGGCACACCGCCCAACAATTGCTACATGTTAGGTAAACTTTGCTAAGCAAAGCATCCTGTAAACACCCCCCCCCCCCCGTCTGCTGCCTATTGCCGCTTAAGATTGGCAGACAGCAAAAACGCAGCTCAGCCGCACATTTTTGCACCCCCCCCCCCCTCATCCGCACATGTAAAATAAGCTTTATGCTGCTCCACACAGCTCATATGTCCCGTCTGTGCCAATGGTACCTGCCATCTCTATGTTGACGCTGCACCTGTCGGCTCCATACCGGTTCCTGGCTTCGAATGTCAGTAGACCGAGGTCGGATTTCTTGGCACTGAATATTGTGAGCGAGTGCTGCCCATCGTCCGGCATACTCATCTCACGCACGCCATCCACGCTGCGAAGAATCGTGCCTGCTCTAGGGAGAAGGACTTGTGTTTATAATAAGGCACAAATCTGGTTTACAGCAAAAAATAAATCAGGACAGTGTTTGGCTTTTATGTTGAGCCTGTCCTGAAACACAATGTAAGCCAGTGCAGAATACAAAACAGCTTCATAGGAACAAGACCAAGTGGTCCATTGAGCCCCCCCCCCCCGTCTGAGTGCAGGTCTAGGTTTGTCCCAAGCATGTATGACAAGGTTATAAACCTCTGAATTGAAAAATGAACAAAGCATATCCTTCTATAGTACATACCTGCCTCCACCCAAAGCACAGAGTGTGATTTCTATCTACTCTCTCATTCCTCTACTATCTGCACAAGTCACTTCTGACAGTCTATGTGGACACCAAGCAATCCCCGGGCGATGACCCCGCCTCCCCCTCCAGCACACAGCAGGTAATTGACAGCCTCAGCTGTGCATGTTTCCCTATGAGACTGTGTAGAGGGGGGTGTGTCCTTTACCTCCATTCAGGTCTCAGATTACACTCAGCTCTGTGCAGTGTGTGATGTCAGATCCACATCCCCTGCCTCTGGAAGCTGAGAAATGCTGTGTAAATTCTGTATTTTGAACAGCTGTACAGGAGAGAAAGCAGTAGGAAAAAAAAGGTACAACTTATGTAGGGGGATTTGTTTCAACTCTGTGTATCCCCTGAGGCCAGTCATCTCACTACAAACTACACCTGAGGCCAGTCATCTCACTGGGTACAACCATTTAAAATGACTTACTGTTCCCCTGAAACTACATAAAGCCAGCCATCGATGGTTCGAATCTCATCTCTGATTCAGCCGAGATTCAATCCATCTATGTTCAGGCTGATTGTACCAAAGTCGATCCATCGATCGACTTGGGTTCAACCAGCATGTCGGATTTCTAGCATAGAATTATTGCCGGCGCCTATAGCCACTAGCAATAACCACGGTGTTCTCCTGGCAGGGACGGCTCCCCGCAACCCCCTCCCCCCCACCAGGAGAACGCAATGGCTCCGCAGGAAGCCAATCAAGCAATTTTTTTTTTCTGCAATTCATGGTGGCCTGCCTAAGATATAGTCCTCCCTGCCTTACACTTGCTGGAGGTGCATGGGGGCCTCAGCAGATTACATTCAAAATGTGTTCGGTATGTCTTCTGATACAAGCTTTCTGGTCTGCCCTTCTAACTTTCATCTCTTCATTAACCACCATTCAGGTCCTGCTGGGTGTAGATGGTTGCCTGCCGGGGTTGGTTGACCCCTTGGCCTTTAACAGAGCATCTAGAACCCTTTTGGGCTTCCTGTTTTATGCCAGGAAAGCAATTACGTTGCGAAGGAGGTCCTTTATTGCCCCTACCTTCGATTTCTGGAAAGCTTTGGTCAATTTGGTTCTTCAACTTTATAAGGCCACCTACCTATCTAGAGGTTTCTCTAAAATTTTTCATAAGCTGCCCTTTCTTTGGCTTGAATCCGTATCTATCAATGCGCCCTATGGGCACCTTGCCTAAAACTCACCCTCTCTTTACCGGAGTCAGGCGAGGGGGTTTTCTTGAGCTGAACATTTTTCCCTACCGTAGCTTGATTCTTTAGGGTCAAGACTATATTAGTGGGTATCTCTTGGACTTTCTGATAAATTTTCGCTGAAAACCCAGTTCTCTCTTTACATACTCCGTTATTTTGCTTGTCTTTGGTGGACTCGAGTGTATCTTCTCTACAATGTATGACAATGTTTTCGCTATGGTTTTTATATTTTTTTTACAATTAGATATTTAAAGTGGTGTTCCACCCAAAAAAAAAAAAAAATACATGAAAATTCCTAAAAAAAAATTAACATTTGGAATTTTTTTTTTTAACTCACCTCTAAATGCCTGTTGCTAGGGGGTCCCTCGTAGTCTGCCTCCTTCAGTGCCTGGGCTGGTGACATCACTTCCCCCTCGGCACAGGAAGGGCTCGGCTCTGCTCCCTCCCTCTTGTCAATCACCTGGGACCCATTACAGGTGCCAGGGGACTGAGCGGCCAATCACGGCGCTAGGCGCCGCTCGCGCATGCGCAGTGGGTGCCCGGCTGTGAAGCCACAGCCTGGCGCCCACAGTTGCAATGCCGGTGCCGCCGAACAGAGGGGGAGACGAGCGGGGCTTCGATCCCCCACATCGCTGGACCCTGGGACAGGTAAGTGTCCAATTAAAAGTCAGCAGCTGCAGTATTTGCCCCGTTTATAGTCCCGACGTACGTGTTTTACGTCACTGCATTCAGAACGATCGGATTTTCTGACAACTTTGTGCCACCGTGTGTATGCAAGACAAGTTTGAGCCAACATCCGTCGGAAAAAATCCATGGATTTTGTTGTCAGAATGTCCGATCAATGTCCGATGGTGTGTACGGGGCATTACTGTTGACTGACATCTGCTGGAAGTCTCTTCCAAGCATTAGTTACCCTTTTGGTAAAACATTATTTTCTACAGTTCCTTTTGAACTTTCCACCAGCTAGTTTGAGGTCATGTCCCCATGTCCCTGATTGTAGCTTCAAATGAAAAGGTAAGAAAGTTTTTATATCCATAGCATCTTTCTGGCTTGGTGGGATTTAATCTTCAATAGCATACAGTGCTATTGTAAACTGCCCAAAAATAGGTGTGCCAAGCTTGTAACATCATACTCAAAGAGATTTGAGGCTATAATTTATGCCAAGGGGGCTTCAACAAAGTATTGAGCAAAGGTTGTGAATACTTATGTACATGTAGTTTCTTTTTTTATTTTTAATAAGTTTGCAAAGATTTCAAACAAACTTTTTTCACGTTGTCATTATTTGGTATTGTTTGTAGAATTTTGAGGAAAATAATGAATTTAATTCACTTTGGAATAAGGCTGTAACATAACAAAATGTGGAAAAAGTGAAGCGCTGTGAATAATTTCCGGATGCACTGCAAGTATTACATTCCAGAAACATTTTTATATGTAAAAAAAAAAAAAAATAACCTAAGGTACTGGCTGATCTGAAAAGCCTAGGAATATTATGTCCAAAAGAGTTGGCCCGAACATCCCCTGGTCTGGTACCCGAACCGCAAACCCTATTAAAGTCTAAGAAATAGAAATAAATGCCCCCTATGTGGGACTTTGAATGGACCACCAACTCCAGGATTACATAAAATAAATCTTTAATATGATAGATTAAAATGCAAATACAAAGGATCGCATATATGAAAAAATACAATATAAATGCCCAAATGCCCGACGCGTTTCCGGTATCAGGTGTTCCAATACCTTCTTCAGGGGCCAAGGGTTCAGAAAGTTTAGTGTTCAAAATACATTCTCTCAAAGAGTGCTCCAAATGTGAGCCACTATGAGATAAGACCAGATGGTTCAAAAAAGGCGCTGTTAGAGAGCCAAATGGCCCAGGGACCAATGTCCCAATCTTCCACCTTTATGGAACAGGTCTAGTCCTCCTGCGTGGGTATCAAATCAATGGATGAATGCATTCATCCAACCCTTGGCCCCTGAAGAAGGTATTGGAACACCTGATACCGGAAACGCATCGGGCATTTGGGCATTTATATTGTATGTGATCCCACAATACATATTGGTCTGTTTTATGTAGCACATGTCGTGCATTTTTTCATATATGCGATCCTTTGTATTTGCATTTAAATCTATCATATTAAAGATTTATTTTATGTAGTCCTGGAGTTGGTGGTCCATTCAAAGTCCCACATAGGGGGCATTTATTTCTATTTCTATTGAAAGGGATGGGACCACCATACTCTAGATGAGATGATGGGAGCTTCCTTCTTGTTCCTATTAAAGTCTAAGGGACCCGAACTTGAAAAATCAAAAGTCCCCATTTTGAAGGCTTATATGCAAGTTGGCCATAAAAAAGGTATGGGGGCCCGGGTACTGCCCTGTGGGGGACATGTATCAATGCAATTCTTTTTTTAATTTTTTTTTTAAAGATTTTTTTTACAGGAGCAGTGATTTTAATGATGCTTAAAGTGAAACAATAAAAATGAAAAATTCATTTCAATATAGTGCCTGGGGGGGCCCCCGAGTTCTACTCACAACCTGAGGACCTAGGTTTGTGTGCAATCCCCCCCCGAGGCATTAGGTGCAAATCTCCACTTCCTGCATAGAGTAGAAGGTTGAAGGTTGAACTAGAAGGTTGCATTTACCCTAAATTTTGGCTACTCGCAACCTTACCAAATGTAAGTGTTCTTCATATTTGTCAAATCAGCACACTTAAAAATCTGTATATTTACTCCACTACAAAGGCATCTTCCCTCTTGTTTTCTCTTTTTAATCTGGTGAACATTGCAAAGTTTTTCCTCCTAGGCCAACTCCTACAGAGGAGGATTACCACGCTGCAAATATCACATGTTTACCTCTTCCAGGTCACATTGGCCTCCACATGGTTCAGGGTCACTGTCACACACAAGAGCTGATTCTCTACCATGTATAGGAGTTCAGGGCGGTCTATGATCACAGGTGCCTCCTCTAGATAGGGACCTGTAAAACCAATGCCATCATTCAATTTTACATGAAGCTCTCTACTGCAAGTTACAGTGGTGTTCATAGTTTTATTTTCTACATTTGAAGGGTTATTTTGTAACCGCAGTAAAACTGTTTCCTTATTGAGTTTTTTAGATCAGTGGTCATCAACCCTGTCCTCAGGGCCCACTAACAGGCCAGATTTTAAGTATTTCCTTTAGGAGATGCAAACTAGAATACTGCAATCACTGAGCAGCAAATGATATCACCTGTGATATATTTCAGTTATCTTGCAAACCTGGCCTGTTAGTGGGTCCTGAGGACAGGGTTGATGACCACTGTATTAGATAACACACCACCATGGTGTAAGTGCTCCACCTACAGGGGGACTGGCACCAAGACAGGTGACGCCTCCCCCAAGGATTTTCACCCTACTCAATAGGAAGAAGATATTGTTAGGTTACCCGTAGACATAAGTGAGTTGATTTACTAAAACTGGAGAGTGCAAAATCTGGTGCAGCTGTGCATATTTTTGCCTCTGTACAAATCATTAGTAGGACCTCATCTGGAATATGCAATTCAGTTTTGGGCTCCAATTCTCAAAAAAGGATATCAGGGAACTGGAGAAAGTGCAGAGAAGGGCAACCAAACTGAGGCATGGAGGAGATCAGCTATGAGGAAAGATTAGAGGAACTGAATTTATTCTCTCTCAAGAAGAGGAGGTGAAGGGGGGATATGATCAACATGTACAAATATATAAGGGGTCCATATAGTGAACTTGGTGTTGGGTTATTCACTTTAAAGTGTAAGTAAACCCTCCTATCGTTTTCAGCCAAGGAAGTGGCCATCTTTGCCTCTGTTTAATCTACAACTGCCATGATGCTACACATGTGATCAGGTATAACACCGGCCATTGGATGGTTTGACAGTTTGATTGAGAGCACAACCAATGGGAGTGTTACATTTCCGGCACGTGCCGGAAATGAAACTGTTTTATGGATGGGTTTACTTCCACTTTAAGGTCATCACAGAGGACAAGGGGGCACTCTTTACACCTGGAGGAAAAAAGATTTAATCTCCAAATACGGAAAGGTTTCTTCACAGTAAGAGCTGGGAAAATGTGGAATAGACTCCCTCCAGAGGTGGTTCTGGCCAGCTCAGAAGATTGCTTTTAAATATGCCTGGATTCTTTCCTAAATGTACATAATATAACTGGGTACTGACATTTTATAGGTAAAGTTGATCCAGGGAAAATCCGATTGCCTCTCGGGGGGATCAGGAAGGAATTTTTTCCACTGCTGTAGCAAATTGGATCATGCTTTACTGGGGTTTTTCGCCTTCCTCTGGATCAACTGTGGGTGAGGGATTGGGTATTTGGGATTGTATGATTTCTTTTATAATGGTTGAAGTAGATGGTCTTTTTTCAACCTGACTAACTATGTAACTATAATAGCCAGTCAACTTCTAACTTCAGCTTATTCAATTAAGCTATGAAAAAAAAAGAAAAAAATTGGAAGCTGATTGGTTTCTCTACAGAGCTGCAGCAGATTTTGCACTCTCCAGTTTTAGTAAATCAACCCAACACCCCATCTGAATAAGAGAAATTACCAGATGTTCTTGATTTGACTGCAAAATCTACAGACATCTTCAAGTCAACAGATTTCATGTGGAAGGGTAATCATTGCTGCTGTTACATGAGATATATCTAGCACCAAGGGGGCTGATCACTGTACATATTTAGCCAAAACAGTTGTATATGCTCACTGTGTGCAAAAGTTGAGAGAGACATTCAGAATAGATTTCCCAAAAGAGGGAAAAAGAGGCATGAAAAGAGGCATGTAAGGTAAACTAAACAATTTTATTTATTTCAATGGCCCTGCTGAAGACACGTAAATGCAAAAAGAAAAAAAAATGCTACATGCCCTAATTCTCAAAGTGACCCTATCGAGGGCAACCTGCAAACATTACTTTGTTTCCCCCTTTCCTTCTTGGTCCTGATTACTTTGGTGATCTTTTTTTGGGGGGCTTCTTTGGGCTCTTTTTGTGTCTCCCGGACGGTTTGTAATCCCCTGATGATGCCAAATAGGAGAAACATGTCGGGATATCACGCGAACATATAACCTTTGTACAACCTGAATTTTACCTGTATGACCACCCAAATGGAAATGTACAATGAAACACAATTGTTTATCCTTATGACACATCATAGGAAGCACAGAGGACAGAATCAAAATTAGACTTGAGAAACTTAACATTAATAAATCACCGGGACCAGATGGCTTGCACCCGAGGGTACTTAGGGAACTCAGTCAAGTAATTGCCAGACCATTGTGCCTAATTTTTACTGACAGTCTACTGACTGGAATGGTACCAGCTGATTGGAGAAAAGCCAATGTAGCACCAATATTTAAATAGAGCCCAAAATACATCCCTGGGAATTACAGACCAGTTAGCCTAACATCAATAGTATGTAAACTCTTGGAGGGGATGACAAGGGACTATATACAAGATTTTAGTAATGAGAACGGTACCATTAGCAGTAATCAGCATGGATTCATGAAGAATCATTCTTGCCAAACCAATCTATTAACCTTCTATGAGGAGGTGAGTTGCCATCTATATAAAGGAAGTCCCGTAGACGTAGTGTATCTGGATTTTGCAAAAGCATTTGACACAGTTCCCCATAAACGTTTACTGTACAAAGTAAGGTCTGTTGGCATGGACCATAGGGTGAGTACATGGATTGAAAACTGGCTACAAGGGCGAGTTCAGAGGGTGGTGATAAATGGGGAGTACTCAGAATGGTCAGGGGTGGGTAGTGGGGTCCTCCAGGGTTCTGTGCTGGGACCAATCCTGTTTAATTTGTTCATAAACGATCTGGAGGATGGGATAAACAGTTCAATCTCTGTGTTTGCAGACGATACTAAGCTAAGCAGGGCAATAACTTCTCCGCAGGATGTGGAAACCTTGCAATAAGATCTGAACAAATTAATGGGGTGGGCGACTACATGGCAAATGAGGTTCAATGTAGAAAAATGTAAAAAAAAAAGCATTTGGGTGTCAAAAATGAATGCAATCTATACACTGGGGGAGAACCTCTGGGGGAATCTAGGATGGAAAAGGACCTGGGGGTCCTAGTAGATGATAGGCTCAGCAGTGGCATGCAATGCCAAGCTGCTGCTAACAAAGCAAACAGAATATTGGCATTAAAAAGGGGATCAACTCCAGAGATAAAACGATAATTCTCCCGCTCTACAAGACTCTGGTCCAGCCGCACCTAGAGTATGCTGTCCAGTTCTGGGCACCAGTCCTCAGGAAGGATGTACTGGAAATGGAACGAGTACAAAGAAGGGCAACAAAGCTAATAAAGGGTCTGGAGGATATTAGTTATGAGGAAAGGTTGCAAGCACTGAACTTATTCTCTCTGGAGAAGAGACACTTGAGAGGGGATATGATTTCAATTTACAAATACTGTACTGGTGACCCCAAAATAGGGATAAAACTTTTTCGCAGAAGGGAGTTTAACAAGACTCGTGGCCACTCATTAAAATTAGAAGAAAAGAGGTTTAACCTTAAACTACTTAGAGGGTTCTTTACTGTAAGAGCGGCAAGGATGTGGAATTCCCTTCCACAGGCGGTGGTCTCAGCGGGGAGCATTGATAGATTCAAGATACTATTAGATCAGTGGTTCTCAACTCCTGTCCTCAGGACCCACCAACAGGCCAGGTTTGCAAGATAGCTGAAATACATCACAGGTGATATCACTTGCTTCTCAGTGATTGCAGTATTCTAGTCTGCAACTCCCCAAGGTAATACTTAAAATCTGGCCTGTTGGTGGGTCCTGAGGACTGGAGTTGAGAACCACTGTATTAGATAATCACCTGAATGACCGCAACATACAGGGATATACAATGTAATACTGACACATAATCAGTCACACACATAGGTTGGACTTGATGGGCTTGTGTCTTTTTTCAACCTCACGTACTATGTAACTATGATCTGATCTGATTAGTTTTTTTAATTATGTTTATAATAAATTTTACATTTTAACTATCTTTGGTTTCTTTTATTGTCTGTTGGCACCGTCATAATCCCACCCCAATCCTCTTTCAACCACAAGGAGGATTTCTGATGTTTGCCTGAATACATTTTAATTTCATGAAACTCAAAACGCTAATGATTATACTTAGCGTATAACTAACTATAAAGTATATATTTAAATTTCAACTCTTTTTTTGCAGTTTAAATTTAACCCCTCCCCCCTCCATCGCTATGCAGCCTCTTACCCCGGTCCAGAAGCTTAACACTCTCGCTGGGAGGAGATGGTTTGCTGTGTGCCGTAGCCGTGTAGGTCGCCACCCGGAACAGATACTGGTGCCCTATGGTTAATGCTTTGACAGAGTAGTTGGTCTCTTTCACATTGGTAGCAATGACCGTCCACTGCGGAGAGCCCACCACTTGCTGCTGGATAGAATAAGTCAGCTGATCCAGGTCTGCAAGAAAGAAAGAAAACAGAGATGTACCAGAGTGTACTTTGACATGTTCATGGCTGGTGAGGACCAGTATTGGGTCACAGCCAGTAGCAGAGGCATTATTTTTTCTTTGTTAGAAGCATGCAATTATGGGATACACTTGAGATTCAAACCTATAACAGGATCCAGCCTTTTGGGGGGATTCCATCGCAGTTTGACTGTTTTTCCCGTCACAGATGCGATAATGGGGGGACCATCTGGAGGAGTTGGGACCACGTCTGGGAAAATGAGAAGAATGAGACCGTAAGACTTTCAATGAAGTTCTGCAGACTTGTTCCAAGCCAGTGACACAAGGAGCATTGAATCCATTGGATCAGGATGACAGCCAAGAAACTAGCATCTCCAAATTTTGCAGGTTGCTTGTAATCAGTGGACAAGGTCATCCAGCGCCCAGGGCAAAGATGCCAAACCGTGCCCCCCCCCCTCCCCCATTCATGATGTGCAAGCTTAGGGGATCCTACACCCAGCAGTCACTCACTTGTCAAAATCACTGCCACTGCTATGTGCAGAACGAAAAAAATTGTTTCGGTTAGATTCGGAATTTACATTATTTCATTTAGTTAATTTTGTTTTTCTTTTCCCGTTTAATTCGTTTTAAGAATTCATTACGTTTATTCTAATTCTAATCAATTTGAATTTTAATTCCATTCGAATCAAATTACATTCTAAATTGAATTTATTCTATTCGAAATTTGAATTTTGGAAGATGGTAAATTCTTTCTATTCTATTCTATTGTTTTTTACTATTTTTTTTTCTATTCTAGTCTAATCTATTCTCTTCTATTATATTCAAATTCAAATTTATTCTATTCAAATTTTGGGAAATGGTTATATTCTTTCTATTATGATCTAGTCTATTCTGTTCTATTTTTTTTAATTCTATTCTTTTATTTTCTTTGTATTCTATTCAATTCTATTTTATTCTATTCTTTTCTTTAATATTAGAATTTTAATTTACTGTATTCAAAATTCGAATTTCAATAGAAAGTTATATTCTTTCTATTCTTTTTTCTATTCTATTCTTTTCCATTCTATTCCATTCCTATTTTCTATATTTTTCTATTGTATACAAATTCACATTTATTCTATTTGAAATTCAAATTTCAGGAGATAGTTAAATTCTCTCTATTTTATTCTATTCTATTTATTATTCTATTCCTTTATTTTCTATTTTATTCTGTTCTTTTATTTTCTATTCTATTTTGTTCTGTTTTACTCTATTCTTTTATTTTCTATTCTATCCTTTTCTTTTCTATTCAGTTTTTTTCTGTTCTTTTATTTTCTGTTCTGTTTTATGCTATTATATTCAATTCTTTTATTTTCTATGCTCTTATTTTCTTTTCTATTCAAATTCAAGTTTATTCTATTCAAATTTTGGGAAATGGTTATATTCTTTCTATTATAAGCTATTCTATTCTATTCTGTTCTATTTTTTTTTTATTATATTCTTTTATTTTCTTTTTATTCTATTCAATTCTATTTAATTCTATTCTTTTCTTTTCTATTAGAATTTTAATTTATTCTATTCAAAATTTGAATTTCAATAGAAAGTTATATTCTTTCTATTCTTTTTTCTATTCTATTCTTTTCCATTCTATTCCATTCCTATTTTCTATTCTATTGTTTTCTATTGTATACAAATTCAAATTTATTCTATTTGAAATTCAAATTTCAGAAGATAGTTAAATTCTCTCTATTTTATTCTATTCTATTTTTTATTCTATTCTATTCCTTTATTTTCTATTTTATTCTGTTCTTTTATTTCTATTCTATTTTGTTCTGTTTTACTCTATTCTTTTATTTTCTATTCTATCCTTTTGTTTTCTATTCAATTTTTTTCTGTTCTTTTATTTTTTGTTCTGTTTTATGCTGTTATATTCAATTCTTTTATTTTCTATTCTCTTATTTTCTTTTCTATTCTAACACTTTATTTTCTATTCCATATTATTCTTTTCGGAAACTCAAATTCGATTAGAAAACTATTCAAATTTGAATCAAAAACGATTTGAATCCGATTCAAAAACTTTTGAATTTGAATTTCATCTAAAATTTTGTTTAGTTATTTTGGATTTGATTCTATTTATTACTTTGGTAATTCTGAAATTCAAAGACAAAAGGAAGGCAGCGCTGATACTCAACTATGTGATAATATATAAAAACGAATGTGAATATACTAACAACTAGGGATGAGCTTCGTGTTCGAGTCGAACCCATGTTCGACTCGAACATCGGCTGTTCGATCGTTCGCCGAATTGCGAACGATATGGGCCGTTCGCGCCAAATTCGTGTGGCACGTCACGGCCCATAATTCACTGCGGCATCGCAGTGCATTGCTTGCTGATGATTGGCCAAGCATGCACTATGACCCGCATGCTTGGCCAATCACAGCGCCGCCTTAACAGAGAGCCATAATTGGCCAAAGCCAAGGAGGCTTTGGCCAATTATGGCTCAGGGGATTTAGTACACGCCCCACACTATATAAGGCCGCCTGCACGGCGGCCCTGTGCAGTGTGTTCCGGTGTGCTTAGAGAGAGAGAGAGAGAGAGACAGTGTCATTTCATTTGAGTTAGCTAGATTAGGCAGGACAGTCAGTCAGTTAGCTGCACTTAAAGTGTATTGTGTATATATATGCATCCCAGGTGTTGCATATATATATATACACTGTATTCAGTTTAGCTAGATCCGTTCCTGTTATCTTCTAGACTATTTACATTTAGTGCAGTGCGTCCTGCTCACAGTGTTCAGCTAGATCCGTTCCTGTTATCTTCTTACTGACAGGCAGGCTTGTCTTGTTACAGTATTTTAAAGAAAATTACTGGTGTTCTTTTCATCCTATTAGTACCACAGTCAGGCAGCTAGACTATTTACAGTTAGTGCAGTGCGTCCTGCTCACAGTGTTCTGCTAAACCTACAAGTTAGTGGGGTGCGTCCTGCTCACAGTGTTCAGCTAAACCTACAAGTTAGTGGGGTGCGTCCACCTCACAGTGTTCAGCTAAACCTACAAGCTAGTGGGGTGCGTCCTGCTCACAGTGTTCAGCTAGATCCGTTCCTGTTATCTTCTTACTGACAGGCAGGCTTGTCTTGTTACAGTAAATACAGCTACCTGAAGAAAATTGCTGGTGTTCTTTTGATCCTATTAGTACCACAGTCAGGCAGCTAGACTATTTACAGTTAGTGCAGTGCGTCCTGCTCACAGTGTTCTGCTAAACCTACAAATTAGTGGGGTGCGTCCTGCTCACATTGTTCAGCTAAACCTACAAGTTAGTGGGGTGCGTCCACCTCACAGTGTTCAGCTAAACCTACAAGCTAGTGGGGTGCGTCCTGCTCACAGTGTTCAGCTAGATCCGTTCCTGTTATCTTCTTACTGACAGGCAGGCTTGTCTTGTTACAGTATTTTAAAGAAAATTGCTGGTGTTCTTTTGATCCTATTAGTACCACAGTCAGGCAGCTAGACTATTTACAGTTAGTGCAGTGCGTCCTGCTCACAGTGTTCTGCTAAACCTACAAGTTAGTGGGGTGCGTCCTGCTCACAGTGTTCAACTAAACCTACAAGTTAGTGGGGTGCGTCCACCTCACAGTGTTCAGCTAAACCTACAAGCTAGTGGGGTGCGTCCTGCTCACAGTGTTCAGCTAGATCCGTTTCTGTTATCTTCTTACTGACAGGCAGGCTTGTCTTGTTACAGTAAATACAGCTACCTGAAGAAAATTGCTGGTGTTCTTTTGATCCTATTAGTACCACAGTCAGGCAGCTAGACTATTTACAGTTAGTGCAGTGCGTCCTGCTCACAGTGTTCTGCTAAACCTACAAGTTAGTGGGGTGCGTCCACCTCACAGTGTTCAGCTAAAGCTACCTGTAGAAGGTTGGTGGTGTTCTCATACTACAGGCAGGCAGTTGATTTTGCTAGCTGCAGTATCAGTACATATATATATATATATATATATCCCAGCTTAGTGCAGCTACAGGCCATTAGTATGTCTGGAAGGCCAAGAAGGAGAGGCAGACAGTCACAAGCCAATAAGAGAGGGCAAGCAGGCTCTGTGTCTAGTGCTGGTCGTGGAGACGGTGCATCCTCATCAGCACGTGGCCATGGGACACGCTTGGCCTTTTTTTCGGCAGCTGGCCATGTTGAGCCGCAACATGCGGAAGACTTGGTCGAGTGGATGACCAAGCCGTCCTCATCCTCCTCATCCTCTCTCACCCATGCCCAGGGTACTTTGTCTGGCAAAGCAGCGGCCTCTTCCCTCGGCTCAATGTCATCAGTGACTCCTTCCCTAGCCCCACCATGTCCTCCTGAGGAGTCCCTCGAACTGTTTGACCACAGTGTTGGGTACATGCTCCAGGAGGATGCCCAGCGTTTGGAAGGCTCTGATGATGATACTGAGCTCGATGAAGGCAGTAACACGAGCACGGACAAAGGGGGTGCCCAAGAAGGACAGCAATCTGGCAGTCATGCTCCCCCTGCTGCAGCATACTGCCAGGTTTGCTCCAGTGATGAGGAGGGAGGGGATGATGAGGTCACTGACTCAACGTGGGTGCCTGATCGGAGAGAGGAGGAGGAGGAGGAGGCGGCACATCACCAACGAGGCAGGATGCCCTCCAGGGGCCAGCCTAAGGGCAGCACATTGACTGCATCACACCCCAAAGCTCCACATGTGCAGGGCGCTGCAGTCTCTGCGCGTTATTCAAAAAGTTCTTTGGTGTGGGCCTTTTTTGAGACGAGTGCATCAGATCGCACCGCTGCTATTTGCAACATATGTCTCAAGCGTATCTCGCGTGGCCAAAACATCTCCCGCTTGGGTACCACATGCTTGACCAGACATATGTTGACCTGCCATGCAGTTCATTGGCAAGCGCATCTAAAAGACCCACACCAAAGAACAAAGAGGACCTCTGCTTGCTCCTCATCAGCTGAGATTTCCAACCCCACTAGACCTTCAGTCCTCTCTGAGACCTGCACTGAGAGGAATGAAGGTGTAGAATTAGGTGTGTCACAGCCACGTACTTGTGGGCAATCTGATTTTGGTACACCGACGTCAGATTGTACCAGGCAAATTTCCCTGCCCCAGCTGCTGCACCGCCAAAAGAAGTTTGCTCCCAGCCATCCACATGCCCAACGGTTGAATGCTAGCTTGGCAAAATTGCTAGCACTTCAACTGCTGCCTTTTCAGTTGGTAGACTCTGCCCCCTTCCGTGAGTTTGTGGAATGTGCGGTTCCTCAGTGGCAGGTACCCAAACGCCACTTTTTCTCACGGAAGGCGATTCCGGCTCTCTACCAGCATGTGGAAGGCAATGTCCATGCCTCGCTGGACAGGGCGGTCAGCGGTAAGGTGCATATTACCGCTGACTCATGGTCCAGCAGGCATGGACAGGGACGTTACCTAAGTTTCACGGCGCATTGGGTGACTCTGCTGGCAGCTGGGAAGGATGCAGGACAAGGTGCAGTAGTGTTGGAGGTTGTTCCGCCACCACGCCTCCAAAATGCTAATGATTGTGACACACCTCTCTCCTCCACCCCCTCCTCTTCTTCTTCCTCCATGGCCTCTTCCTTGGAACCAGCGGTGCTCCGTAGTCGTTCAAGGGGCTACGCAAGTACGCAGGCCAAAAGATGCCATGCGGTGCTTGAGATGGTGTGCTTGGGGGACAGGAGCCACACTGGGGCAGAGGTTCTGTCAGCTCTGCAGGGGCAGGTTCAGAGGTGGTTGACGCCACGCCAACTTAAGGCAGGAATGGTGGTTTGCGACAATGGCACCAACCTCCTCTCTGCCCTCCGACAGGGACAAATGACCCATGTGCCCTGTTTGGCTCACGTCCTTAACTTGGTGGTGCAGCGGTTCTTGGGCAGGTACCCGGGCTTACAGGATGTCCTGAGGCAGGCCAGGAAAGTCTGTGTGCATTTCCGCCGGTCATATAATGCCAGTGCTCGGCTGACGGACCTCCAAAAGGAGTTTAACCTGCCCAAGAACCGCCTAATCTGTGACATGCCCACCAGGTGGAACTCAACGTTGGCCATGCTGCAGCGGCTGCACACGCAGCAGAGGGCCATCAATGAGTACCTGTGCGACTATGGCACCAGGACAGGGTCAGGGGAGCTTGGTTTTTTTTCCCCACGCCAGTGGGCCATGATCAGGGATGCATGCACTGTCCTGTCACCATTTGAGGAGGCCACGAGGATGGTGAGCAGTGACAGTGCATGCATCAGTGACACTGTCCCCCTTGTCCACCTGTTGGAGCACACGCTGCGTGGAATAATGGACAGGGCACTTGAGGCAGAACAGAGGCAGGAAGAGGAGGACTTCCTTAGCTCTCAAGGCCCCCTTTATCCAGACAGTGTTCCTGCGTGCCCGCCGATCACACAGGAAGAGGACGAGGAGGAAGAGGAGGAGGAGGAGGAGGAGGAAGATTGTGTCAGTATGGAGGTGGAGCCTGGCACTCAGCATCAGCAGCAGTCTTTAAGGGATCAGTCCCAAGAAACACATGGACTTGTACGTGGCTGGGAGGAGGTGGCTGCGGACCATGTCGTCCTTAGTGACCCAGAGGACTCCGGACCGAATGCCTCAGCAAACCTACGCTGCATGGCCTCCCTGATCCTGCAAAGCCTGCGTAAGGATCCTCGTATTCGTGGTATCAAGGAGAAGGACCAATACTGGCTGGCAACCCTCCTTGATCCACGTTACAAGGGTAAGGTTGCGGACCTTATCTTGCCATCGCAGAGGGAGCAGAGGATGAAACATCTTCGGGAGGCCTTGCAGAAAGGTCTGTGCAACGCGTTCCCAGAGACTGGGAGGTTACAAACTCCTGTTTCTGGACAACGTGTTGCTGAGGCTTCGGTCAGTCAAAGAAGGAGCGGTGGAGAAGGTGGCCGTCTGACCGATGCGTTCAGACAATTTTTTGGTCCGCAGCCCCAAGGTATGATCGGTTCCAGCAACCATCGCCAGCGTCTGTTTTACATGGTGCAGGAATACCTAGGGGCAAGATCAGACTTGGACACCTTTCCCACCGAAAATCCTCTGGGTTACTGGGTCTTGAGGATGGATCACTGGCCAGAGCTTGCACAGTATGCAATTGAGCTACTGGCCTGTCCTGCATCCAGCGTTCTTTCGGAACACACATTCAGTGCTGCTGGAGGCGTGGTAACCGATCACAGGGTGCGTCTGTCCACTGACTCGGTCGATCGACTGACCTTCATAAAAATGAATGAGTCTTGGATCACCACCAGCTACCAAACACCTGATGCTGATGTAACCGAATAATTTTTTTTGAAATCTCAGATCCCTTCAAAGACTGCCTATGCTGATGCTGAGTGACTATCCCTGAGTAATTATCCTCTTCCTCCTCAATCATCACGCTGATAGCTTGTAAGAACATTTTTGGTTCTGGGTGCCACCACCAGTGCCTAAGGCACAATTTTTCAGCCCCTGTTTAACAGGGGCGTGTAATTACGATTTTTGATGTAATACTTTGCAGCAGGGCTCATTCCTGCATTCCAACTAGAGTGTCTGTGAGGGGTTGCAGTGTTGTGGCACCAGCACCAGTGCCTAAGGCCCAATTTTTCAGCCCTTGTTTAACAGGGGCATGTAATTACAATTTTTGATGCAATACTTTGCAGCAGGGCTCGTTCCTGCATTCCAACTAGAGTGTCTGTGAGGGGTTGCAGTGTTGTGGCACCAGCACCAGTGCCTAAGGCCTAATTTTTCAGCTCCTGTTCAACAGGGGCATGTAATTACAATTCTTGATCTAATATTTCACAGCAGAGCCCTGTGAGGGCTTACAGTGTTGTGGCCACAGCAACACCTAAGGCCCAAATTTCTGCTGAGTATATAGGGCAGGACCCTACTTTCAAACAACTAACTTACAAACGACTCCTACTTGCCAACGGAAGGAGACAACAGGAAGTGAGAATAAATCTACCCCTAGGAAGGGAAATTCTCTCCTGTAAGAGTTAATATGGGAAAAACATTTCTCCTTTCCACTGATGCTTTCCAATCCATTGGGACAAAAAGTGAGGTGAAATCTTCTGAAGAGGAGGAAAGACAGCAAAACAAATGTCACAGGGGTGATAACCCTTCCCTATGTTTTCCAAAAAGCTTAAAAAAGATTTTTTGGCTGGAGCTAAACACGTTAAAAATGTACTCGTTCTAAATTACAAAGAGATTCTACTTAACAACAAACCTACAGCCTGTATACTGCTGTTCAGAGTATATAGGGCCTGGTGGCCCCACACCTTTCCTTATTTTAATTTGGGTGCGGAGTTCCCCTTAATATCCATACAAGACCCAAAGGGCCTGGTAATGGACTGGGGGGTACCCATGCCGTTTGTCTCACTAATTTTCATCCATATTGCCAGGACCCGACATTACATTAAACCACATTAAACATTACATTAAAGCAGTTTTAAATGAGATTTTTTCCTTTAAAAATGACATTTGGTGCAGGGACTGTTCTAAACACGGGAAACACGCGTCACTTTACAGGCATACTATAGACACCCCTCAGGTACGATATTTAAAGGAATATTTCATTTTTTTTTTTTACTTTAAGCATCATTAAAATCACTGCTCCCGAAAAAACGGCCGTTTTTAAAACTTTTTTTTGCATTGATACATGTCCCCTGGGGTAGGACCCGGATCCCCAAACCCTTTTTAGGACAATACCATGCAAATTAGCCTTTAAAATGAGCACTTTTGATTTCGAACGTTCGAGTCCCATAGACGTCAATGGGGTTCTAACGTTCGTGCGAACTTTCGGTCCGTTCGCAGGTTCTGGTGCGAACCGAACCGGGGGGTGTTCGGCTCATCCCTACTAACAACCTGTTTCTTTCAAATTCAAGTTTATTCTATTCAAATTTTGGGAAATGGTTATATTCTATTATGAGCTATTCTATTCTATTCTGTTCTATTTTTTTTTTAATTCTATTCTTTTATTTTCTTTTTATTCTATTCAATTCTATTTTTTTTTCTAATCTTTTCTATTAGAATTTTAATTTATTCTATTCAAAATTCGAATTTCAATAGAAAGTTATATTCTTTCTATTCTTTTTTCTATTCTATTCTTTTCCATTCTATTCCATTCCTGTTTTCTATTCTATTCTTTTCTATTGTATACAAATTCAAATTTATTCTATTTGAAATTCAAATTTCAGAAGATAGTTTTATTCTTTTTATTTTATTCTATTCTTTTTTTATTCTTTTCTAGTCCTTTATTTTCTACATTATTCTGTTCTTTTATTTTCTATTCTATTTTGTTCTGTTTTACTCTTTATTCTTTTATTTTCTATTCTATCCCTTTGTTTTCTATTTTATTTTTTTCTGTTCTTTTATTTTCTGTTCTGTTTTATGCTATTATATTCCATTCTTTTATTTTCTATTCTATTATTTTCTTTTCTATTCTAACACTTTATTTTCTATTCCATATTATTATTTTCGGAAACTCAAATTCGATTAGAAAACTATTCAAATTTAAATCAAAAAGGATTCGAATCCGATTAAAAAACTTTCGAATTTGAATTTCATCTAAAATTTTGTTTAGTTATTTTGGATTCGATTATATTCATTACTATGGTAATTCAGAAATTCAAAGACAAAAGGAAGGCAGCGCTGATACTCAACTATGTGATAATATATAAACACGAATGTGAATATACTAACAACCTGTGAGAAAATTGTGATAAAAAAAAAAAAAACATCTTTTTAGATAAGATTTTTGGATTTTTAAATTTTTTTTATTTGATTCGGAAATTCGGATACACTTTCGAATAACAAAAAATGTGTCTGGATTTCAAATCAGAACAAACCGCGTATGTCTAGTCACTACTCCTATCAGCCTTGGAATATAAGGAAGGCGCCCCTTCCCTACAGTAAACCATTGCGCCCAGGGCAGCCGTCCCTCCCGCCCAACCTTTGTCTTGGCCCTGCTTGTAATAATATCTCTAGCATGGAGTATTTTTCTTATTTTTCTTACCTGTGACGTATAAGTGAGCATAACACGCGGCCTTGCCAACCTTGTTTGAGATGACACTCTTGTAAACGCCGGCGTGTGTGTGGCTAACAGATGGAAACACAAGTCGATGGACGTCCTTATCTGAAGGGAAATAATATGGTTTATAAAAATATAGGTAAAAGTAATGGGAAAATAAGGTGGGCACAGAGTTTTATGTTCTAATGTTCCAAAAGATCCACCACACAATCTTTTTATTTTTTATCTAGAAACACATAGATATTTAAAACAAAAAGGATAGGTTTGGTGGCACTCCTAAACTGGCAACTGTAGAGCCGAGAGCTGACTGGAGGGGTACAAGGAGCCGTTACCACCTTTCTTCCCTCTTCAGACTGAGATGGGCCAGGTCACACAAAGATTTTCCAAAAATCCGAAGCCAAAGTGCCATATTTTGCATTGGATTATGGGAGAGCTCAAGACGTTTATGGCCAACCTTATATTAGCAGCAGGAGCAGTCATTAGGCCAAAAATATGATCTGGTAGCTAAGACATGTTATGATGATGATGATGGTTACAAAACCAGACCCCGAACTCTCCTACTCTTTCCATATACATGCACATTTTTGGGTGGGCTCTCTTGGGGGCACACCTGGAACAAGAGCAATCACCCCACCAAGGATAACTTGCCAAAAATGTGTGGCAGTGTTGAATTGTAAAGCCTCGTACACACGATCGGATTGTTGGCCAACAAAACCGTTGACTTTTGTCCGAAGCAGTGAGGTAGAAAGAAATCCTGGATAGCCGCACTCTGGGATAAGGACATCTTTATTTCAATAAAATCCAAACATACAGTCAATTGCAGAGACGTACAGGGTGGTAGACAGCTAACGCGTTTCACATCATTTGCTAGCTACGAATAAGCATCCAAATGATGTGAAACGCGTTAGCTGTCTACCACCCTGTACGTCTCTGCAATTGACTGTATGTTTGGATTTTATTGAAATAAAGATGTCCTTATCCCAGAGTGCGGCTATCCAGGATTTCTTTCTACCTCACTGCAAACCAGCAAAGCCAGCACCTGGAACCAGTTCTTACTAGGGCGGTGTCATTCCAGAGCAAGAGTGTTTGTGAGCTGCATCTCCTTTTTTCCTGTCTACTTTTGTCCGAAGGGCGTTGGCCCAAACCTGTCTTGCATACAAACGGCCACACAATTGTTGGCCAACAAATACGAACGTAGTGACGTAGTACTACGTGTTTTTTCAGCTCTTTAGCGCCACCCTTTGGGCTCCTTCTGCTAATTCCGTGTTAGTAGAAGTTTGGTGAGTGTTGATTTGCGCTTTTCTTTTCGCACTTTTCATTTTGCGCTTTTCAGTTCGTTTCTGAACGACCGTTCGTCAACCAGACATGTTGCGGAATCGGAGGAGATAACGTGTTATTTATTATTGGCCTTGGAGTTATTGCTTTGACATTTTTTTTTTTTGGTTGAATAATAATGATTTGATTTGGGATATTTTCTGTATTTTTGGATGCATAGAATGCACTTTTTGGTTAAGTTCTATTGGCAGATAACATGTCTAATTTTATTTGTTTTTTTTTAATGCACAATAAAAAAATTGTGGAGAATAATACTTGGCTGTGTGTTTTACTTCAAATGACAGTTTGGGAGTCGGCAGTTACATTTAAAAAAATACAATGTACAATTAACAAGGAACACCAACATAGTTGTATCTTTGATCTTAAAAACTACGGGATAATGGTGTTGTGGTAACTTGCCCCAAAAAAAAACAAAAAAAAAAAAAAAACATAATAATATTATTCTTGATATCACTAGAAAAAAAAAGCCTTTGAAAATTTGTTTGCAATAACTACATCACTATCACCAGCAAAGCCTCTTCATTATTATCCCATTAAAGAAGAGAATTGTGCGCTGCATTTCGAGATTTCATAATCTGCCGCGTCACGAATGTTAATTCTCCATTACAAACGCTAGTTTACAAGACCGACCACTTTTGGCTCATCCTTGCTTCTGAGCATGCGTGCTTGTACTTTGGACTTTTGTCCAATTGTGTACACACGCTCGGAAAATCCGACAACACACATTTGTCCGCAGAAAATTTGAGAACCTGCCATCCAACATTTGAGGGCGGAAAGTCCAACAACAATTGTCCGATGGAGCATACACACAGTCGGACTTACCGCCAACAGCCTATGATCAAACATTTCCCATCGGAAAGTCCGATCGTGTGTACGCGGCTTAAATCTGTTAACTTTCTGAACATTTTCACTGGTAAGTTGTACACTTGCAGAGCACTTGAAGCACAAGTTGTTGACACTTTTCCATTTTGTAGCAAATTTGTGTGCTAAGCCTCTAGCAAGAGCAAAGTTGCAGTGGTGAGTCTACAGAAAGAGCTCTGCAAGTCTACAGCATGAAAATTCAGCCACAGTGCCCCCAGTGGTGGGATGACTATTGCACAACATAACTGAACCAGAACTTTCAGCAGACTTGAAGAAGGTTTGCAATGAAAGTTGATCTGGAGTCATGCAATGCGGACTTGCTGGATTGGTGCAACAAACTTGTGAAGCCTGGCAAGTCTAGCAATAGCTTAGCAAGTAATTTTCAAACTTGCAGCTCAATTGCTTGCTATCTGGTAAGTAAAAAAAAAAAAGTTGAGGTCTAGATACACTTAATCATTTATTTACATTTAAACCTGGAGATATACGGTTAGATTTTTGTTCAAATGTTTATAGAAAAATAATGAATTTGAACATTCTTTCTTGCTATCAAGTCAAATACTTTAATTTGAAAGCCCTTCAAATTTTTTAGAGACCAGCTATTCCAATGGAATCAAATTTTATCTTAACTAAAAACCACATTGACGCTACCCTATGCCATGCTCTACCCCGCCAAGCTGCGAGTTACTGCTAACTGGCAGGCTCACTTCTTTGAATCGGCCCAAGATGCGGCCATGTAGATGGATCACAACGAACGTCACCGTGGCAGAGATGAGGAAGAAGATTGATCGGCCTGGTACACCTGCTACTGAGAACCCCCGGAGATTCACATAAGTGCCTTAAAGAAAGTTTGTTTGATGTTCACTCTTCGGCCCTTTGATGGCTCTTTTCCCCCTTATGATCCTACACATACCTGTTTTTTTTTTGCATTTGAATCTACTTTTCTCTTCCCCCTTGATCTCACTCCTATGACAGGAAGTATATACATACGGGGAATTTCCATGCCCTGTGCTGCTGGGAGACATAATATTACCACGCGAACAGCGAGCTATCTTGTGAAGTTGGCAAGAAAAAAATGCCTTTTCTCTACGTGAGATGTAAATCAAGAACACCATGTTTGTTTCTGTTTCAAGTTCAGCTACAAAGGCCTGTCCTGTTGTCGGCCTGGTTTTCTGTTTTTTTCATATTCACTTTACTTATACCGAAAGCTACATATGCAGGACGCTGGATTCTGGAACTGCTGCTCTGCAAACACCGACACACCCGAGCTGAATGGCTTTTTGTTCATAATTAAAACCCCTGGCCGGGGTCTCCACCGGCTAACACTGGTCCCACCCAGCCCCCCTGAGTGGGGGACCCCCAAACTTACTTAGCCCTATGGGCCTAGACCCATTGCAGGAATTTTCGGGTTCTGCATTGATTTCATGCTCCCTACTAAGGTCATGTATAAACGCTCCCAATGGCAGAACTAATAGTAATCTCACCTGCTCCATGTCACCACTCTTCCGCCCTCACAGCTGGGCCACTTCAATGTGGGAGCGACGTGTGGCGGGGAGCAGATGACATCATCTCTCACTGCCCGCCACACATCAGCCCTCTTCCGCCCTCACAGCGCGGGCCTCTTCAATGTCGGAGGTGCGGTGGGGAGCAGAGAGATTACATCATCTCTCACTGCCCGCCCCGCATCTCTGCTCTCCTGCCCTCACTAAATGGACCAGTGCTGCCAGTGTGCCACCAATGCAGCGAAAATGCACATTTGGTGGCACTGGCTGGCATGGCAAGTGAAAATCCACATCAGTTGGCAAGTGACAACCCACATCTAGTGGCAGGTGACGTTGCAAGCGACAATCCGCATCAGGTGGCAGGTGAGGGGCAAAGTGACAATCTGCAAATGGTGGCAAGTGACGTGGCAAGTGACAATCTGCAAATGGTGGCAAGTGATGTGGCAAGTGACAATCTGCAAATGGTGGCAGGTGACGTGGCAATCTGCAAATAGTGGCAGGTGATGTGGCAAGTGACAATCCACATCTAGTGGCAAGTTAAAAAGCTGCATCTGGTGACAGGCGACGGTGGCAAGTGACATGCTGCATCTGGTGGCAGGAGATGTGGCAACTGACACGCCCAGGGCTTCCACTGATTCTGCATTATGGTGAGTTGAACCACTTCATTATATATTAGAATGTAACAATAGAAACAATGCGCTTCGATCATCCTGACACCATAACAACCATGTTGCCATGATGATTGAAACACCAACATCAGCTTTTGCCCGCGAAAAATTGCTTACCACCGGCGTGACCCCCCCCCGGCCTGCAAAAAGGTTGGTGACCGCTTCTATGGGCTCTAGCCCCAGATCTTTTGCAGACCTAGCAACGCCCCTGCCTGGCGCGTAAGATAATAATGACGCACTGGAAATCAGAGGACCCATCTGGTATTAAAGAATGGATTAATGCAGTGGGAGAACTGCTTCGAAAGGAAAAAGTCATTTATCAGCATAGAGGATACTCTCAAAAGTTTGAGAAACTTTGGGGCCCGTGGCTGGATGTACTGGGGCTAGCCCCGGTGGTCTTGGTCATGGGTAGATTGTTAGAAATAAATACTGGGTGAGACTAATTGACAGAACACTAGGCCAGAGACTCCGGGTAAAGCAATACAAGTTAGATTTGGGGAAGGGAAATGACCGGATAGTCAGACATGTATTTCTAAATGTACCATGAGTATGATACTGCTGTATACGCAGAATGCAGAATAAGCAAGATTACTGTGACCTGTACTTCTCTCTACTATGTTGGTTTGATCCTGCTAACCATTACAAAATCGAATATTTCAAAGATAAAACTTTTAGAACAAAATTCTTCTGATGTATGCCAGCTTTAGGCTGCCAGTAGGCTTTAGATGATTTTTTTTATCAACTGATCAATTGTGATCAGATATGAAAACAATTGTACTTCTGTGAACACGCTAAAACCTTGTACACACAATGAGAATATCGAACGAATGATCGTCCATTTTTTTTTTTCCTTGCATACTAGTCTCGTATCAAAACCAATAGGTTACTAAAGCTATGAAAATTCTCGTACGACAGAATAGGAGGTCATGTAATGTGTTCTATTGTATTGTAATGTATTTTTTCGTTTCCAAGCATGCGTGTTCTTGGTCTTTCGATTTTTTTTGGACAAATACTGTACTGATTGAACGAAAATTGGTCTTTCTGCTATTGTATGAGAAAAATTTGCGTGTTTGCGTGTAATTTTGCATGCACTGTCCTGATCAGTACTCGTAAGCTGTATACTAACGATCAGATTATTGTACAATCAATTCGAAAGCGGAATTTTCGGCCGATTTTCTGATTGTGTGTATTAGGCATAAGGCCTCTACAGATACCCCCTGACCAACAGATTTTCAACATTAGGCTGCTTTTTTCTTTTTAGCTTTGGATATCGTAGGCTTTTAATTGTTTTCTGTGTCTCTGGTGAGGAGATTTACTCTGTTTGTCTGGTGACCATTAGGACAGAAAGTGGTGGTAAATGGTGGCAAATCCAAAAAGTTACAGTTGTCACTGGAAGAAAAGGGAAATGTTTTAATGGGGACCCCTGTTGTAGAGACAACTATTAAAGAGGGCATTTCCTCTTACTTTGGGTTGATTTCCTACCACTTTCTATTGCATCTCTAGGACAGGTAGCAAAAGGAAATCCCCCTAAAAAATTGATACCCATAACATTTCAACAAGAGAAATTCTCACATTGGGTCATTCTGCGGTCATCTGTGCTCTGGATCTTCTTTCCATTGTGGTACCAGGTGATGGTTGGATATGGTAGGCCAGTTACTTGACATTCCAACTGAACCTCACGGGACTCCACCACATCGAGGTCCTGCAGTGGTCGCAGGAAATCCGGCATGAGCACTCCCTCCACCTCAATGTCCTGCACCTCCGGCTCTTCTGGGATGGAAGGCATCTTTTCAAGCTTGGATCTGAAGGGAGTTATGATATTATTGCAAGAAAATATAAAGTATTGAGATGTAGAAACCTAAACTGTCCTATCATTCTGTTTATTCTCACATTACCTCAATTGTTCATCTTATGTTTCTTCTGAATGCCCAAGTGCCCTGCAACTATACATGCGCACTGCCAAATAATTTATTCGTTTTTCTTTTCATTCCTTTTTTTTTTTTACGTGTTATGATCGCAATTCATAAATTCGCACATTCGTACATTTGTAAATTAGAAAATTTGTTAATTCGTACATTCGAAAATTTGCAAATTTCGAAATTCAAAATGCGAAAATCCAAAAACCCGAAAATTCGAAAATCTGAAATAATAGCTAACTATTAAAATTTTAGGTATTGGAAATTCCTTTCAAATTTGGCTGTTAGTGAACGTAATGAATACAAATTTATCCGAAGTTACAAATTATCTGAAATAACGAATGCCGCATCTAAGCAAATGGAACGGAGCAAATTATTAATAAATAATAATAATAAAATTATTTTAATTATTATTATTGTTATTTATTATTATTAATTCATTACGTTCCATTTGTTTAGATACGGCATTCTTTATTTCGGATAATTCGTAACTTCAGATAAATTTGTATTCAAATTTGAAAGGAAATTCCAATACCTCTAATTTAATATTTATTATTAGTTAGTTATTATTTCAGATTTTCGGGTTTTTGAATGTTCAGATTTTCATTCCTGTGAATGTTCAGATTTTCATTCCTATTTTTGGATTTTCAAATTTCCAAATTTTTGAATTTTTGAATTTCCTAATTTCGAATTTTGGAATTTCCCATTTTCGAATTTTCAAATTTCCAAAATTTCGAATTTCCGAACTTCCGAATTTGCGAAATTTTGAATTGTGGAAATTTGGAGATTCAGAAATTCTGAAAATTCGAAATTCGGAAATTTGAAATTTTGGAAATTGAAAAATTTGGAAATTCGGAAATGAACGAATTTGTCAAAATTCATTAAAAAACGAATTCGGAACTAAACGAATTGCACATGTCTAGAGGAAAGCTCTAGATGATGCTGGACGTCCTCAAGCCAGGAAATGAGGCAGTCTCTATGTGACTTTCTGCAGCTTCTAATGCACACTATGAGAAGCTCACAGTGTGCAGTGAAATCAGAGTAAGCAAATTCAGTGCGGGGGAGGAGCCGGTACAACTAGGCAAGACTGAAGGGAAGGCTGGCATTTAGCTTTAGGATTCTTGTTATGTTTGTTAAGTTAATTTTTTTGCTTAAAATAGAATTGTGGCCAGGATATATACATTTATATATTTACATATTTATTTGGATAGGCAGTACATGACCTTTAAATGCTGAGTTCACTTTAAAGCGGAGTTCCACTCGGTTTTGTGTTTATTAAAAGTTAGCAGCTACAAAAAGTGACTCATGCCCACGGGCGTTATAGAAAACGAGCTGTAAAGCTAGTACCGACGCCAGGTAAAAAAGAAGCGTTAAAAACGCGATTTTATCAGTTTTATCTAAACGAATGGAACGTAACGATCTAATAATAATAAATAACAATAATAATAAGAAAACCTTTTTATTATTATTATTTATTATTAATTTGTTCCATTCCATTTGTTTAGATGCGGCATTCGTTATTTCAGATAATTTGTAACTTCAGATAAATTTGTGTTCATTACGTTCACAAGCAGCCAAATTTGAAAGGAAATTCCAATACCTATAATTTAATAGTTAGTTATTATTAGTTAGTTATTATTTCGAATTTGACTGATTTTCTTTCTTTTTTTCAGATTTTCAAATTTTCGGATTTTTGAATTTCTGAATTTCCGAATTCCAAAAATTCGGAATTCGAAAATTCGGAAATTCAGAATTAGAAAATTCGGAAATTTGAAAATTTGGAAAATTGGAAAATTCGGAATTCGAAAATTCAAAATTCGGAAATTTGAAAATTCTGAAATTCGAAATTCGTAAATTCTAAAATTCGGAAATTCGAAATTCGGAAAATTCGGAAATTTTTGGATTTCTGAATTTCTGAATTCTGAATTTCTGAAAAAAGCAAAAAAAAAAAACGAATGAGACGAAAATGAACAAATTTTTTGTCAGCGCACATGTCTACTTTCCTCCCCTGATTATCCATGTCCTGCATCTTTCATTCATTGGATTTTAGTTCTTTTATTTATAGAGGCTTAGTATCACATATGGGTGTTACCTGGGGAGTCTGTATGCAAATGCAACATGCCTAGAAATGTCCACTCTTTCAGACAGGCATCTACCCTTAAAGCAGAGTTCCAGTCCTTTTTAGGTTTATTAAAAGTCAGCAGCTACAAAAAGTGTAGCTGCTGACTTTTAATAAACACACACTCACCTGTCTCACGGTCCAAGCATGCGGCCGCCTGAAGCCTCGCTCCTCTCCCTCTCCTCTGCACAGCACCGGCATTGCAAGTGTGGGCACCCGGCTGTGACAGCTTGCGGCTTTACAGCCGAGTGCGCACTGCGCATGTGCAAGACGCTCTGCGCATGCGCAAGATGCGCTGCGCATGCGCAGTACGTGCTGCGCATTCATAGTGGCCGGGCAATCTTCCGGGGGACCTGTGATGTGTTCCAGAAGATTGCAGGGAGGGAGGGGGAGAGGAGGCGAGAGCAGAGGTGGGAGCTGGGTACCTGTCAAAACTAGGTACCTGCCCCCCCCCCCCCCCCGAAAAAAAAATGACATGCCAATAGTGGCATGTCAGCGGGGCGAGGAGTGCTTAAAGTGGAAGTTCCACTTTTGGGTGGAACTCCGCTTCAGGCCCCTTTCACACTGCCACGTCTTGAAAGTTGCATGATTTTGCAGCGATTTCAGGGAATGCCTGTGTAAACTTGAGGTCTATCAAAGTCAGACCAAAGTAGTGCAGGGACTACTTTGAAGTCAGTGTGACTTGAAGTCGCACAGATATGAATGGTTATCATTGGAAATCATGGGGTAGAACTTGTCGTGCGACTTGACATGTACTCCCAAGTCGCATGACAAGTCGCACAAGTGTGAAAGGGGCCTTAAGCATTTTAATATTTGCATAACTCCTCCTAAGAGCCAACACACAGGCTCATGGGTAATCATGATCATGGATGGTGCTGTGCAAAGCTTCCTGACAACCTCAGTACTGCTCTGAACAGTCCTCAGCACTGATGCAAGCAGTGGGCTGGCTCATGGGAGGAGTTATGCAAATATAAAAATGCCTTAATGGGTGGGGTTAGTCTGGAGGAGTGGGCGTTCCTAGGCAAGATTCATTTGCATGCAGACTACGGCATGTGATACTGTGCCTCCGTGAAAGAGCTGAAATATAATGACTGAAAGTGGCAGGCCAGGGGCAGTAAGACTGGGTAATAAAGGGCTAGATGATGCTGGATGCCCTCCAGCCAGCAAATGAAGCTCTTATTGACCTGCTACAAATACAACAAATCTAAATATGGCGCCAGCTGCTAGTACCCTATCCACTTATACACCCCATGAACCTATTAATGGGAGCAGGTGAGCGAAAATACAAAACAATCCATGGAAATCCACTTTGTAAAGCTCATAAGAGTCCCATAGAATAGATGTCGTAATTCAGTAGGCAGCTCCACCTGAGACAAGAACAAATCTCTGAAGTAACAAAAAAAGAACCCAAGGGGGGCGCCAGCTAAGTGCAGCAGTCAGTCACTCCACACTGCCGGCCACTGCATGCGGTCTCCCCTGGCGGACGGTTTCCAGCAGATATGGGATGGCTGCAGATAAGCTCTTTTACATTTTATCTCTGTGAATTTGCACTTAAAAATCGATCAACCACTTCCCGTCCACCGTACGCCAAATGACATCCCCAGCTTTGAGCGGGGATATCTGAGTGATGCCTGTAGCTACAGACATCATCCAGATATAGTTTTTTAGAGCTGGCGAATCTGCACAGCATAAGAACAATCATAGCGGCTGTTCCGCCGCTTGATCGTTCTTACAGGAGGCGAGAGGGGCGGTCCCCCCCGCCGCCCTCCGGTGCTTGTACCGGCTCACCGCTACGATCGGCGAGTCGGTCACAGGATCCGCCGGCCCCGGATGTTTAGCATAGAGATCCGTCTGGTCCGCCGGAGTCTCTATGATCGTTCGGAGGCCGGGCGCGATGTTATGACGTCACGCCCGGCCTCTGTATTAAAAAAAATGGCGCCGCTTCGGCTGGGAAGCGGTGATCTTTTTTTTTTTTTATTTCAAGCCTAGAGGTGAGATGAGGTCTTATAGACCCCAGATCTCTCTGTAAAGAGGACCTGTCATGCTTATTCCTATTACAAGGGCTGTTTACATTCCTTGTAATAGAAACAAAAGTGATCAAAATTTTTTTTGGATAAAATAAAAAAAGTAAAATGAACAATAAAAAAAAAAAAAATTTTTTTGAAAGCGTCCCTGTCCCTGTGAGATCGCACGCAGAAGCGAACGCATACATAAGTCCCGCCCACATATGAAAACGGTGTTCAAACCACACATGTGAGGTGTCGTCGCGAACGTTGGAGCAAGAGCAATAATTTTGGCCCTAGACCTCCTCTGTAACTCAAAACATGTAACCAGTAAACATTTTTTAAAGTTTCGCCTAAGGGGATTTTTTAAATAGGGAAGTTTGGCGCCATTCCACGAGCGTGTGCAATTTTGAAGCGTGACATGTTGGGTATCTATTTACTCGGCGTAACTTCATCTTTCACATTATGCAAAAACATTGGGCTAACTTTTTTGTTTTTTTTGAAAGCCCAAAACTGTTTTCTTTTCCCAAAAAAACGCATTCGAAAAATTGCTGCGCAAATACCGTGCTAGATAAAAAGCTGCCATTGTATTCTCTAGGGTCTCTTCTAAAAAAAACATATATAATGTTTGGGGGTTCTATGTAATTTTCTAGCAAAAAAATTATGATTTTTACATGTAGGAGAGAAATGTCTGGTAGGCAAGTGGTTAAACCTCTCGATGCTGCACTTAGCTGGCGTCCCCTTGGGTTCTTTTTTCTAAATAACCTGCTGCAGCTTCTAATGCACATTATGAAAAGCTCACAGCAGTGGCGTCACTAGGGGGTGGCTTTTGGGGCTATAGCCCCGAATCTGGGGCCCATAGCCCAGAGTCTCTGTAGGGGTCCCCAAGGAGAGGGGAGGCTCTCTGGGGACCCTGATGTAAGGAAGGGCTCTCTGGGGACCCTGATGCAAGGGGGAGGCACTCTGGGAATGCTGATGCAAGGGAGAGGCTCTCTGGGGACACTGATGTAAGGGGGGGGGGGCTCTCTGGGGACCCTGATGTAAGGGGGGGGGCTCTCTGGGGACCCTGATGTAAGGAAGGGCTCTCTGGGGACCCTGATGTAAGGAAGGGCTCTCTGGGGACCCTGATGTAAGGAAGGGCTCTCTGGGGACCCTGATGTAAGGGGGGGCTCTCTGGGGACCCTGATGTAAGGAAGGGCTCTCTGGGGACCCTGATGTAAGGAAGGGCTCTCTGGGGACCCTGATGTAAGTGGGGGGCTCTCTGGCAATATATACACACACACACATGTATATTACTGTATATACATGTGTATGCCCGCCCAAGCGTATGACTTTCTTTACTACACTGCTATGGGCTCTAGCCCCAGATCTTTTGTAGACCTAGCAACGCCCCTGGCTCACAGTGCGCACTAAAATCAGAGAAGGCAATTTCCGTACAGGAGAGGATTCTGTACAGCTGTGCAAAGACTGAGGAGAAGCCTGGAGGCCAGCTTTACTCAGAAAGATGTACTTATCATTCAACTGTGCCAACGTTTTTACATCTAATATGAATGATAGTTATAGAATTTGGGGGGCAGTTTAAATATTTTTTTTTTCTTTCCCATGTGGAGGCGGATTTTATTGGGGTGATGAAAAACCTGGTAGAGTTCTTACATGTGGGATGACGTGGAAAGTCTGGGTTCCTCTACATAGAGCTCTGCAGAACATTCCTCTTCTCCATGCTGGTTGCGGGCAGTGATGGTATATTGCCCCTCATCTTCACTGGACACGTGGGTGATGAGAAGAGTATGGTGCCCCCTCTCCTTCAGAATATGGACCGTCTCGCCCTCTTCTACCGGCTGACCTGTTAGTATGGAAAGGCAACACTTAACGTGATATAAAACCCTCTGTGTTTTTTTTTTTTTTCTATTATTATTTTTAATGCGAGAATGCAATTGACAATAAGCGGCAGTTCACACAGGGGCGACCTGTCAGGCGACTTGTCAGCGCGCCCCATTCAGTACAATGGAACCGTTCTAATAGGAGCGACTCAAGTCGCTCCGACTTAGAAAAAGGTTCCTGTGCTACTTGGGGGCGACTTCAGAGTGGCTTGCATTGACTTCTATTACAGAAGTCGTTTTGCAAGCCGCACTGTACAGGGCAACTTCAGAGTCGCACGGGAGTCGGGCGACTTTGAAGCCGCCCCTGTGTGAACCAGCACTAAGAGTTACCACAACATTTGGCCAATAGAACACGACAATAAAACCAATGTACATTTTGTTAGTACAGCTTCTCCATTTTTTTTTATGTGGTGATCAGTGTAATGAAGTAGGATCTGATCTCCAGGATCTCTGTGCTGCCCCTGCTCCTTCTGCTACAGCCAAGTCTCATCTTGGTACACTTCCCACATATTTGTATGGAGGATCTACTAGGATAGGGGATCATGACACCATAAAGCTAGAGCACTCTTAATGGGAATATGCGGAGAATGCACTCCACTTCAGAAAAGGAAAACATTTGACTGACAGCAAAGGCCTGGCCATCAAGGCCTTGGCAGGGTTGAGGTTGACCTCTTTGCTAGACTCATGGGAAGCAGTAAAGTCATAGCTGAGGATCACACACACTGCCTATAGCCATTGAAACTACAAAAGTTATAGGTGTAGCGCTTACCCCCGAAGGAACGGCTGAATATTTGTTATATCTGTAATTCACGTTTACTCAACCCACTCAACCCTCCCTCGCAGCCCATAGATTTAAAAGTCACAGTCCTTAATGCTTTTTCTTAATGCTTTATTAATCAACATAAACTGGGATGGGAGAAGGACTTTCTTTGAGATGCTCTTTGGTTGATCTCTGATCTTTTCCTTTGCTTCACTTACAAAGACTCATAACATTGCGGCTGATAGCGATTCAAAACTGGATGATTACTTTATCAGGGAAGATGGAAGTAGATTTTTGATAGAGAATAAACAATAAAGAGTCACTCTAAATAATGTCTTTATCTGCAGAACTTCTAAGAACAGTCTGTATCTCTATATATGTGCACGCAGCTTCACCGCTACCTTTTTACCACTACTTCCCATCCGCATGGTACTTCCAAGTTGAGCTAAAGAAGAGTCACTCTGAATGACCTTTTCCCGCTTGACTGATTGGAATCCCGGGGCAATGCTGAAACCAAAGTCACAGGTCACAACCACCTGTCTTGCTGACTTGCGTACCAACTTCCCTCAGCCTCTGGACAGTACCCCTCACTTAGGCTTTTCACTCACTTGATCAATAGCCCGTGTGTTGCTCCTAAGCGATCGATCACCCAGTTTCCTTCCGCTTGTCTTTACTTCTCCCGCAATGATTCTTAGTTCCTCTTCCCCTTTGTGGCCCGCTCCCCTCCCCGCAGGGGCGGCCAACGACATCAGCGACTACATGCTGTAAGATGTCTTCTGTTCCTCCATGAGGACCGGTTCTCCTCCCTTCTCGCATAGTGAAGCTCCGTTGGCTCCCCGGAGGGGAAAAACCTCCACCTTCCCCTCCTGGAACCAGGCTGGCTCTCTCGCTCCTCAGAGCAGGACTGGACTCGAACTCTCACTCTCGGACAGCATGTGACCCCGTTTTTATATGAGAGTCCTGGGCATTACCAAGCAAATCAATGATTGGCCGAGACTAACACATAAACTACCTGCCACTCAAATGGAAATTGACAACAACAGGCCTGCTGTAATAGCACAAACCTGTCTAAATTTACCTGACATAGAAGGCTAGCAAAAAGGGTCACCTACCTAAAAATAGGTGCCCGCTACATCAGGGGCGGATCCAGGGGGGGGGGGCAACGGGGCAATTGCTCCCCCCGAGAAATATTATTGACTGCCGAGTGTCTCTCTCAATGTTTAGAATCAGCAGCAGCGCTGGTGTTGTTGAACGGCCACGCTTCTGGCCTGGACTCTCACTGGTTGCTAACGCCTGCCCGCCTGGCGTGTAGCAACCAGTGATGTCATGTCTGAGCCAAGGAGGAGGAGAGGGAGGTCCCAGCTTTCAGAGTGGAGCGAGTGGAGGAGGATTTAACTTCTTCCTCCTCCACGCCTAGTGTGTGAATGTTGGCTCCACCCACCTCCTCCTTCCATCTTCTCCAGGGACAGCTCCAGCGTGGCGTGAGTGAGTGAGGGAAGGGAACTTCCTTGGCTGTAGCAGGTGAGAGGATTGTATGCACTATGCATGCCACTTTGCAAACAGCATGCCTACCGATGCCTGACTCCTATCACAGCATCTGTTACACTGACACAGATCCTCAGTGTCTGGGAGCTGTCTGGGGGAGGGGCGCTGATGTTCTCCT
Organism: Aquarana catesbeiana; assembly: GCF_042186555.1. Classification (NCBI taxonomy): domain Eukaryota; kingdom Metazoa; phylum Chordata; class Amphibia; order Anura; family Ranidae; genus Aquarana; species Aquarana catesbeiana. Next base: position 389,798,146 of record NC_133329.1, read on the forward strand.
AACCAGCAGGAGCCCGGGAGGAAGGACATCTCCCATGCTGTTATGATAAGGTCAGTACATTTGTTAGGGAGGTGTTGTGTAATTATTGTGCTAGGGGACAGACTGCCAGCTTCCCCCTATGTAAAGTGCTCTCTTGTGCCCAGTGCCCATCATGTCATGTGCTGTGCTGTGCATTGCAGTGCCCACTATGTTGTGCTGTGCCTTGCAGTGCCCCCATGTAATGTGCTGTGCCCACCATGTAATGTCATGTGCATTGCAGTGCCCCCCATGTAATGTTCTGTGCTCACTATGTCATGTGCTGTGCATTGCAGTGCCCACCATGTAATGTGCAGTGCCGACCATGTCATGTGCTGTGCATTGCATTGCCCTTCATGTGATGTGCAGTGCCCCCTATGTTGTGCTGTGCCTTGCAGTGCCCACCATGTAATGTGAAGTGCCCACCATGTCATGTGCTGTGCCTTGCAGTGTCCACCATGTAATGTGCAGTGCCCACCATGTCATGTGATGTGCCATGCAGTGCCCACCATGTAATGTGCAGTTCCCACCATGTAATGCGCTGTGCCATGCAGTGCCCACCATGTCATGTGCAGTTCCCACCATGTCATGTGCTGTGCCCACCCTGCCATGTGTTGTGCCCAGCATGTAGTGTGTTGTGCCCACTGTGTAATGTGCTGTGCTGTTCAGCAGTGTCCACCATGTCATGTGCAGTTCCTAACATGTAATGTGCAGTTGCATTGCCCACCATGAAATGTGCTATGCCATGCAGTGCCCACCATGTAATGTGTTGTGCCCACCATGTAATGTGCTGTGCCATTCAGTGCCCACCATGTAATGCGCTGTGCCCACCACGTCATGTGCTGTGCCATGCAGTGCCCACCATGTAATGTGCTGTGCCATGCAGTGCCCACCATGTCATGTGCAGTGCCCACCATGTCATGTGCTGTGTTGTGCCCACCATGTCATGTGCTTTGCCCATCATATAAGGTCCTGTGCCCACCGTGTGCATGTGCTGTGTTGTGCCCACCATGCAATGTGCTGTGTTGTGTAGTACCAACCATGTCATGTGCTGTGCCCACCATATAATGAACTGTGCCTACCTTGTAATGTGCTGTATTGGGCAGTGCCAACCGTGTAATGTGCTTTGCCCACCATTGAATGTGCTGTATCCATGTATCCACCATGTAATGTGTTGTGCCAACCATGTAATGTACTGTGCTATTCCCCCCCCCCCCCCGTGTTATGTACTATGCTGTGCCTCCCACAGACTCACCCACTCACTCACACCCCCCTCTCTCTTTCACCCCCCTCACCCCCTCTCTCTCTCATCCCCTCTCTTTCACCCTGTTCTCTCTCTCACCCCCTTCACCCCCTACCACCCTCTCTCTTTCACCCTCTCTCTATTCCCCTTTTTCTCACCCCCTCTCTCTCGTCCCCTCTCTCTCACCCCCTCTCTCTCGTCCCCTCTCTCTCGTCCCCTCTCTCTCACCCCCTCTCTCTCGTCCCCTCTCTCTCACCCCCTCTCTCTCTCTTATTCACCCCCTTTCTCACCCCCTCTCTCTCACCCCCTCTCTCTCGTCCCCTCTCTCTCACCCCCTCTCTCTCGTCCCCTCTCTCTCACCCCCTCTCTCTCTCTTATTCACCCCCTTTCTCACCCCCTCTCTCTCACCCCCTCTCTCTCGTCCCCTCTCTCTCACCCCCTCTCTCTCGTCCCCTCTCTCTCACCCCCTCTCTCTCTCTTATTCACCCCCTTTCTCACCCCCTCTCTCTCACCCCCTCTCTCTCGTCCCCTCTCTCTCACCCCCTCTCTCTCGTCCCCTCTCTCTCACCCCCTCTCTCTCTCTTATTCACCCCCTTTCTCACCCCCTCTCTCTCACCCCCTCTCTCTCGTCCCCTCTCTCTCACCCCCTCTCTCTCGTCCCCTCTCTCTCACCCCCTCTCTCTCTCTTATTCACCCCCTTTCTCTCCCCCTCCCTCTCATCCCCTCTCTTTCAACCCCCCCATTTTGCTATCACCCCCCCTCTCAACCACTGTCTCACACCCCTCTCTCTCTTTAATTTAAATTTAACAAAAAAATGTTTGTGTTTTCATTTTATTTTTTTCCATAAAAAGGCCCACCAAAATCCTTAGCACCAGGCCCATGTTGCTCTTAATCTGGCCCTGTAAGCAACACCTTTTTTTCTGCCAGTGCCCCTCCCGAGACTAGACTCTGGATCCGCCCCTGCGCTACATAGGATATATAATGAAAGACTTTATGTCTGCCAATAAATAAAGCGTAAATTAAAACAATATTCTTTTTTAAAAATATGTAGCAGGAACTAACCACAGGGACGGGGGGACCCACAAAGAACAGGGGGACAGTCTCTACAGAGACAAGTTTTTATCTTAAAGAGTTATGCAGTCTCTGAGAGCAGTAAGGTAGTCTCAACATTACAAATCCAACAGGTTAAGTACACAGTTCTTCAGTACTCCATTATCTACTACTCACAGGTCCTCCCAAGGGTTTTTAGGGCACCTACTAATCCCACCAAAGGGAACCTTTCCTTTCACTGAGCACTGTCGCTGGTATCAACTCTCTGCCCCATTTCCAGAACTATCTGTCCTCCAGATCCTCTACCCTTCCAACTCAGGGGTGAGGCAACACCAAAGCCCTAACTGTCTCTCACCGCAATCAAGGTCATGTCTCTTCTTAAAATTGTCCCACCGCAGGGAACCCTGATGGCACAGGAAAAGCTGTTTTTAGCCTTCCTGTCTCCCAGGATGGCTACCAAAATCTTGCAAGAACTCAAAACTGGACACAGGCTCTCCCAAGATGGTGCCCAGAGCCTATACCAAAGGACACATTAGTCTTATGCTAGGCTGCCTCTAGTACTAGATTAGAAACCACTTCTAGCCCAAGGCTGTCATATGATGTCCTTGACTTTCAGTGGGAATATTTGAATGATGGGTGCAGCTACAGGCATCATTCAAATATCCTCGTTTTTAGCCGGCGATTCTGTGCACCATAAAAATGCTTTATCGTTCTTACAGGCGATGGGAGGGGACATCCCCCCTCCCTCCACCATTCGGTGCTTCTCCAAACTCTCCAGTGCCATCAGGGACCCGGAGAAAGAATCGGCCATCGCTGGATGACGACCATAGAGATTTCCGGTGACCAGATGGTCACCAGTCATCTCTATGACCGGCGGAGGGCCAGGCGCGGCGTTATGACGGCACGTCTGGGCCGCGATAGTAAACCAAGCCACGATAGCGGCTGGTAAGCATGAGATCGTGAATTTTTTTTTTTTAAATCTCATGTTTTCCAGCCTGGAGGAGAGATGTGGGGTCTTTTCTCCATAAAGACCTGTCACGAATGATTCCTATGTTTACATTCTTTGTAATAGGAATAAAAGTGTTAAAAAAAAATGTAAAAGAGAAAGTGTAAAAAAAATATTAAGAAAAAGTAAAATAAACAATAAAAAAAAAAAAAAAAAAAAAGTTAAAACGATCCTGTCCCCGGTAGCCCACCGCATATGTAAACGCTGTTCAAACCACACATGTGAGGTATCGCTGCGTGTGTAATGCCCCGTACACACGGTCGGACTTTGTTCGGACATTCCGACAACAAAATCCTAGGATTTTTTCTGACGGATGTTGGCTCAAACTTGTCTTGCATACACACGGTCACACAAAGTTGTCGGAAAATCCGATCGTTCTGAACGCAGTGACGTAAAACACGTGCGTCGGGATTATAAACGGGGCAGTGGCCAATAGCTTTTATCTCTTTATTTATTCTGAGCATGCGTGGCACTTTGTCCGTCGGATTTGTGTACACACGATCGGAATTTCCGACAACGGATTTTGTTGTCGGAAAATTTTATAGCCTGCTCTCCAACTTTGTGTGTCGGAAAATCCGATGGAAAATGTGTGATGGAGCCTACACACGGTCGTAATTTCCGACAACAAGGTCCTATCACACATTTACCATCGGAAAATCCGACCGCGTGTACAGGGCATTAGAGCGCGAGCAACAATTCTAGCACTAGACCTCTTCTGTAACTCTAAACTGGTAACCTGTAAAAAATGTTAAAGCATCGCCTATGGAGATTCTTAAGTACCGAAGTCTGGCGCCATTCCCTGAGTGTGCGCAATTTTGAAGCGTGACATGTTAGGTATCTATTTACTCGCGTAACATCATCTTTCACATTTTACAAAAAAATTGGGCTAACTTTAACTGTTTTGTTATTTTTTAATTCATGAAACTGTTTTTTTTCCCCCCCAAAAAAAGCGTTTGAAAAATTGGTGCGCAAATACCGAGCAGGATAAAAAGTTGCAACAACCGCCATTTTATTCCCTATGGTGTCTGCTAAAAAAAACATAAATAATCTTTGGGGGTTCTGAGTAATTTTCTAGCAAAAAAATGATGATTTTTACATGTAGGAGAGGAGTGCCAGAATAGGCCCGGTATGGAAGTGGTTAAGCGGCAGTCATTTGACCACTCTGTTCACTCTGGAAGAAAAGGGAAAAGTGATTTAGCGATCGTAGGATCACTGCATCAAAGCAAAGTGTGAATGAGCCCCAAGGCAGATAAATACTCATCACTCAATACACTGTTACTTTGTACACAAACTATTTGAGACAACCTTTTTGGCAGTAGACAGAAATGTCCTGAGTTCAGGAGTAACCTAGCAAGGACAGAACATATAAACAAAGCTCAGGCTGGTTACAGCCCAGCTACAAACAAGACTAAATTTAGCTAGGGACACTCCAGTTTAAAGTGTATTTCCATTTTTGCAGCCAACACGGGAAAATACCTGCTTTATATTCGTTACGTGTTTTCATTCACATCACACACCTTATAAGAAAAATTTAAATATGCTGCTTATATTACTTGCTCTTTTCCAAGGACTCCAAAACTGACATTTTTCTCCGCTATGCAAAGGGGGGGCTGGGAAAAAACATAATTAACCCTGTGTGTTCTGTGCTTGCAGATCTCATTACCAGTTGTAAACTAGACTTTATCCCGGTCTGTCCTATCAAAGAATTAAAGCCCAACCCCGGGGCAGAAAACAAATTATCGCTTGCAGTGACGCTGTGCCAGCACTGCAAGGGTTAAGTGCTTGTTTTACGTCTAGGGGATCAATAAAAGGAGATATACTTACCCCATCCTCTGATCCTGTCCACAGCTAGACCGATTCCCAGTGCTTCTCTAGCAGTCTAGGGTCCTAACGTTATCAAGACCAGAGCAGAAGAAGTAAAATATATACCGGTAGTACCTGGGCTCAAATCGCATTGGAGGTCAGTGACCAGATCTGAACTTTGTAGCTCTCCTACAACTCATACCTCTTTGCCCCATATTGGCACTATATCCACTGGAGCATTTGCATTTTGCAGAGCAGAGTAGGGACTGGCCAGAGAGTGATTACATGTGAATACATATCAGCCTAAACTGATGAATACATTTTTTTTTTTCTGGATATGTATTATAACAAAAGTAAAAAAAATAGTTTTTTAACCACTTCAGCCCCGGAAGTATTTACCCCCTTCCTGACCAGAGCACTTTTTGGGATACGGCACTGCGTCGTTTTAACTGACAATTGCGCAGTCGTGCGACGGTGCACCCAAACATGATTTTTTCCCACAAATAGATCTTTCTTTTGGTGGTATTTGATGACCTCTGTGGTTTTTTTTTTTTTTGCGCTATAAACAAAAAAAAGCGTCAATTTTGAAAAAAAAAAAACAATAATAAATATCCCCCAAAAATATATAAAATAACAAATTTCTTTCTCAGTTTAGGCCGATATGTATTCTTCTACATATTTTTGGTAAAAACAAATCACAATAAGCGAAGCGTATATTCATTGGTTTGTGCAAAAGTTATAATGTCTACAAAATAGGAGATAGATTTAGCCGAGAACCCCGGGCAGAGAGGTATAGCGCATCTCGGCCGAGGGATCGAAGGAGGTCAGGTGAGTAAAACTGGGGGGGGGGGGGGGGGGCTGGGGGGCCAGGCACTGTCAGAAGTTTTTTCACCTTAATGCATAGGATGCATTAAGGTGAAAAAACATGAAGGTTTACAACCCCTTTAAGGGGACTTTGCTCTACTGGCTCTACTACTACTACTTAAGCTATAAAGAAGATTGATTTCCTCCGTGTACAAAGTTCTTTTTCTTGGAGTATCCCACCACATCCCGCTGTATTTAGCGCTCCCAAAATGACCTGCCCATTGCAATGAATGGACAGCGCTTCCAAAGCACCTGAAAAGCGATTTGAAAGTGCCGCAAAATGGGAGTTTTTGCCCTTTTTTGGGGTAAAAACTGCCCCACTATCGGCCAAAAAGTGGCGCAAAAGCGCATCGAAAACGGCGCTAAAGACGAGCGGCGCTTTAGCGCTAACGGCCGGCGCTGCCAGTGTGAAAGTAGTCTTATGCCACGTACACACGACCGGACTTTCCAATAGAATAGACTCCGACGGTCTTTGCGACGTACGACGGGACTAGAAAAAGGAAGTTCAATAGCCAGTAGCCAATAGCTGCCCTTGCGTCGTTTTTGGTCCGTCGGAATAGCATACAGACGAACGGTTTTGCCGATAGGAATTGATTCTGTCGGAAAGATTTGAAACATGTTCTATTTCTAGGTCCGTCAGAATTTTAGAAAGAAAAAGTTTGATGAAGCCCACACACGATCGGAATGTCCGACGGAATGATTCAGTCGGACCTTTTCAGCCAGAAAGTCTGGTCGTGTACACGCGGCATTAGGCAGGGTTCTACAGTATGGAGAAAACAAATAAAGACATCTCTAATGCCCCGTACACACGGTCGGACATTGATCGGACATTCCGACAACAAAATCCTAGGATTTTTTCTGACGGATGTTGGCTCAAACTTGTCTTGCATACACACGGTCACACAAAGTTGTCGGAAAATCCGATCGTTCTGAACGCGGTGACGTAAAACACGTACATCGGGACTATAAACGGGGCAGTAGCCAATAGTAGCCTGTTATAGTCTTTTTATTTTTTATTTTTCTTATCGCAGTAGCCAATAGCTTTCATCTCTTTATTTATTCTAAGCATGCGTGGCACTTTGTGCATCGGATTTGTGTACACACGATCGGAATTTCCGACAACGGATTTTGTTGTCGAAAAATTTTATAGCATGCTCTCAAACTTTGTGGGTCGGAAAATCCGATGGAAAATGTGTGATGGAGCCCACACACGGTTGGAATTTCCGACAACAAGGTCCTATCACACATTTTCCGTCGGAAAATCCGACCGTGTGTACGGGGCGATAGACTTTTAAATATTCACAATGGAAAATGGAAATAACACGATGCAGTTGATAATATAGAATTGGTTAGTAGTTCATGTAATATGGGGTATGATTGTGGCTGTGAGCAATCCGGTGTTATAAACCTGGACTATCATTATCATTGAAGGTAGGTATAGAGCTGGAGCACTTACTGAAATGGGTCCATGTGACAACAGGGGGTGGCGTGCCGCTGATTTTACAGTCCAGGCGGGCAGTGCGACCCTCCACCACATCCCGATCTTGCATCTTCCTGGTGAACAGGGGAGCCAGTGAGGGGTGGACAGTCAGCACAGCGCTGCACGTCAGCTCATCTGGGATCATTACAGGAGGAAAAGCAAAGATATGAGTTCAACAAGGAAAGGTGGATAATGTATGTGTACAGGTAACAGAAACATCATATGTAAGAAAGTTTTAGTTGTTTGAGTAATGATGATGTGAATGTATAATAAATATGTAAAGTGCTGCGTAAATTGACAGTGTTACATAAGTACCTGATATAAAAAAAAAAAAAAAAAATAATAACATCAATAGTTAAAGGGTCAGTCCACCCAAATCTGATATTTCACATTCAAGTTCAGTTGACCCATCCAAAGGCTACATCTACATCTATATCTATATCTATGCCTCTTGGGGATTCCAAATCTGGTCCGCCATAGGCTCTGCTCCCACCCAACGTGCGGTTTTATTGCCTCTGCGACTACAAGGGTGTCCCCCACTGTTGTGTTCTTTAATGCCGCAATGTGCATCCCATAGTTATATTGAAGGCAAAACCCTAGAAGGGAGTTTGAGAGGTATCCACATCCATAGCCATTCAAATCGCAGAGAGCTTAGTATAATGTGTGTCTGCTATGGTACTATTAAACGTGTATTGTGTTGTGCTGTATGTTATATTCTCCAAACGATTCCTTTCTGTACACTATGCTATACGGGAATACACTGGGGAAGGAAGAACAATTCTGGACGGCCGCACTCAGTGAAAAAGAAAGCACCTTTATTGTAACAAAAAGGAATTAAAATCCAAAACAGGTCACATCAGAGGTGGATACACAGGACAGCAGCTAACGCGTTTCACACCTACTGATGCTTACTCATAGCTATGAGTAAGCATCAGTAGATGTGAAACGCGTTAGCTGCTGTCCTGTATATCCACCTTGTTACAATAAAGGTGCTTTCTTTTTCACTGAGTGCGGCCGTCCAGAATTGTTCTTCCTTCCCCATATATCGTGCACCTGTGAGGCTGACTGGGGCGTGTGCTTCTATCCAGGTGTGGCGGTCCTGGGAGCGGCATTTCCTTTGAATACGGGAACACACTCCCGGTGATCTCTGTCTGTGCAGTGCGCTATACATAACATAATGTGGGTCATTCCATTTTGTAATCTACATTATATTTGACATATATTCCACCCCACACTGTACACTGTGTTATGTGCGACATACTGTTGGCCATCCCACTTAGTACATTGTACTATATGTGACATTGGGGGTTATTTACGAAGGGAAAATCCACTTTGCACTACAAGTGCAAACTACAAGTGCAAAGTGCACTTGAAATTGCACTGAAAGTGCACTTGGAAGTGCAGTCACTGTAAATCTGGGCAGAAGATCTGAAATGAGGGGAAGCTCTGCTGATTTTATCATCCAATCATGTGCAAGCTAAAATGCTGTTTTTTTATTTTCCTTGCATGTCCCCCTCAGATCTACAGCGAATGCACTTCCAAGTGCACTTTCAGTGCAATTTCAGTGGATTTGCCTTTAGTAAATAACCTCCATAGTCTGGGTCATCTCACTTTGTACATTGTGCTATATGTGACATTGTCTGGGCCATCCCATTCTTTACACTGTGTCGAGTGTGACATTGTCTGAGATATCCCACTTTGGTGTGATACATGACATACTGTGGGTCATTCCACTCTATACATTGTGCTATATGTGACATAGTCTGGGTCATCCCACTCTATACATTGTGCTATATGTGACATAGTCTGGGGCATCCCACTCTGTACATTGTGCTATATGAATGTGACATAGTCTGGGGCATCCCACTCTGTACAGTGTGTCATTTGTGCAGTACTGTGGGCCATCTCATGTTGTACACTGTCCTATATGTAAAGTAGTCTGGGCCATTCCACTCTGTACATTGTGCTATAAGTGACATACTGTGGGCTATCCTCTTGTGTACACATGCAAAATGTCAAAAATATTCTGGGCCATCCTGCACTGTACGGTAAAATGGACAGGGCATGTGTAGGGCTGGCCATACACGGTTCGAATCTCGGCCGGTTCAGCAGGAAGAAGCCACTAGGTGCTTTAACATTACAGCATCTACCTAATGCTAATAGTCCTCCTGGGTGGACTGACTCTTTAAAGTGATTGTAAACGATCACCTTGTAAAACAACTCATTCGGTTTAAAATAGAAATGAAAAGCAAAACATTTGTGTATAGATATTAAAAAAAAAAACATTATAAATACCTTTTTTCCCCTTTTTTTTTTAATAAGTGATCACATTCCCTCTGTTCTCAGCTGAATAAGAGCTGGGGGGGGGAAACAGCAGAACACTGAGCTTCCCAGTGAATGGCTGTGCAGCATGAGCATGTCAGGAGAAGTCTGATCATTGGAGGAGAGCAGGTTGAGTTCCCAGCACAGCTAGAGAACTGACCATGATGTGCTCTCCTGCTTAGTGTGGTCAGTTTTTAATAGGAAAGCAGGGGGACTGGCAGGATCACCAAGGATTTCACATAAAGGAAGCAATACAAAGAGAGCAGGAGACTTTCTCATACATACAAGTACATGGAACAGTAGGCACATGTGAGGAATATGAAGTGTTGGGGTAACAAATGCTTTAGGTGCCTGCCTGTAAAAACAAAGATGTAGAATGTAACAGGTAAAACATGCTTGTGCTGTTGGGGTGTTTGAGTAAAAAATACTGATAGTTAATAACTAGACATGTGCAATTCGTTTAGTTCTGAATTCAATTTTTAACAAATTTTGACAAAATTCGTTAATTCTGAAATTTCCGAATTTACGAAATTTTCAATTTCCGAAATTTTGAAATTTCCGAAAATTTTCAATTTCGGAGATTTGGAATTCAGACATTTGGAATTCGGAAATTCGGAAATTCGAAATTTCGGAAATTGGAAAATTGGGAATTTCAGAAATTCGAAAATTGGAAACTTTCGGAAATTGGAAAATTCAAAAATTCGAACTTGGAAATTCGAAATGAGGAAATTCAGAAATTCGGAATTTTGGAAATTAAAAAAAAAATCTGAAATTTGAAAATCCAAAAATAAGAATGAAAATCCGAAAATTCAAAAGAATGAAAATCCAAAAATTCGAAAATCTGAAGTAACTAATAATAACTATTAAATTATAGGTATTGGAATTTCCTTTCAAATTCGGCTGTTAGTAAACGTAACGAGTGCAAATTTATCCGAAGGTACGAATTATCTGAAATAACGAATGCCATATCTAAAAGAATGGAAAGTAACGATCTAATAATAATAAATAACAATAATAATAAAACCTTTTAATACTATTATTTATTATTAATTTGTTCCATTAAATTTGTTTAGATGCGGTCTTCGCTATTTCGGATAATTCTTAACTTCAGATAAATTTGTATTCATTACATTCACAAACAGCCAAATTTGAAAGGAAATTCCAATACCTATAATTTAATAGTTATTATTATTAGTTATTTCGAATTTCACTGATTTTCTTTCTTTTTTTCGGATTTTCAAATTCAGAATTCGAAAATTCAGAAATTCGGAATTTAAAAAAACGGAAATTCGAAATTGGGAAATTTGAAAATTCGAAAATTCAAAAATTTGGAAATTCAAAATTCGGAAATTTGAAACTCTGAATTTTTGGATTTCCGAATTTCCGAAAAAAGCAAAAAAAAGAATGAAACGAAAACAAACACATTTTTTGGTCAGTGCACATGTCTATTAATAACTGCTTGTGTGTTTTTTAAAAGATCGTAAATTGTAAGGCTATGGAGATCATTTATGAAAAAAGGAATGAGATATTGCACCGGCCTTAAAAAAGGGATCCTGCGAGGTCCCAAAATAATTGGGTTATGATGCCTGCTGCTTTATATGAATAAAAGGTCAAGATTATCACCATACCAAGGTGTGCGGAGAGTTCAACTCGGCTTTAAGCTGACCATAGATGATTTGTTTTTTACTTTATTCACCCAAAGGTGTCTAAATGAAAGGATTGCTCCATCCAGACAAACATCTGCCCCCCCCCCCCCACCCTACCCACCAGGAAATTGTATTCTGACAGTGGGACTTTTCAGAATACACCGATTGATAAAACTTTTCCAACATTTCCATCTGACAGAAGTTGATCTAACAATTATCTTCTGTTGAACACTGACAAGCATGCAAGGTTTAAAATTTGTCCAGTCCCTCCTGAACCGGCAAAATTTTGATCCATCTGTGACAGACCCAACCAGGACAGGGCCTTTTGGAGAGCACTTGGGGCAAGCCTCCTACCCACTGAGTATGGCCTATGGAGAGAGCAGATCATTCTCTAATGATGGAAAACTACGTAATGGACACTAAAACCTCGTACACACAATCGGACTTTCCGCCAACAAAACCGCAGGATTTTGTCCGAAGGGTGTTGGCCCAAACTTGTCTTGCATACACACGGTCACACAAATGTTGGCCAACAATTACGAACGTAGTGACGTACTACGTGGTTTTTCAGCTCTTTGGCGCCACCCTTTGGGCTTCTTCTGCTAATTTCGTGTTAGTAGAAGTTTGGTGAGTGTTTCACGCTTTTCATTTCGTGCTTTTCACTTCGTTTCTGAACGGCCGTTCGTCAACCAGACATGTTGCGGAATCGGAGGAGATATTTATTATTGGCCTTGAGTTATTGCTTTGACATTATTTTTTTGGTTGAATAATAATGATTTGATTTGGTATATTTTCTATATTTTTGGATGCATAGAATGCACTTTTTGGTTAAGTTCTATTGGCAGATAGCATGTCTAATTTTATTTGTTTTCTTTTTTTAATGCACAATAAAAAAATTGTGTAGAATAATACTTGGCTATGTGATTTACTTCAAATGACAGTTTGGGAGTCGGCAGTTACATTTTATAAAATACAATGTAAAATTGACAAGGGACACCAACATAGTTGTATCTTTGATCTTTAAAACTACGGGATAATGGTGTTGTGGTAACTTGCCCAAATCTAAAAAAAAAATCATAATAATATTATTCTTGATATCACAAAAAAAAAAAAGCCTTTGAAAATTAGTTTGCAATAACTCCATCAGTATCACCAGCAAAGCAGCTTCATTATTATCCCATTAAAGAAGAAGAGAATTGTGCGCTGCATTTCGAGATTTCATAATTTGCCGCGTCACGAATGTTAATTCTCCATTACGAACGCTAGTTTACAAGACCGACCGCTTCCGGCTTGTCCTTGCTTCCGAGCATGCGTGTTTGTACTTTGGACTTTTGTCCGACGAACTTGTGTACACATGCTCGGAAAATCCGACAACACACATTTGTCCGAGGAAAATTTGAAAACATGCTAGCCAACATTTGTTGGTGGAAAATGTCCGACAACAATTGTACACACGGTCGGATTTTCTGACAACAGCCTGACATCGAACATTTCCCGTCGGAAAATCTGGCCGTGTGTACGGGGCTTAAGGCCTGGTTCACACCTATGAGGGTTGCAGCTGATGCATATTCCAGGTGCATTTTGCGTTTTTCAATACACATTTTTGATCCATTGAAGTCTATGGAACCAAAAAGGAAGAAACGGCTGCACTCCAAGATGATGATTATTAGTCCTTTATTAATTCATCCAAGTGACACACCACAGGAAACAAAAACGACAAACAAGGCATCCAGGTAGACGTGTTTCACACAGTATCATGTGCTTAATCACTGCCAATGCACATGATACTGTGTGAAACATGTCTGCCTTGATTGTCGTTTTTTTTCTGTGGTGTGTCACTTGGATGGACTAATAATGAAGGCCCCTTGACCCGCCCCTCCTAAGGAACGGGAGCCTTGACTGCTGGATGCTTGGCAACCAAGCGGGGGGGGTCCACCTAATCGGGGAGTCGGAGTGGCTCCGTTGGGATTGGTTACAATGGCACGAGGTGACTGGGTGGAGCCGGAACTCTAGAAAAGGCTACGCAGAGGCACGTCCCACTAGTTTCGAGGAAAGTTGACGTCACAAGTGTGGTCCACCCACCCGCCCGTTGTGTTTTCGTCATAGCCTCCTTGGCGGTTTTACCTTGCCAGCAATTGGTATTACTTTATGGGCTATGCCCTCAAGTTAATTATGGGGTCAGTTTAATGCCTGTCTCGCACTGATGGTGGAGACAAGCCTCTTAGACTATACAGTTTGGTTATAGATGCTCACGGTGTAACCGTGACCGGCATGGTATTTGTATTTTGAAGGTTGTTATACTAAGAAGTTCAATAAAGCTGTGGCCTTGCCCTACTTCCAACTTAGTGGCCTATGTGTCTTTTTGGGGGGCAAGGGTTTTGTTGTGGTTTAAAATAAGTGAGAGGTAAGACAAGACTAAGCTTCTCAGCAGTCAAGGACTCATTTCATCATCTTGGAGTGCAGCCGTTTCTTCATTTTTTGCAGTTTGTACGGGGGGTGAGCCGTGGCTAGCACCCTTGAGACGAGTCCTTCAATTCACATCACTCATTCATTTATCTGGATTCACCCACCTGAGTGTTGTTCCTTGTTTTTTCCCCCTATGGAACCAAAAAACTCAAAAAAATCGCTGGCCCTTTCCATAAAATGCACTGATGTGAAGTACATCTATAGGAAACCATGTTATATGGACTGTAGTGTGTTTCTGCAAAACTGAAAATGCACTAAAATATGCATAAGTGTGAACCAGGCCTGAGAGCGAGGCTTGGATTACTTCTCTGAATAAGGACAATAAAGCTTCATCTCTGGAGTGGGTGGTCATTCTGCAGACTGAGTTGGAGAAGCTTCTACACTTGGGACAGAAATATTTATCAACAATATGCCTCAAGAAATTTATGAAGATAAATGAATTCCACCTTTTCAGACTACTGGAACATTGTATGAGTTTGTCTCATAGGGGTTGGTTTGCTAAAGGCAGTTGCCCTCTGCAAGTGCAGTTGCTCCAGAGCTTAGTAAATGAGCAGAATCTCTGCTGACTTTCATCATCCAATCATGTGCAAGCAAAAAAGCTGTTTTTTTTGTATGTCCCTTGCAAATGATTGGGTATTCTTTGCAAAGTGAAGCTTTACCTCATGTACTAAGCTCTGGAGCAACTGCTCCTGCAAAGTGCACAGTCTATTTAATTTACCTTTAGTAAATCAACCCAATAAACTGTTGTAGATGGCCAGTCTGAGGTGGGGGTGGGATCACTGTTTGTTATGTGTTTATTTTTAAGTAGGTCTCTCCCATTGTGTGCCTCCGAGGTGTACATTCCCATTGTTAATTGAGTCACCTATTGTTTTTGTCCGTTGGCTAATTTGGCTAACTGTTGGAGGATCCTACGATGGGATTAGCCTCGTGTCAACTTTAGCTCGTTATCTATTCCTTGTGTGATGTTTTGGGTAAATATTTGGGTTTTATTGTTCATGTGGTGACTGACCTACTTTTGAAGTGTATAAAAACCTGTATCTCTGTTCAATAAACAGTCATTCCTTTGGTTCTCATCCCAACATCTTGTCTGTTAACGATGCTTGGGGTAAAAGGGCTGGTATTGGCTCTCGGTCTGCTGGAACGGTTTCGGAGGGCAGAAGGCACTGTTTGGCGGAAGCAGGCGTTCCGTCACACCATCTATGGCCAGCTTAAAGTTTACTGCTCCAAAGGAAAATGCATTCTTAAGTATACACAGAAAAAGAACAAAGGGAGGGAAGATGGTAAAATGAATGAGACCTACCTCTTGCCGTGCTCAGTTTGCAGGTGTAGACTCCGCTGTCATCTTCATGTACAGAGTTGAGGAGTAGAAGACACTGCTTGCCGTTGAAACGCATCTTACAGTCCAGCAGGGCTGGCTGCAGCAGCTTCCCCCGGAACATCCAGTCCACGTCTAGATCCGGGGGTCCCGAAACCACACACTCAAACACCGCTGCCTCCCCAGCGCACACACTCACATCCTGCAAGGGGGTCAACACCTCCAAGCTGGTACTGCCAGAGGAAGCTTTGTTCGCACACATAGTAACACAACAACCAGGAACGACACGACACGGTGACCAAACACAAAGACAACACAAAAAAAGAGGGGAAGATAAATGTTACGGCCGGAAATAAAAAAAAATATGAATGGAACAGAGGCAAGACGGACAGATGGGATAATGGGGTGGAGGAGGAGCAGAAAAAGAAACATTGAGGATTTTACTTTCACAAGTAAAACAAAGTCATGAACAATTACAGTTCTCAATGCTCCAAAAAATCACTTCAACACATGATCAGGTCAAATTAAATAATAAAGCAGAAAATACAGACACTAAACACATGAGGATCGGATGAAATGTAATACTCCAATTTTGGATTTCCAATCACACCAACTACATATGATAACAACAGACTGTAATAAGGAGGGTTCACATTTCCAGTAGCCTGTATTTTCATGTGATTGCTTTATAATTGTACATGTCAATGAAGGATGTGTTTCTCAACTCCGATCCCCAGAAATGAAATCTTTTCCCCTAAATTTTTAGAACATTTCAAAGTGAGGTTGAATAGTGGCTATAACAATGACAGATAAGGTGTCCTGAAATAGGATCTTCCTAAAAACGTGGCAATTCCAAATGATGCAAATGATGAGAAAATGCATAAGCAAAGGTCACAGTGAAAAAAAACATGTGGAAACTTTCAATGCATCTAGAAAAACTACTGAATGTGAAATCTCAACTTTGCCTAAAAAAGCCAAGCTTGGTCCTACCTCTTCCACACCTCTATAGGGGCCTATCACACCATTACATTGTAACTGCACTAACACAGCAGGGGAAGTAGTTTCCATTATAATCTACGATGGGTGTAACAATTTAATTCCCGGAATGCCTGCGGTTTAGCACTATGGTGGTGGGTCACACCGCCATTCGCACTTGAGCATGTTCTGTTATGTCCTAACTTGCACTCCCCTGGGTCACAGACCAGGTGACTCGGTCTTTACAGAGTAGTGGAAGAAATAATGCGCCTGTGCGAAAATGAGTGACAAGAATCTGGAGCAGCGGATTAACATCAAATTTTGCATGAAAATTGGCAAAAGTGCGAACGAAAGTTTAGCTCCTTTACAACCAGCTTATGAACATTCCATGAAGATATCAAGTGTTTTTGAATGGCATAAGTTGTGTAAAAGAGTAAGTATGGAGTTTTTTTTACCCCCCGAATCATACTTGCCTAGGTGGATGCAGAATCGGTCCGATATCCTGTGTCCATCCCCCGCCGTCTCTCAAACTGAGAACCTGAGCGATCAAACACCGCTGATTGCTCGGTTCTCAGGGCTCCCTTAGCGGAGCGCTGGTGACTGTCAGTCACCGCCATAGCTCCCAACATTTTGAGATGGTAATAAGGGACACTTACTAGCAAATGTATAAAGGCATAGGACATGCCCCCTGCCACACCCTCTTAAAGGAGAATTAACCAAAAAAGAAAGGTTAATTAAATCCACAAGGGCTTTTTTACCACTGCTATTCCTTTATACTAGCTTTTAAAATTTACAAATGCAGCAATTTAGAAACTGGATGAAAGGTTTAGCACTGGGAAACACTTTTTTGAAAGATAAAAAGTGCGTTTTATATACATCTATATAGATCAGACCAACATGAGGGACAAATAATGGGGAAAGAGGGACAGAGGGACATTGCTCCAAATCAGGGAGAGTCCCTCAAAATCAGGGACAGTTGGAAGCTATAGTCACCGCTGTCTGCTCTGCCCTTCTCGCTCACTGGAGCGCTGTGCCGTGGAGGGGGCAGGAGCTGCCGGCCGGGCATGTGGGAGGATCCCGACTTCATTGTCTCAATCTTTCCTGAGCCTGGACCAGCTCTTTGATCTCAGCCGATAGAGGGGTTTCAGCCCACTGTCTGCTGAAAATGGGTCACAGGAGTGCAGAACGATCTGCACTCCTGAGATCCACAGAAGTACAGCCAAACAAGCTTTGTACTTCTACTTTAAGGAGGAGTGGGAGGATGTCCACGATGACGCAAGAACTGGGCAGCCAAAAACTCAAAAGACTGATACAAATGTGGAAAATGAAAAGGTTATGGGAATCTGTTTGGAGGAAAAGGCCGGAACTCTGGCCTGACAATGGATTCTCCACCATGACAATGCTCCTGCACCTGATGCGTTAAGTGTTTGCAAGTTCCTGACACAGAAACCCATTACAAAACTTGACCAACCACCTTATTCCCCTGACTTAGCCCCCTGCGACTTTTGACTGGTTCCAAAATTAAAAAATCCTTTAAAAGGGACATAGATTTAAAAGGCATTCCAGACATCCAGCGCGCCGAGACAAAGATACAGCGCGGCATTCTGGAAAACAAATTCCAGGAGAGTTTCTGGCAGTTTGCAGTCGTCTAGAAAAGTGTGTCAGTTTACAAGGAGACTACTTTCAAGGTGGTAACAGCCGATAGTGTATAGGTAAGCAAACATTTTTTACAGTTCATTCCAGGAATTCAATTGTCACACTTTGTATAAAGCTCTTTATATTGGTGTGCTTAGTTGAAGTATAATGCAAATCATGTTTCAATATAAACAATGTTCAAATAATGTACAAATAATGTACAAATAATGTACAAAATGCAATATTTGTTTTAATTAGAAAAGAAAAAGAACATAAAAAAATAGAAGAAAGAAAACCACGTCTTGTATTGTAACACATTTTAACACATTGCATTAAAAATGTATTATGCATTTTCTAACCCATCCACTCATCATGTTGAAAAGACCAAAAGGGAGTCTGAGTAGGTAAAAGTGGGTGGGGTCAAACCTTTTTTTTTATAGGAAAAGTGAAGATTTGCATATCACTTCGGCTGCCTATAGAGATGGATGTACTTACTGACATTCACCGAAGATAACCTCTGCTTATGCTTATCTTTCATTATATGCTCAGTTTTCATTGCTTAGGTTTTCAACGTGTTTATTTTAAACCTTAATTACCATGTGATTGAATAGAAAATACATAAATGAATTTTACAAAGTGTAGTAATAAAAAAAATGCTAGACCGCAGTCGCCTTGGTTCTCCTTTACAGGACAGAGCTAATTATAGTGATAGCAGCTATCTTGCAATATCTGGTCATAGGAAGGAATAATACTTTTAGAAGTAAAAAAATATAATGGAACACACACAATCTTTGTGTTTCAAATGAACATATAATGCATGACAAAGGATTCCTAGAGAACTAGGGGTAACGAAAGAGCCGACACAGCAGAACTGATTGTTTTTAGGTACAGTTTGTCTGCTCGAAACACAATCTTATAAAGCTTTAGTCACTGCTGATGAGTCAAGGAGTTGTGTAAATAACAGACTTCCCTCATATAAGAAGAAAACTAATAGCCTTTAAAAAATATAAAAGAATTTAAAGTTGATGCTAGCAGGCATACAGTGCAGGCACCTAGAGGTCCTGCAGTAGATTTACTCCACTATAGCTGAACAATCTAAACAAGCAAAGCTCTGTCACCTTCTGCTAGTTCTGGAGCTTGCCCATTACCTCCTACCTCACACACAATTCCATTGGTCAAAGAGGCAGTCCATCATAGTGACAGGCCAATAAGAATGCAGTGGGAGGGTATGAGGAAGTGGGCAAGCTTCGACAGTACCCAGAAGTATCAGAGCTTTGCCTGTTCTGAACAGCTTTTGGCCAAAGCAGAGGGTATTTAGAGGTTCTGCAGGTATCTGTAGGATTTCACAGATTCCTGCTGCTGTTTTTGCCACCTGTAAGTGGCCGCCAAGCTTGTACACTTATTTGTTATGACCTCTGGTTGTGCGAACAACCAGGGATAGCTGCGACCACCGTTGGCCTGTCATTAAAGTGTATGGGCTCTGCAGCCACAGCAAGCCGCTCACAGCTGGCAAAAGCAGCAGCAGGAATCGGCATTTTCCTGCCACTGCCAAATCGCCTATACGAATGTAGCCTTAAAGGACATCTCTAGGCAAAAAAAAAAGTTTTCCCATGCATTGAGGCTGTGCCCACAATGCACAGGTTAAATGCTCATTTTTTTCTAGGGGAGAGGAGAAAGGAGATATACTTACCCAAGCCTCGGATCCTCCCAGCACAAGAACGGTCTGGCACTCCCCCACGCTCCAGCAATCTTGACTTGTGGACTATTCCTAATTTCATCAAGCCCAGAGCAGACTCCATAGACCAGGAATAGTCCACTGCTGGAAGGTGGAGGAGTGCTGTTTTCCAGTGGAACGAAGGATTAGATGCGTATAAGCTTTCTCCTCACTCCTAGACAAAATGAGCAGTTGTGAAAAGAAAGTGGTTAATCACCGCGCTCCCCATTTAACCAGAATATGATCATGCAAAAATTATATATATTGTGCCACTATATATATAAGTTCTCAACCATGGAGGAGGGTCTTGTAGTACTGTATAGTTAACCTGTCTGGGCCGGGTGCTTTGCCATGTTTGGCTGACTTTACTGCCCCGCTCAGCTCCTCCATGGAGATAGGGACCTTAAGCTCTCCCCGAATTGGGGATGGGAGGCGCGATAGATGTGCCGAAGAGAGGTATTCTTCTATGGAGGAGGAGGGAGGAGAGGATGGAAGGTTGTAGAGGGAGGAATAAAATTCCCCAAACGTATGGGCGATATCTTTGGGTTAAGAGAGTTTTCGCCCATCCGAATCCTTAATATATGGGATATAAAAAGCCTTACGTTGGTCTCTGAGGGCCTGGGCTAGCCATTTGCCACATTTGTCCCCTGATTCGTACACTACCTTTTTGCACGATTGGAGTGCCGCTTTAGCTTTGTAGCGAAGGAGGTCAGAGACCTGCCGACGGAGATCAGCAAGTTCGGTCCCAACGAGTCAGGTGACCTTTTGTGTTGCAGTTCAAGAACCTGGATAGCGGCCAGCAGTTTTGTCATTTGCGCTTCTCTCGTCTTTTTAATACGGGATCCGTGTTTGATCAGAATTCCCCTTATGACCACTTTATGGGCTTCCCACACAAAGCCTGGATCACTCTCCGGGATAGCATTTGTTTGAAAGTAAGCCATGATTTCTTGGACCCCCTCATTCAAAACCTCTGGAATCTGCAACAGGCTCTCGTTCAAACACCATCGCCAGTCCGTGGCGGGCGTTAGAATTAGACAGAGAGAGACGCAGCATGACAGGCGCATGATCAGACCAAGTTATGTGGCCAATAGAAATGTCTTGGACAAGAGATAATAGTTGGTGTGGAACCAGAAAGAGGTCTATTCGGGAGTACAACTGGTGAGGGGTAGAGAAGAAAAAGTAATCTCGTTCACCAGCACACAGTTGTGTCGCTAGGGGGTGGCTTTTGGGGCTATAGCCCTGAATCTGGGGCCCATAGCCTTGAGTCTCTGCAGGGGTCCCCAAGGGGAGGGGAGGCTCTCTGGGAACCCTGATGTAAGTGGGGGGCTCTCTGGGGACCCTGATGCAAGGGAGAGGCTCTCTGGGGACTCTGATTTAAGGGGGAGGCTCTCTGGGGACCCTAATGTAAGTTTGGGGCTCTCTGGGGACCCTGATGCAAGGAAGAGGCTCTCTGGGGACCCTGATGCAAGGGGGAGGCACTCTGGGGACCCTGATGCAAGGGAGAGGCTCTCTGGGGACTCTGATGTAAAGAAGGGGCTCTCTGGGGACCCTGATGTAAGGGGGGGCTCTCTGGGGACCCTGATGTAAGGGGGGCTCTCTGAGGACCTTGATGTAAGTGGGGGACTCTCTGGGGATATATACACACACATGTATATTACTGTATATACATGTGTATGCCCACCCAAGCGTATGACTTTCTTTACTACGCTGCTATGGGCTCTAGCCCC
Source organism: Aquarana catesbeiana (assembly GCF_042186555.1). Lineage (NCBI taxonomy): Eukaryota > Metazoa > Chordata > Amphibia > Anura > Ranidae > Aquarana > Aquarana catesbeiana. The sequence continues at coordinate 389,819,407 of NC_133329.1, forward strand.
AGATGTTTTGTAGACCTAACAACGCCCCTGCCAGCATGTAGAATGCACCAGGCATCCACTAACTTCAGCTCGTGGAGTTTTTGTTGTATACATTTCCTAGAGCTGAGGGGAACAGAGGAGGAACCAGAAGAGGTATCCATTTTACAAGCATTTTTAATGTGTTTTAGAAGCGTATTACAAGCGTTTTACAGCTTCAGGCGTTTTTGTTTAGCCAATAGAAAGCACTAGAAGAAAGAGAGGAAATTAGGGGTGGAGAGCTGCTATTTGAGCTGGAAACGCTCGTAAAACGCTCTAGTCAGGCGTTTTGCTTCAGGCGAACAGAACGCTCAGATGTGAACAGGAGCCACTGGAATTAATGGGATTTCGCTTGTTGAGCGTTTTAGAACTACAAGCTTCAAGCAGAAAATCACTCAGGTCTGAACGTGGCCTTATGTATTGAGCACTTATATGTATAGTGGCACAAAAAAGCAAAATATTAATAAGTTTTATTTCATATTTCATAGTCCTGACCATTAAAAAAAATAACAAAAGAGATGATATACATAACCACTATTCATTCCCTTTAGGAAAATATTCATATACTGCATGTAGACTTAAGCGTTCTGTATTGGGGACCATTGATGGATCCTGTTTCAGGTCCTTGGGGAGTGGAGCTGACAAACAGACATAGATATTTTCCAATATGCTATGTGGACTTTAAATGGAGACATTCTAAAATAGGCAAGACACAATGAATACACGTGGAAAATGGCCATCCCCAAAGAAAAGAGTTATGGCATGTGGTGCACTCATGTAAGCGTATATATAGGGTGACTAATTAATGACACTATCGCCACACGCAGACTATCCGGGTAAATTAGCTGGAGCAGGAAAAAGGGTCATATCATTAGCATGCGTCACACAAGAACTCTCACTTGCAAGCAAGACGGTCTGATTTCTGGGTAAACTGTTACATGAGCTCTAGAAATTATTTTAGTCACTAGCGGCAGCTCACTTTTCCCGCAGGCAACATGCACTATATGTAATGCCATTCACTGCAAGGTACGTCTGGGAAAATGTAACAAACGTTTTTTCCCTTTGGGGGCCCAGAACGGATCAGGGAGGACCTGGTTAAAAATACTACATGTACAATGCAATAGGTTGGTATTTGTGTTAAAATGTATGCCACTTATTTCCTTACCTAATAAAACATTGGGAATAGAACATTCAGATTTTCACAAGAAAACAGCAAAGATCACTTTGTAATTCAAGAGGAAAAATCTGCAATAAATGTAATAGGTATGGGGTATACAAAACTAAAAACCAGGAGGTCCAAATCAGAATTTTTTTTAACTGCGGCAACTTCCTGCCCAGCCCCGATGTCCCTTTACCAGGGTCTTTACGCTCCAGGGGCAGGAAGCACTGACCAATCATCCAACCACTGTGAATGGCTGCCCATGATTAGGAGCCGGTCCTATCTGGTCCTGATTGTTGGTAGAAACAGAGAGCTGTATTGACAGCTCCGTCACTATGCTGGGAGTAGGCAACGAGGGCACTCTCAGCAAAGAAAAGCTCTGCAGCCCATGGATGGCTATGTGCAGCATGTGGGGGTTAAAGCCCGCCCTCTTTGCTGCCATACATATGCGTTACGTGGTCAGAAAGAGCTTAAAGTGATTTTAAAGGTTCGTTTTTTTTTTTTACTAAAAATAACAAAAATGTTATACTTACCTGCAGGGGCGGACTGACCATTCGGGCTCTCGGCACTGCCCGAGGGCCCCATGCCACTAAGGGGCCCCATCAGGGTTGCCAGCCTCAATAAAACCAGGGACAGTATGTAAAAATCTGTGTTTTTTTAAAAATCCCAAGATTATAGCTGCCCCGCCTCTCCAGTACCTTTTCAGTGTGTGTATGTGTATACTGTGTGTGTATTGTGTGTCTGTGTGTGTATACTGTATGTGTGTGTGTGTATACTGTGTGACCCCATAATCTATTGCCTGGGGGCCCCATAATCTCCTATTGCCCGGGGGCCCCATGAATTGTCAGTCCAATCCTGCTTACCTGCTTTGTGCAAGGGTTTTGCGCAGAGCAGCCCAGATCCTCCTCTTCTGGGGTGCCCCAATGGCGCTCCTGGCCCCTCCCCTTCATCAGGTGCCCCCCCCCCAACAGAGAGACGCTTTCCATTAGGGGGGGGCACCCGTGCGGGCTCGTTCCTGAGTCCTGCTGCTGCGTCCATTGACATAGATAGTGGGACTCAGCCTGGATGGGCTCAGGTAAGAAAAACAGGGGTGGGGGGGGGGGCTGCAGCCAAAGAAGGTTTTTCACCCTAATGCATAGACTGCATTAAGGTGAAAAACCGTGAGATTTTACAATCCCTTTAAAGTGGCTTATCCATGGTAATGTGTAAAAACTGTTGTTACTGACTTTAAATAAATGGACACTTACCTGTCCAAGGATCCAGCACCGTCCTCACCTGGGCCGGTTCTTCACCGGTCTTCGGGACTCCGGTGCTGGCATCTTTAGAGTGGGGGGCCGGCTGTGGCTCTTTGCAGCTTCACTGACAGCTTCACACTACGCATGCATGAGTCACACTGCGCTTTGTGAATTGTCCCGCAGCCTTCTGGGACCTGGGACCTCCCAAGAGGCTGCGGGCAAGGGGGAGGGGAGGGGGGCAGGGGCAACCCGAATGGAAGTAGGAGCAGGTATCTGGTCTGGTGCCCCCTCCAACAATATATATGAAGGTTGCGGCAGTTAAAAATTTGGCTGTTGGATCTTTAATAGGTTTTTGCAGGTTTTCTTACTTGAAATAGAAAGAAAGCCTTACTGTTTTCTCATTATCTAGCTATTGGACCATTTCGGGGATGAACACAGCCTCACGCTACAGCCTCTGGTTGAGGTTTATACCATAATGAGAATAAAATATTTTCAGTACTTTTGTCAGGGTAGAAAATAAACTATTAAAATGTTACCTAACCACTGAAGCAAATGTTTGATGGATAGTATAGATATATTCCACCCCAACTTTATATTTTAGGCTTGTATGGTTGGGGCCAATAGAATCCCATCGTTGACCTGAATCCACCAGGAATTCCATTGGTGAGAGATCCACAACAGAATTTCTTCCATTGCAAAGCCGAATGATCGAATGATGGTGTAACTCTCCCCCCCCCGACTGATTCTTCATAATGCAAGGCAAATGAATACTTTTGAATCTAGAGAGAGTGGTACCATCATTATGGCTTTCCAGTAGGAGATGGAAACACAAACTGCTTCAGGTAAATTTCACTATCGGAGTGTCAGAGATTTAAAGAACAAATTCATATTTATACACAAACCTAACAGTCCACCTTCCATTGCCCCTAAACTAAAAAAAAAACCCAGTCACTACCCCGCCCAGATGGCTGACATTAACAACCTTCACTTGTGTTTACCATTCTTTGACCCAAACTCTTTTCCAGCACTGGCCATGCCTGTGCCATGACTCCCTACAGATGCTGGGGGTACAGCGCCCTTCCATGCGCTCCTTGCAGCAAAGGCCAGTTATAGGTTGGGGTGGTTGCCATTTGTTTGTACAGTTTGTGCATTGGGCACGCATGAGATTCCTTCAGCTGCCATTGTGTCCTTGCTGGGTGTCCCATGAATCCTTATATTCACAGAGATCACAGAGACTGCAGCCATCCCCACAGAGTGTACACCAAGCACCACTGTCCCTGTCCAAATGTCTTATGAACATCTGTACCATGAACATCTGCAGCATGAACATCTGTACCAGTGTCCCATGAACATCTGTACCACTCCCTCCAGGCAAACCTGCCCTTAATCTATCCACTGCTAAATATGTGATCCACTTTGGGGACACACTCAAAATGATAGAGTTCTGACCGCAGTACACTGGGGTGCTTTGATGTGGCCACTGCGGCTTACACATATGTTTGCAAATGTGTGTGACTAAACCTTTTGTTTTTAATGTGAACTGTTAGACAGGGTCATTTTTTTTTTTTTTTTTTTTGGAAGGCTAGCTGGAAAGTGAGCAGGGAATATTTGCTTTTTGATGTGAAATTAGATTAGAACCTCCGTAGGGTGGACTACTTGGGTTTTTGTATAAAAGTAAACTTGTCCTTTGAGAAGTCAGCTTGTAATGGCAACCCATCACTACCTGCCTCAAACTCACAAATAAGGTTTACATAGAGTTGTCCTTTTAATTTTTGCTTGCGGCCTGAGAACAAAACTAAAATACATCACATGAAAGACAACACATTAAAAACACGGGACTTCCCAAAGCAGCTTCGTCTAGGGAAGTCCAGAAAATGATGTGATGATTGATAGGTAACAAGAGACAAAAAAAAGACAGATAACAAAGCTACAGGGAATTTTGCTCAAAGTTGGGGATAAATACAGAGCAGAGTATTAGTAATGACAGCAAACACACCGCTGTTCCAAAAACAAGATTTTATTTGGATTGGGACTACAAATAAAAATAAAATTATAGCGTTTGAACAAAGTCTCATATCAGCTGTAAAGAAAAAATGTTGCGGGGATGGCCTCAGGTTCAGAACTCAATGAGATGTTCTATTGTCTGTCTGCATGTATTCTAATGTGTGTCCGATTTCAATATGGAAATGTGCATGGAAGGCAATGAGAGAGCCTGGATGGAGGTCTCGGAAAAGTGTATGTTTTCCTGTATAAACCCTGTATTTAAAGAACTCTCCATTAGTAAGGCTCAGAAATAAATCTCTGTTAAATTTTATAATCATAAGGCTCCATCATTTAGAATTTGGTAGAATGCCTACTGTTTGGTGCAGGAAGTGAATGTATCAACGTACAAAGTCTTTGTCACTCTCTATTATTTTGATGATCTACCCAACCTTAGCTGCTATCAGATCTATCTCAGGTGCAACACCACAAATGTGGAATGTCTAATTTGTCAGGCATGTTGGATAATTATTAATATTTTAATCATTTATACAAATATATTGCTGCTGTTTATTATTGTGTCACAGATTGGGGTCTTCAAGATTTTATTTTTTTTAGAGTTCACCCTAAAGGGAACCATGGTAGAAGCAAGGGCTTTAATGGCTAAAAATATAATACGGAAACAATTTACATTCAGATGATATTGTTTCCATAAAGCTGCCATCGATTGTGGGGCCCATACACATCTCCACAGTTTATTGAAGGGTAATGCCCATATTTTTGGTGCTGCAATTAAGCAGCCAATTTACTTTGAATGCCCTCAATGCACAAAAAAGCATATGTAGACTTCCACGCTATGGCGTGAGCTCCCCCCCAGATATTCAGATAGGCAATGCCAACAGTATTTAGAGTTTAGCAACCCTACAGCTCCCTGCCTTATTTAGATCATCAGCCAAAAAATCTCCTTCTTGAAGGTGGGTGACCCAAACTTGCAACAACCAAATGTAGTTGATATGGATTGTCTAAGTAAGAGCTGCCTGCCTTGATACACACCACCATAAAAGAACTACATACACAGGCTGATGGATCTCACAAATATTTGCATATTTTATCCCAGTATCAAAGTGGATTTATGTAGAGATTGAAAGTGGTGATTGGCCCCCTCTTCAGACTGATTATTGGAAGAGACATTCCAAAACGCCCCCTACCAGGATGTCGGTTTATTAAAGTGAAGATAGTATAGTGGAACTCCTGCCATTTTTTTTTTATTTAGGTGTATGAGTTGGGCAAGGTTAAAACCTCAGTCTGGCTTTTACTGCTTTGTCACCACTGGGGGGGGAATTTAGATTTTATTGCAGTCCTAGTACCAGTGATCACTGGAATGGTAAACTATGGGGACATTTTTCCAAAGGGGACACAAAGAGTAGTAAACACCTGTAGTTCCACTTTTGAGGAGATGGTATGATTCACCCCATTTAGATGTCACCACCTCAATCAATTAGTTTAAAAATGTCAATGCTATGTGAAAACACATCAGCTCATTACTAAATCTTTGGTCATGAGTGCCCAAGATCTGCCTGCTGGACTTTACGGATTACTGCCATGCGGCAGCAACTGTTACCATCTAGTCGAGTCTTGGAGAAATAGGAGGAGTTGGGGGGGCTTAACGTACTGTGCAGTGAAAACTGAGAAATTTGTTTTGGGTGCAGCTGACCTTTAAAAAAGCAAACTGTTCCAGAGTGTTAATTTTATAGGAGGTTCACTTGTAAAGCTGCTAATCTGGCAGCCTCAGTCACGTAGATAGGTAACCCTACCATGCTGTCAGAATTGACAAAAATAGGTAACAAAATAGAATCACAACACCGTGTGACCTATTTCAAGATGTTACGAAATATAATTATTTTCTTTTATTAGGAAAATGTAATAAGTGGAAATAAAGCAATCAGGACATTATGTTCTCTCCCTGAATGGGCCATATAATTATAATACTGTTTATACTGGCTTGCATTGTTAGTAAAAGTGTGGTAAATACCTGCAGGACCTGGCAGTTTCAGCTGTCTGATGCTGGAAGATGGGCAGGGAAGCGGAATAACATCTTCAGAGGAGAGGGAGAAGAACAAGCTACTTTTGCTGTTCCCTTGTGAAGTGAGAGAATCACACCCAGCATCTCCCCAGTGTGCATGCTTCTAGCTTAATCCTGTAGGAAATTGGAGGCTGTGTGCAGTCATGTCTAGAGGGGTTGACAGGGGAAGCTTTCTTTCCTTGCTCAAAGACAACTGTAGACCACAGGGAAACGCACGTGGCAAAATATTGAGGATACCAGTAGAGCTATCAAGGGACATCAAGATAACAATGGCATGTTATAATGGCAGACTTGCTTGGTTTGCCTGAATATACACTATATGACCAAGTGTTTGTGGACATGGATCATCACGCTATGTAAGCTTGTTGGACATCCCATTCCAAAACCAAAATAACTAATATGGAGTTACTCCACCATCATCTTTGCACCCTCAACCTCCAAAAGTGCATTTGTGAAGTTGGATACTAATGTTGGATGAGAAGACCTGTCTCACAATCAGCATTTTAGTTTATCCCAAAAATGTTCAGTAGGATGGAGATCAGGGCTCTGTGCAGGCCACTCGAGTTCCTGCACACCAACCTTGTCAAACTATGCCTTTATGGAGCTGGCTTGGTACACAACATGCTGGAACAGAAAAGGGTCTTCCTTAAACTGGTACCTTAAAGTTGGAAGCCCACAATAATAATGCATGAACAGTCCTAAGGTATGTTAACAGTTTACTTATTCTTCAAAGCAGGACTATCTTAAACTGAATACCTTCTGTAAAAGCTCCCTTCTACTGAGCTGAAAAGGGTGTTTGCTCATTAGTCATTAGATGAACCTTCAGCTTAGAGGGGTAAAGAAGTGTAGGTACATGTGACCAGCCATGATCCAAAGGATTCCATCGTCTTATGCCGCTTACACACGGGCTGCGTTTCGATCGGACTGGTCCGACGGACAATTCGACCGCGTGTGGGCTTCATCAGACCTGCAGCTGACTTTTTCGGTCGAAAATCTGACGGACTTTAGATTTGGAACATGTTTCAAATCTTTCCGACGGACTCGAGTCTGGTCGAAAAATCCGCTCGTCTGTATGCTAGTCCGACGAACAAAAACCAACGCTAGGGCAGCTATTGGCTACTGGCTATCAATTTCCTTATTTTAGTCCAGTCGTACGTCATCACGTACAAATCCGTCTGTTCATTAGAAAGTCAGTCGAAACTCCGTCGAAAGTCCGTCGGAAAGACCGTCTGACCTTTGTTGTTGAAAAGTCCGACCGTGTGTACGCGGCATAAGTATCATATATCTGGAGTGAAGCTAATGTTTAAATGTTTAAACTCTGGGATAAATAATAAACTTTTGTATGGCTTCTAGTGGCAAAAATGTTTTTAAATATAACCATTCAAGACTTTTTCTCATTTTTGTAAGCTTGGAGAATGGATAAAATATGAATTAGCTAATCTCCTAGACACCTAAAATATTTATCTGTGTTTGCCTCAATAAACCTAAACTCAAAATTTAGGGCAGTTTTAAATCCCTAGGAAGGGATATTAGAAGGATCATATGCTAAGATAATAGTGTTGCTGGAACACATCCTTGTGTTTGATCCGATTGCAATTTTGCCTGAACAGGCTGAAAATTGTCAACGACCCTGAACCCGAATCCAGACACCACTGAAGTTAATAGTGACACCATTTGGGTGGGGTGTACACGTCACACTCTCTCATCTAAATCATGAGAATCCTAGCTGCCATAATACTCCTGGGAATCCTGGTTGATGTCATTCAGCAAATTTGGATAATTATATAAATGACAGCCAGCAATCTCTCATTTAACAAGTGCAGCATGTTCAGATCAACAGGCAATGGGTCATCATGATTGATGAGGATTACCTTGCTGGACATTACAATTGACAGATGCGTTGCTGTAAACCGTAATTGATGCTTTTAAAAGCTGGTCAGTATGGGGTTGTGTTTAATAAAGATTTTTTTTTTTTTACATTTAACTCTTTGCGGGAATGGGTAAGAGTTGATAATGTACCCCTGTAATCATTACCTTAGAAAGGGGTGGATATCTGGTCGCCCCCTTATCAAAATGGGGGGGGAACCATGGTAGTATCTGAAAGCCCCCTTTAAAATGTTACCCCATCTCCTTTTTAGGGTACAAGAAGGTGGGGAAGAGGCCCTTTTCACTCAACATTAGGCACATGGATACCTCATAAGGATAAACATGTGCCTAATGTTGAGAACATGTGCCTAATGTTGAAAACGTTGGAAGAGTATCAGTGACTCAATGAATGGATGCTGTGACATTAGCTCATTAGGTCATGTGGCCTGAAACTACAGTGGTGTTCATGTTTAATGAACACCACTGTAGTTTCAGGCCACATGACCTAATGTCACAGCATCCATTCATTGAGTCACTGTTACTCTTCCAATATCAAAACAGTGGAGACCTGCTACAGTTCACAGGATCTAATGTGAAGTTTAAAATATAAGCCACTTCCTGGCTACCGGCCCTGCAAATCATTGTTCTGGTACCTAATAGTGACACCAGAGGGCCATGTCAACATATGGCCACATATAGTCAGCACTAGGGGTGGTTGTAACAGGGTGACAACACTGGAGCAGAGCTGGGAGACAGTCATCATCCCATAACAGGAAGTACCTGAACAAGTACCTTCAGGGCAGGATTAGCAGGTATTAATTTAATAAAAGCTGCACATAAAAAAGAGTTTACAAATTACTTTTTTTGGTGGTGAGAGGTTTTTACTGCTCTCTGTGTCCCACTAGAAGATTCACTCTCTCTTTTTTTTTTTACCATTGTCGCCGGGGCTAAAGTGATTCTAAAAATTTTATATTGAAACTAGGACAGGAGGCGAGGTAAAATCTTTCCAGAGGGGAGAGGGTATTTCCTTACTCTGGAGAGATTTCTTCTGACTTCCTGTTTTGTCTATAGCACAAAAAGTGAAGCTTATATCCCCCCCAATTGGGCAAAGACAAAAAAGAAAGAAAAACCTGAAAGGGTTTTAACCATTCCCATTATTTTAGGTGGCCCGTTAAAGCCAATGCTTAGTGAAGTGGAGAATAGCAGCACAAAGGGAGCCTCATAGTTTGTAGAATACAGGTTCCAGCAGGCCTAGCTGTAAAGGAACACTCGAAGAGGAGAACATGTATTGCCTAACTTTGATAGGGCAGAAAATTCCTACTTCACGAAGGTACACTGGGTGCAGGTCTTTGACCTGATGGGACTAACTGTTTGGGCAGAATATTCCTACTTTCAGAAAGTCCACTGAGTTGCAGGTCTTCGACCTGATGGGTCAAGCTATCACTGCGGTTCAGGTCTTCGATCTGATGGGTCTAGCTCTGATAGGGCAGAATACTGCGTGACTTAGATGCAGGCCTTCAGCCTGATGGGTCTAGCTATCAAGAAGTTGTGCCAAAACATTATCTGAGGGAAGAATGTCACTCATTATGTAAGATTGCATCAAAAGTCAGAGGTGTCTGAGCAGAGGAAGGTTTTTATCATTAGTGGCTGGAGATATGGGGATGCCATTTAGTGCAGTCTGTTAGTCAGCAGCCTCCCAGGGTGAGTGTCAGTGACACAAGGAGCCCTCCTCCATTCTTTGCTGTTCCATCAAAGCTGCATGAGGAGGACTATCCTGCTCCTATGCCTCCCCCTGGTGCAGCTGGGCCAGGGCTCTGTCGTCTCGGCACAGTCCGATTTTCAGGGGCAGCAGCTTGACTCCTGTGTTAGTTTGTTAGTGACAGGAGATTATCTGACTTGCCCTGTATACAGACAGAAACTGCAGTCAGCGCATGGGCAAGCAAGCCATTCACAGCACAGGGAAAACAGCAAGCGATGCCGGGGTGGGCAAAGCAAGTAAACCAGTGCAGCTATGTCAACTTTTAAAGCAGAACTATTATCAAACTGTTTCTATCTCGGATTATGAGTTTGACCCTGCCAAAACTTTTTTCTTTGAATTTTGGGTAGAACGGGCAAAACTTGGAACCGCTGTTGGGTTTTAATTGCTACCTGTCACTTCCTGTCTTGGATCTTCTCTCACCAACAGGGACGCATCAACAAAAATATGTTCCAAGTTATCTTTCCTGCCCATCCATAACCCAAAATATATATAAAAAAAAAGTTTTCTGGTTGGAGTTGCCTTAGAATGGCAATTTGGTAATAATCTGGAAAACATAAAAGGTCACCCATAGCAAAACTTTTAGGAACCTCTTTATTTTAGTATCTCATCTGCTTTGAAAAATATGAAGTCTACAGCTGCCTGAACCAAAATTTGGCCTGGATTCACAAGTATCTGTGCACCTGTGAAAATTGCCTGATCTGGGTTTGGGTCAACTGGGTAAGCCGGACTGGGTCAGCGGACTGATGAAGGAGTGTATTGGTCATTATTTAACTATAATATTACATCAACCTGTTATATTGCTTTTGGCAACACTCAAACTAGAGGTGAAAGCATATCCCTGTGTCCCAGAGCAGGGGTTGCATGCTTGTTCTGATACCAATCCAGAGGGTTAGTAAGTGTAAAGAGGAAAGGATCGCCACTATTCCCAACCAGCCCAGGTTATTAAACGATATGGAGTGGCTTCAGTCTACATGTCTCCACAACCCAAACACCCTGATGCATTTTTCCCCACGCACCGGGGCTAAATGCATCAGCGTGTTTGGCTTGGTGGAGACATGTAGGCTGAGGCCTTTCCTTATCATTAATTTACCTGGGCTGGTCGGAAGTAGTGGCAATCTTTTCCTCTTTTTATTTTTACATCATTTACTCAATAAAGAACAATACTATATCCTTATTTGGTTAACTACATTATGTGCAACCTGTGTGGATATAAATACTGGAGCATCTTCCTGACACTTACTAGAACTGAAAAAGTCACTTGGAGAAGCTATGAAATGTCATCAAAATTACAGAACAAGTCCAGTTGAATGTGATCAACTACTAATAGCCTTGTTCAACAGGATAGGGGGAAATGATTATATTAAGGGGGTAAAAGATTTATTTTGAAAAGGGTACCTATAACCAACATGCCCCATAGCCAACATTGCTCTTATCTTTACACTAGCACCTTGTGAACAGAGAGGTCAAATGTTGGTTCAGAAACCTCATAGCTCCACCACTGCTCACAGGTGATCTCGAAGGCCTGATAGAACTGAATAAGTGGCTTGGAGAAGCTACGAAACGTCTTCAAAATTACAGGATAAGTCCAGTTGAATGTGGCCAACTACTACTAGCCTTGTTGAATTGGGTAAAGTTAAGGGAAAAGACTTATATTGAAAACAGTACCCATAACCAAAATGCCCCATAGCCAACATTGCTCTTATTGTTACACTAACACCTTGTGAACTGAGAGGCCAAAAGTTGGTTCAGAAATTTTAGGGCTCTACCATTGCTTACAGGTGATCTTGAAGGCCTGATAGCATGCCTCTGAAGGAATCAACATTTTAAAAGTTGACATATCTGTTGCAGTATTATAGAACAAGCAAATACACAAGTAGAGAAAAAGTGTTGTTATGCATACGGACAACAATCGGCATACATGAGTATAATGCAAAGCCAGTGCAAGGCATGCTCTCTTCATCGGCAGGTCAGTAACATTGCATAGACGTTAGGAGGTGACAAGAACTTATTGATTCATTCACAGATATTTGCAAATATTCACATACATGGAATCATATAGTTAAAATGGCAAAACATCAAACCCAGATGGTAAATTAATCATCACTAGTCAATTATCATCATCACATATGAAAAAGAATCTGTTCAGGAAATGATTGCAATACAGTCTTCAAAAGCATGTTGGAAAATGAACCAATGTAACCTGTACAGTGTGCATTGTATTCAAGATAACACGATAAGAAATTGCATGATTGCCTTAAAGAGAATTAGTCGTAGATGGACATATACAAGAATTTGAATCGTAAAACGTAAATTATTATGAACCTCCCTGGCGGTATGATTATGTCAGATTTTTGATGCTCAAAGCGGTACAATTATTTTGCATGGAAATTTGGCCTATATATATTGTAGGCCTGTAATTCTTAGGAATAACACACTTAAATCTGCCCAAACAAGAGTCTAATAGACATCCCGGATATGATAAAGTTTGAAACACTAAATCATAAATTATAATATAATAAATAACTATAAATAATTATAACAACTAATAATATAATAATAATAAAAATGATTCAATAATGTAATCAAATCAAAAACACTGACATTTGCTCAGTTGCAGAATTGTCGCTGTTGTTACTTTCAGTGTTTGATGCCGAATTTCCCTACAAATCACTATCGCTTAATTCTGCGAGTGATTCTAATTTATTATCGCTGTTTTCTATCTATTCTAAAACCACTTTTGATGTAAAGGGACGTATTTTCGTTGCTATGGACAATCACCAGTTTCCAGGCAGAACGTATATATAATATAAAACTGCATGCAGGACACTGGACAGACCACTGGGGATAAAAGGGATGTAAAACAATGTGATACAGTAATGTAATCTGTAAGATTACAGTGTTTTGTATGTATTGTGTGTTTTTAACTTTTTGAATTTAGCGCCGTGCTCTGTCCCCGTGCGTCGCAACGCTTGCAGGAAACGGAGCCCAGCACTGTGATAGATCGCGCGGAGGACACGGCTCGTACACACAGCGGGGGGGACATCACAGGATCCTGGGGACAAGGTAAGTAACTTTGCCTGGATCCTGCGATGGGATCCGGAGTGTGGCTCGGGGTACCGCTTTTGGTACTGAAAATTCACCCACGAGCCACACTCGGGAATACCGCCAGGGGGTTAATAGTGTCCTAACGCACTTTGGGGTTGATTTACTTAAATGGGAGAGTGCAAAATCTGGTGCAGCTCTGCATAGAAACCAATCAGTTTCCAGGCTTTTGTGTCAAAGCTTAATTGAACAATCTGAAGTTAGAAGCTGATTGGCTATCATGCACAGCTGCACCAGATTTTGTACTCTTCAGTTTTATGGCCCGTACACACGATCCAAATATCTGCCTTTGGCCTGTCATGGGTCTCTCAGCAGAGCATGCTGTGATTGACCAAAGCATGAAGGTCAGGTGCATGCTTTGGCCAATCATCCTACAGCAATGCACTGCGATCTCGTAGTGCATTATGGGGCGCTCCGTGGCACTCGAATTTCCCACGAACGCCCCATATGTTCGGTTTGTTTTAGAACAAACTAACGCCCGATGTTCGAGTCAAACTTACGTTCGACTCGGACCTTGGGCTCATCCCTAACAACCAATGATGCCCTAGGGCCAGGAAGCATGGCGTCATTCTTTGCCCGCACCATGGCCACGCATGACTCTGATCCAGGGCAGGCAGAATAAAGAGCATTTAGGAGAAGACGGAAGTCCGACTGCTCCAGACCTCCTCCACCTCCTGACCTCTGCTGCAGAAGTCAAAAGGTAGGGCTCTAATGTGAACAGGGGAGTGTGTAATTGGATGGCTCTGTAATAGGAGAGCTGTCATGGCTGGGCTCTGTGATGGAGGGACATCTAGAGAGGACACCAAAGTATAGACCTCCCTGTGATCAGGGGGTCTCTGACATGATGGACCTTTGATGTAAAGGGGTGACTCTGATGTTAAAGGGGGCCTCTGATGTGAAGGGGGGCTTCTAATGTGAAGGGAGGCCTCTGATGTGAAGGGGGGCCTCTGATGTGATGGAGAAGCCTCTGATATGAAGGGGGCTTCTAATGTGAAGGGGGACCTCTGATGTGATGGGGGGATCTTTGACATGATGGGTGACCTTTGATGTAAAGGGGGCCTCTGATGTGAAGGGGGTCCTCTGATATGATGGGGGAGCCTCTGATGTGATGGAGGAGCCTCTGATGTGAAGGGGGGTCTCTGATGTGAAGGGGGGCCTCTGATGTGAAAAGAGTCTCTGATGTGATCAAGGGATCCCTGACATGATGGACCTTTAATGTGAAGAGGGTCCTCTGATGTGAAAGGGGAGCCTCTGATTTTAAGGGGGAGCCTCTGATGTTAAGGGGGTCCTCTGATGAGAAGGGGGAACCTGTGATGTGAAGAGGGTCCTCTGATGGGAAAGGGGAACCTCTGATGTGAAGGGGGTTCTCTGATGAGAAGGGGGAACCTCTGATGTGAAGGGGGTTCTCTGATGAGAAGGGGGAACCTCTGATGTGAAGGGGGTTCTCTGATGAGAAGGGGGAACCTGTGATGCGAAGAGGGTCCTCTGATGGGAAAGGGGAACCTCTGATGTGAAGGGGGTTCTCTGATGAGAAGGGGGAACCTCTGATGTGAAGGGGGTTCTCTGATGAGAAGGGGGAACCTTTTATGCGAAGAGGGTCCTCTGATGTGAAGGGGGTCCTCTGATGTTAATGGGGAGCCTCTGATGTGAAGGGGGTCCTCTGATGAGAAGGGGGAACCTCTGATGCGAAGAGGGTCCTCTGATGAGAAGGGGGAGCCTCTGATGTGATGGGGAGCCTCTGATGTGAAACAAGGACTCTAATATTATCAGGGGACCTCTGGTGTGAAAGCAGGACTTTGATATGTGTGTGTGTTTGTGTGGAGTGGGGGCACTGATGTAACGGAGGGACCTCTGACATGATGGGGGACCTCTGATATGAAAGGGGGAATCTGATGTGATTCAAATGAATGGGCTGACAATCGCATTCCATTGAACCTCAAAGGAATGCACTGAGCATTCCAGTGTGAACTGGCACTTAAAGTAAACTATATATAACCCTTTAACTCCTTCCCATTCACCCCGGCATTCCTTTTGACTGGATTTCCCTGCATCCAGTTCACAAAGCAGGAGATTGTGACCTGCTCTCTATGGAGTCGGTTCACACATCTCCGAAGCGTCTGTGGTGCGAATTGCAAAGGAGTCCTGTGCGTTTTTTAGTCTGTTTCAGGTCTGAATTCAGCCAAAAATTCGGGCTGAAATTGGACCTAAACTGGTGAATGGAGATGCACCGCACCCCCTGCTTTGAGCCGCTCCGTGCTCTAGTGTGAACCCAGCCGTAAAGAGTTCTGAACCCCAGGGGGAGATTGGGTGATCATGTGACCACTGTATCGCAGATGTGGTCATATGATCAGGAGCCGGTCCCACCGTCTCCTGATCATTAACGGGGACCAAGAGCTGTCTTTCACATCTTAGTGTGTTGGGACTGGGAGCACGCAGCACAGAAACATTGGCCACCCAGAGACGCGTATGTGCTGTGTGTGGGCATTAAAGTGTGATATGTGTTAACTGATGTAAACTGATTTTCATATTTTGTCCAACTCTTTTCAATAGCTTGCAATTTGCCATCTTCTATTTTGGCTCTCAAGGACACCTGTATTTTAGTATTTATGGTCCTATCATGTTGTTTTTTTGGCTGTGACCCAGAGCAGTAATTCAGATTTAATTTTCTGGAATGGCACACTGGTATGAGCCTGCAGACTGTACATTATATGCTGCTTATCTCTATTTTACAGAAAGCAGTGTGCATCCAGTAACATTGGTAGCCACCAAAGCTATTTTCCAGGCTTCAGTGTGCAAAGCCCAGGTCCCTGTCATCTCTTCTCAATAGTTTTATATATCTGAAGATGGAAGCTAAGCATGCAGCCAATTGCTCTTGGAGAATGGTGCCATGCAGATACCGGGAAAGGTCTTAGCTTAGGGTAGCATGCAGTAATATCATATGTGGAGGAGAAAGTGACAGAATGTAACTGTCACCGAGTCCTAAACCCAAGAGCCACGCAATGTGCAAAATATGAAACCAGGGTATCGTCTCGGAAGAGGACATGAGTACCCTGGCCTGCAACAGGGATAAAAATTGAACGCATAAACCAAACAACTCAGCGGTATGTGGCAGGCACAACATGACTTCTGTTCCATAATAAGGAACCTGCAGCTCAGGGAAACATGGGATCCAGGCTAAACTGCTAACTCCATAGGATTAAATGTTTACGCAACTGACACTTTTAGAGCTCAGATTTAAAAAAAAAGAGCAGCCATTATTATTATTTGCATTTTTTAATTTTTTTTAAAACACAATG
Source organism: Aquarana catesbeiana (assembly GCF_042186555.1). Lineage (NCBI taxonomy): Eukaryota > Metazoa > Chordata > Amphibia > Anura > Ranidae > Aquarana > Aquarana catesbeiana. Next base: position 389,835,902 of record NC_133329.1, read on the forward strand.
AATATTAAAGCTGAAGTTGCAGGGAAAAAAAAGCTCCCTTGCAGTGAGGGCTCCCCCTGTCCTGCAAGTCCTATATGCACGTTTACGTCTAGGGTACTACCAGTGATCAGCACATTTACTTACCTTAAATACTCCAGGGCTTGACAAATTTGCTATGAATCTAGGAGCCAGCTAGAAACGTTCAGAGCCATTTTTTTAACCACTTGCTTACTGAGAACCTAAACCCCCTCTCCTGCCCAGACCAATTTTCAGCTTTTAGCGCTGTCACTCTTTGAATGACAATTGCGCGGTCATACAACACTGTACCCAAATGATATTTTTATCATTTTTTCCCCACAAATAGAGCTTTCTTTTGGTGGTATTTGATCACCTCTGAGATTTTTTATTTTTTGTTAAAAAAATGAAAAAAGACTGAATTAAAAAAAAAAATACTAAACCGTTTTATATTTTGTTAATAAATTTTGCAAACAGGTAATTTTTCTCCTTCATTGATGTACTCTGATGAGGCTACACTGATGGGCCCTGGTAGGCTACACTGATGGGCACTGATAAGGCAACACTGATGGGCACTGATAAGGCGGCACTGATGGGCACTAATAGAGGCACTGGTGGGCACTGATAGGTGGCATTGGTGGGCTCTGAGAGGTGGCACTGATGGGTGGCACTGATGGGCGGCACTGATGGGCATTGATAGGTGGCACTGATAGCTGGCACTGACGGGTGGCAGTGATGGGCACTGATGGGTGGCAGTGATGGGCACTGATAGGTGACACTGATAGGCAGCACTGCTAGGTGGCACTGATGAGGCACTGATTGGCACCACTGGTGGGCATTGATAGGTGGCACTTGTGGGCACTGATAGGTGGCACTGATTGCTGGCACTTACCTACTGTGGGCACTAATTTGTGGCACTGTGGGCACTGATTTGTGGCACTGGCAGGTGGCACTGGCAGGCGGTACTGGTGGGCACATAACAGGCTCTTCCTCTTCAGGACTGATGTCCCTTCAAACAGAAGCTGGTGATCGGCTTTTTTCTCCTCATGCTGTCAGCGTGACAAGAAAAAAAAAAAAGATTACCGATCTTCTGTTTACATGATGTGATCAGCTGTCATTGGCTGACAGCCGATCACGTGGTAAGGGGCCGTGATTGGCCCCTTACTTGGATCTGTGATCACCCGAGTCTCATTCAAAAACAGAACTTCTTCTCCTGCAAGCTAACAAAAATTCCACAATAAAGACTCCGTGGACACCTCCCACCATCCTCGGACAGACCATCTCTCCAAGCACCAAAGCCAAGAGCCTCGGAGTCATTTTTGACTCAGGAATGACAATGGATGCACAAATAGGATCAGTGGTGAGCGGATCCCACCATCTCCTCCGCCAGCTATGCAGACTAATCCCCTTCATCCCAGAAGAGGACAAAGCGGCAGTTGTGGGAACAATCATCAATTCCCGACTCGACTACGCAAATTCGCTCTACGTAGGACTACCCCAATATCAGCTTGCGCGCTTGCAACTCATCCAAAACACGGCGGCAAGACTGTTAACAGGAAAAAAACCCTGGGAATCCATCTCCCCAGCCCTAAAGAGCCTACACTGGCTAACCGCGAAGAACCGGATCACATTCAAGACCCTCTGCCTCACCCACAAATGTATACAAGGAAATGCTCCGCTATATCTCCGGGAGAAAATAAAACACTACACACCGAATCGCAGTCTTCGATCAGCCAACCAAAACCTCTTTATCATTCCCAAATACCGCTACAAAGCAAAGGGAGAACGAAGATTCGCAGTCCAAGGACCCCGACTATGGAATGCTCTTCCAACCAACATCCGCATGGAAGAAAACCACCAGGCCTTCAGAAAAAACAAAAGACCTTCCTCTTCTAACAAGCTGACAACAGAGAATGTATCTCAGCGCCTTGAGGCGATTCAGTTCGCATTTGCTGCGCTTTACAAATCATTCATTCATTCATTGACTCAGGTATTCACAGCACATGCCGCGCGTGCCCTTCAGGGGGTGTGGTGAGCCTGCAAAGGGGAGGAAGTCAATAGATGTACTCCCAGCAAAGCAGATCCGTACTGTAGCCGTCATTCGGCTATAGCGCGGATCTGAAGCAGTTAAACTAACAAAGCTTCCGGGTAGAACATGTAACATTTTCCAGAAGGTGAACTTATCCTTTAATCCTTTCACAGCCAGAGCAGTGTTTTGCATTTTTTGCATACATTTAAAAAATAATTTTAGGCCTGAAGAATACATAAAACCCCCAAACATTAAATATTTTCCTGAAAGCAGCTATCCTAGAGAATAAATAAGCGGTAGCTCCAATTTTTTTGTGACACGATACTACCGCAAAGGTCTGGGAAACACAACCTTTCAGTAAAATATACATCGAAAGTTAATTTTAAGGGCACAATATTGCAATAATTTACCCAATATTTTGGTAAAATATAAAAGAAGAGGTTGCACTGAGTAAATAGATACCCAACATGTCAAACCTTAAATTTGCGTGCGCCCGTGAAATGGCGACAACCTTCACTACCCTATATGGTCCATAGGCAACGCTTTAAAAGCCCCCTATAGGCCATCAGTTTAGAATTACAAAGGAGGTCTGGTGCTAAAGATATTGCTTTCATTTCGACGTGCGCAGCAATATGTACCATGTGTATAGCTTTCAATGTTTTCAGGCATAGGCGCTCCACCGCTTGTGTATATGTGGGGGTCAGGGGGGGGTGGGGATTTCATGTGTTTGGGTGTAACTTACATTTTTTACAATTAAAAAAAATTTTTTACTCAACTTTTTGAGTAAAAAAAGTCCCCTATGTGATGATTTTTTGGTGACAGGTTCTCTTTAATGAGACATGCCGGGTCTAAAAGACCCGGCATGTCTCCTCTGGGCTCCACTGAATCTAGTGAAGTCTTGATGGCCGGGGAAACTGTCAACAGGGACCCGGAAGTGATGTCGCATGCGCGGGGGTGCGTGCAGCATTCGGGCAGCAGCCCACCCTATACGTTCAGTCTCAGTGGGGTCAAGCTCTGACGTCATCAATTACAATGCAGGACCAGTATCCGTGGACTGTATATGAGGACACAACCCACTCAGGGACAAGTGAACAGCGCCAACTGCTGGAAAAGTGAGAAATTAGGTAAGAAAAAGTCCTTGTCACTAGTACCCTGGACATAAACGAGCACTTAGCCCATGGAGTGAAAGAGGGGGGACGGGACCTGCAAAAGAGGATTTTTCCTTCCTCCACCAATTTCAGCTTTAAAAGAAAAATTCAGAGCAAAAATGTTGACTTGTTCAATAAGGCAGTGCAAATATATTTATGGAAAAAAAAAGTCTTTATTTGAGGTTGTTAATCTGTTGCTTCTTTATTTCAAATGTAATTCCGGGACAGATTGTTTTTTTTTATGATTATTTAATAATTTAGTCACTATGAAAATGGACATTTAGTACTCTTAAAGTGGAAGTTTAGCCTAAAACTAAAATCTCCAAATCTACTTGCAGCCACAATCTAAGACTAACCTATCTAGCCCTGTAAAGCAAAAATCGCTATACATACCTTTTCTGAATCCAGGAGAGAACTGACAACGGCTGGGAAGTGACGTCGCCCATAGAGTTACTATGGGGTTCCCGTTGTCAGCTGCTTCTTCTGCACCCGCCTACACAGAGAAGCCGTCGCTGACAGCTCAGCGTGGGACCGGACCGGAGTGGCTTCAGAAAAGGTATGTATAGCGATTTTTGCTTTACAGGGCTAGATAGGTTAGTCTTAGATTGTGGCTACAAGTAGATTTAGAGATTTTAGTTTTAGGCTGAACTTCCACTTTAAAGAGGAAGTAAACCCTGATGGGTTTTACTTCCTCTTTTGCTCCCTGCAAAGCCTGCAAATTAAAAGCATAATGGGCTAGTATGCATCGCATACTAGCCCTTTATGTGACACTTACCTGCAAACGAGTCCATCGCTGTCCCCTGTGCAGGCTGCATCCATCTTCGACCCTCTTCCTTCCGCGGGATCCGGCTCTGTGACTGGCCGGAGCCGCATGACGTCACTCCCGCACGTGCGCACGGGAGCCGTCAGTGACGGCACACGCTGGGGGAAGAAATGGCACGGAGGTCCGTTTCTTCACAGTGCATGCGCCGATTACATCATTGGCGCACTACAAGTGAAATATCTTCCTAAACGGCGCACGTTTAGGAGATGTTTCAACTACCTATAGGTAAGCCTTATTCTAGGCTTACCTATAGTTAAAAGTCACTAGGGAGGGTTTACAACCACTTTTAGTTCTGTGGCAGTTCTGCAGTTGAATTTAATCCATAATAAGTGCTCAAAATTGTGAGAAAAGAGAAACGAGGCAAACAAATACTATTTAGTTGCACTATTGTGCAAAACTCAAACTTTTGCCTTGATCACATAACAGACACAAAGACTAAAGTGGATGTATAGTCAAAAAAAAAGGTTTTGGATAGAATGTACTTTTTTTTTGTTGCTGCATTTGTCCTGTTGGTTAGATTTCACTCTGCTTCCTGTTCTGAAGATGCAACAGGAAATTAAAGATAAGCTCTGCAAAGTGAGGGAAGTTCCCATTTTAGTTGTCACTTGAACAGATGTCAGCATTGGAAGATTTCCACTCACAACTCTACAATTTTGGATTTTCTTTCAGTCTTGCTATCAATCAGGACAAGAAAAGAGGGTGAATATCCCAATCGGGGACACAGACAGTGACAGGTGTTTTTACCCTTCCTTGATCTATCCAAAACTAGTAAAAAAGTGGTAAACCCCGAGCCACACTCGGGATCGCATCCCAGGATCCAGGCAAAGTTACTTACCTTGTCCCCTGGATCCTGCGATGTCTCCCCGCTGTGTCGGCAGGCCGTGTCCGTGTCTGTGTGCCGGGCTCCGTTCCCTGCAAGAATCGTGAAGCTTGGGGGCGGAGCCCGGCGGCAAATTCAAAAAATGCAAAAAACATAACGCATACAGTGCACTGTAATCTGTGAGACTACATTACTGTATTAAATCATTTCACCTCCCTTTTGTCCCTAATGCTTTGTCCAATGCCCTGCATGCACTTTTATATTATAAATACTGTTCTTTCTGCCTGGAAACTTGAGAATGTGCATAGTAACCAGAAAGTGTCACTTTACGTCAAAAGCGTTTTTTGACCAGCTAGAAAACAGCGACAGTAAATAAGAATCACTTGCAGAATTGAGCGATAGTGAATCGTGGGGAAATTTGTCAGCAGACACTGAAAGTGACGGCAGCGACAATTCTGCGACTGAGCAAATTTCAGTGTTTTTGATTTGATTACATTATTGAATACATTTTTTTTTTTTATTATTTATAGTTATTTATTATATTATAATTTATGATTTTGTGTTTCAAACTTTATCACACCCGGGACGTCTAGTAGACTCTTGTTTGGACAGATTTAAGTGAGTTATTCCTAAGAATTACAGGCCTACAATATAAAACGCCAAATTTCCAAGCAAAACAATTGTACCGCTTTGAGACGCAAAAATCTGACATAATCATACCGCCAGGGAGGTTAAAGAGTTCACAACCTCTGTAACACTCAATTGCATTAGTAAATGCTCCTCAATGTGTGAAATGTGGAATCCTACAACAACCAATCAAACTACAGCTTGTAGAGGTTAGATGGTTGAGTTGGATATTGGCACTAGATGTTAAAATCTATTTTTTTGCACTGTTTTATTGAATAAACCGAAAGTTCAAAGAATGAAGACCCATACACTATCCATGGATGTATCATTAAATGAGCCTAGATAAGCTAAAGCATTACAAAGAAGAAAAAGGGTCGCAAATGCCTAGTGCCTCACCTTCAACACCATATCCAATTGATTAAAAAGCCAACAAACATACTCACAAACATCAAAACACAACTCCAATGTGGTGGATACCCAATATCTGTAGTTGGAAAGCTGATGCATTTCGGCAGACAAGACCCCTTCCTCTGAGCTAATCCAACTTGCTACAATGACATGGTTCTTATACCAGTGTGACACAGAGACCTCCCCCCCCCCCACAGGCTTCACTGGGTGGGGCCATAATGCCACTGCATATCAGTGGCGGCTGGTGCTCCATTTTTTGGGCGGGGGGGGGAGGCGCCACGAGCCCACCCTTTTTTGAAGCCAATTAGAGCCTGAGGCTCTAACCATGTGTAGAGCAGCACGATTCTGGCTAAAATGAGAATCACAATTTTTTTTACTTAGAAGATAGTTTACGATTCTCTCACGATTACATCGTAACATCATCTTTCACATTAAAACAAAAAAAATTGGGCTAACTTTACTGTTTCTTTTTTTTTTTTATTCATTGAAGTGTATTTTTTCCCAAAAAGTTGCGTTTGAAAGACCGCTGGGCAAATACAGTGTGACATAAAATATTGCAGCAATTGACATTTTATTCCCTAGGGTCTCTGCTAAAATATATATAATGTTTGGGGGTTCCAAGTAATTTTCTAGCAAAAAAATATTGATTTTAACTTAAGAAACAAGTGTCAGAAAAAGATTTAGACTTTAAGTGGTTATACTTCCTGCATTTACACAGTGTTTAAAAACTTGGCAGACTGCCTGGATTTTTTTTTCACACAGAAGTTTATCCCTTTGATCTAAGAAGGAAGAGTTAGTTACAATGTTTCATGTTAAAAACCTGGCAGACTGCCCAGATGTTTTCTTTTGACAACTGAGTGAGCAGATAAGTCTCTCCACCTGTTATAGGAAAGAATCTGCAAAATCTGCAATAGAGATCGTGGGGGGGGGGGGGTTGAATCGAGATCATGATTTTTTAACGAATAATTGTGCAGCTCTAACCATGTGCTTCCAAAAAAAAAAACCCCCATTGGAATCAATGCCTGCCTGCTTGTAGATTAGGAGCCGGCGCATGGATTGGGGGCGGGGAGGGGGCGGCATCCCTGCGCCCTTTGTGGACGGGCCGCCACTGTTACATATACAAATCATGTGAAACAACACCTTATTATTAACCCCTTCCCAGTGACAGCTGGTTTTGTAATCTATCCAGATGCCACTGGGAAGGGGTTATTGATAAGGGGTGTTTCACATGATTTGTATATGCAGTGGCATTATGGCCCTGCCCAGTGGAGCCAGTGGGGGGGGGGGGTCTCTGTGTCACACTGGTATAAGAACCATGTCATTGTAGCAAGTTGGATTAGCTCAGAGGAAGGGGGCTTGTCTCCCGATATGCATCAGCTTTCCAACTACAGATATTGGGTATCCACCAAACTGGATATGGTGTTGAAGGTAATGCACTAGGCGTTTGCGCCCTCCTTTTTTTTCTTTGTAGTGTTTTGGAGTTTCCCCGCTCGAGGAGAGCAGCATCGTCTGATATATTGCCATTCCATTGGATGTGGGACGTAGTGAGCACTGTTGACTGTTGAGCACGGGTTGACTGTTGTTTGAATAAGCGAAAGGATCCTTAAAGAAGTGCGGGAAAAACATTTTGTTTTTTTTGGGCTAGAGAGAAGAAGGGTTCAAATATCTATAGGGCTTTTCTTGCTGTCTGTGTACCTATTGGGCTGGATTTTTTTGGAATTCTACTTTAATCAAAAAGACAAGTAAACTATAATTGCTGGAGCATTGAAACACACAAAAAAAACTAAGGCTCAAAATTAAAAATTTAATCTATTTTAGCAAGGACATAATCTGATTTAAAAACGCACTAGTATATCAAAAACACACAGATTCAACAATGTTCTATCTGATCAAATGTAAAGCGATAATACTCCATCAAAAATGTACACCTTTTGAGAAATGTTTGTAACGGGACGGGTAAAAGGAAAAGGACCAGTCCACCCAACATGATATTTCAGACTGGCTAGAAATATGGTACCTGCTACTGCTAAATTGTTTTTAAAAACTGCAAATTCAGGTCTGTCATACCAATTTTCCACTACGCAGTGCCCCTGTGATCCACAACAAGTATGCAGTCAGTAAAGTAGGAACACCTGACCCACATAACTTTCTCCCGGTTAGTAAGTAAGGATGGGGATGATGGCCTCTGAGCTTTTTAAAGCCCCAAAACGAGGAGCATTAAAAATTACTCCTACAGTAGGACTTCCCTGTACTGCAAAGGTTGAATTGCCATTAAGTCCAGGGGTAGAGGAATAAGATGTAATATTTACCTTATTGGTCAGTCCAACAGGCTTCCATCATGCTGTCCAACCAGTCCCCTGAAGCCTCTTCTTCTTGGCACTCAGGATGGTGGTTGTATCCTGATGTCATTATGTTCAATGTAGGACCAACAGTCTTGCATTGTACAAGAAGATGGAGAGGGCCCGTCCACAACCCAGAATATCGGAGAGAAGAAGACAGCACAGGCCAGTTCTGTGCTAAACCCTTATTCCTAATCTTTAAGAAAAGCTTACTGACTGGGATGGTACCAGCGGATTGGCGTAAAGCTAATGTGGTACCAATATTCAAGAATGGGCCAAGATATATACCTGGAAACTACAAGCCAGTCAGCCTTACATCAATAGTTTGCAAACTATTGGAGGGGGTGATAAGGGACCAAATCCAGGAATTTGCAGATAAGAATAATATCATTAGTGGTAACCAGCATGGATTTAAGAAAGATTGTTCTTGCCAGACAAACCTATTAACATTCTATGAGGTAGTGAGCTGTAATCTGGATAAAAGAAAGGCAGGGGATGTGGTGTATCTAGACTTTGCCAAAGCATTTGACACTGTCCCCCATAAACACTTAATCCACAAATTGAGGTCTGTTGGCATTGACAATAGTATATGTACCTGTATGGAAAACTGGTTACAGGGGCGGTCCAGAGGGTGGTGATAAATAGCGTATCTTCTGAATGGTCAGCAGTTATAAGTGGGGTACCCCAGGGCTACCACTTAACAAAACTCTGGTTTGGCCACACCTTGAGTATGCCATCCAGTTCTGAAGGACTGTGATGGAACTGCAGAGAGTCCAGAGAGGAGCAATGAAACTAATAAGGGGGCTGGAGGATCTCAGTTATGAGGAACGTTTACAATCATTAAACTTATTCTCCCTGGAGAAGAGACGCCTAAGAGGAGATATGATAGTGATGTACAAATATCCTAATGGGGATTCTAGCATAGGGAGGAAACTATTCAGTCTCAGGTCACTCAAGAAGACACGTGGCCTTTCTAGAAGAGTTGAAGCTGTTATAGCTGCAAAGGGTGGACCAACTCAATATTGAACCCTACGGGACTGACTGGGATGCCATTAAAGTTCATGTGGGTGTAAAGGCAGGCGTCCCAAAACTTTTAGTAATATAGTGTATGTAACTATGTAACAGGCATCCGGAGGTGCAAAGGGTAAGGAAAGTAGCACAGTTTATTCCTCTACCCCTAGACATAATGAGCATTTAAGGATGAGTTCCAGGTATGGCTATTTTTATATAGTTACATTGATCCAGCTTGGACCAATGTATCTATGTATATACCATACCTGTGGGATTCGTCCAGAAGCTGGAAATCACTGTAGTACGTACCCCCATTCCAGTGATCTGACGCCAGAGTTATGATATGCATAGTTACATTGGTAGAAGCTGGACCATTGTAACTATGCAAAAATATCCATACCTGGAATAGTTCTTTAACGCTTCCAGTTCAGGGAGGACACACTACAAGTGTAGTTTTTCTTGAAATCTCTGGTTTAAGCACACGTTGACAGTGGCAGTTCCAATATTCCTATTTTGGCGGATTGGTTCCCTGTAATTAGTGAATTTTTCTGGTGCAGGTTGTGTTGTAACAATAAGAGAGCAATAAAAAAAAACTGGAACAAAACCCATCCCCACCCCCTGATAAGATCATTCTTTGCCTCATCACTTTTGTAAAACACTGCATTCTTCTTGCCACCAAAATTAGATTCTGACTTTCACAGGGCTTTCTGATATCAGTACAGTGACATGGTTTGCTCATTGTAAAGTGCCAGTTTAACAAATCTTGTACTTTCACTAGGTCTCTGAATCAATTCATTTATTAGAGATCAGAACATCATTTAGACATATCTGTCCACCAACACTTTTCGGGAACCTTACCTCGTACTTCCACCTTGGCTTCACATTGCTTAGTCCCGTACTCATTTATTGCTTTACAGGTATAGAATCCGGTGTCCCGCTTATCGGTCCCAGAGATGTGCAGTGCAAAGATCCCGCCTTCCTCCTCCACCATGTGACATTTGGTGCTTGCTTTCACCTGCTGCTTATTCTTTAACCTGGAAGGACAGAAGAACAAGCCATATATTATATTTCTCAGAGGAGAGCAAAAAACAAAGTGTTCCAACCTAAGCTAAAAAAGCAGGATATTGTTTGAAGGGGAACACAGTTTTTTTTCCAACATTCTTTTATACAAACATGTTAACCACTTAAAGTGTTTGTACACCCTGTAACACCACTATTACTTACAGGTAAGCCTATATTAACCACTTCAGCCCCGGAAGGATTTACCCCCCTTCCTGACAAGAGCACTTTTTGCGATTCAGCACTGCATCGCTTTAACTGACAATTGCGCGGACGTGCCACGTTGTACCCAAACAAAATTGATGTCCTTTTTTTCCCCACAAATAGAGCTTTCTTTTGGTGGTATTTGATCACCCCTTCGGTTTTTATTTTTTGCGCTATAAACAAAAAAAGAGCGACAATTTTGAAAAAAAAAAACGCATTATTTTTTACTTTTTGCTATAATAAATATCCCCCAAAGATATATATTAAAAAAACTATTTATTTCCTCAGTTTAGGCCGATATGTATTCTTCTACATATTTTTGGTAAAAAAAAAAAAAAAAAACGCATTAAGCATATATTGATTGGTTTGCGCAAAAGTTATAGCGTCTACAAAATAGGGGATAGTTTTATGGCATTTTTATTTTAAATTTTCTTTTTTATTAGTAATGGTGGCGATCTGCGATTTTTATTGGGACTGCGACATTATGGCGGACACATCGGACATTTTTGACACTATTTTGGTACCATTGTCATTTATACAGTGATCAGTGCTATAAAAATGCACTGATTACTATGTAAATGACACTGGCAGTGAATGGGTTAACCACTAGGGGGCGATGAAGGGGTTAAGTGTGTCCTAGGGAGTGATTCTAACTGTGGGGGGGAGGGGCTACAACACACATGACAGCAATCACTGCTCTCAATGACAGGGAGCAGTGATCTCTGTCCCGTCACTAAGCAGAACGGGGAAATGCTTTGTTTACAAAAGCATCTCCTCTTTCTAACTCTCCGTGACACGATCACAGACACCTGACGGACATCGCGTCCGCGCGACCCGCGGTCATGGAGAACGTGGCGAGCGCGCACCAGCAGCGCTGCTTCTTAAAGGGGACGTACCTGTACACCCTTTTGCCCACCAGCGCCATTCTGCCAACGTATATCGGCGTGTGCTGGTTGGGAAGCAGTTACGGCTTACCTGTAGGTGCTGGAAATATCTCCTAAACCTCCACGGTTTAGGAGATATTTACAAAAAAGTAATGTGCTGATGTCTACCGCGCATGCGCACTTTAGAAAGGGCAGATCGTGCCGTTTCTAAAGGGGTCGTGCCGTGACTGGCAGCTTCTGCGCGCATGTGCGGGAGTGAAGTCACGCGACTCCGGCCAGTCACAGAGCCGGAGTTCGCGGCCCCGGAAGGAAGAGGGGTGAAAATGGACACTCGCTGCTAGTGGGGACAGCGGTGACATTGCGGGCTTTGGTTTCAGGTAAGTGACACATAATGGGCTACTATGCGATGCATAGTAGCCCATTATGCTTTACCTTTGCAGGGAAATAAAGAGGAAGTAAAACACATCAGGGTTTACTTCCTCTTTAAGGTCTGAGCCTTTTTTTGAGATTTGTTGTTTACAAGTTAAGATCAGGTTTTTTTTTGCTAGAAAATTACTTAGAACCCCCAAACATTATATATTTTTTTCAGACACCCTAGAGAATAAAATGGTGGTCGTTGCAATAGTTTATGTCACGCCATATTTGTGCAGCGGTCTTACAAGCGCACTTTGTTTTAAAAAAATACATTTTGTGAATAAATAAAAAGACAACAGTAAAGTTAGCCCAATTTGTTTCTATATTGTAAAGGATAATGTTATGCCGAGTAAATTGATACCCAACATGCCATGCTTCAAAATTGCGTCTGCTCGTGGAATGGCGACAAACTTTGGCACTTAAAAATCTCCATTGGCGATGTTTAAAAACTTCTACAGGTTACCAGTTTTGAGTTACAGAAAAGGTCTAGTGGTAGAATTATTGCTCTCACTCTAACGATCGCAGCAATACCTCACATGTGTGGTTTAAACACCGTTTTCATATGCGGGCGTGTCTTACATATGCGTTCGCCTCTGTGCGCGAGCTCGGTTGGACGGGTGCTTTAAATTTGATTTTTTTTTTTTTTTATTATTTATTTTCCTTTTTATTTTTTATTTTTACACTGTTCTTTAAAAAAAAGAGGAGTCGACTTGAGCGCGGCAGGAGGGGGGGCACCTCTCCTGCAACTGATAAAAGTGATCTTGCGGCGAATCCGCCGCAGAGACCAATTTTATCATAAAGAGAACCTCCTGTCGTTGCAGAAAATACCGGGGTTATGGCAGCTATCTGCTCCGGTATTAACTCCGGTATTCTACGTTAAAGTACCGACGTACAGCTATGGTGGTTTGTGGTACAAGGTTCTCTTGTAAGAACAACTTCCCCCCCTACACCCACTGACAACTACCCTTACTATGCTCCCCCCACAACTTTGCTTCTTTGTCAGAGCCAGGAGTCCCAACCCTGTGTAAGCTCTATATGGAACCATGCTGGAGCTTACACAGGGTTAACTCCATCCTCTGTCTTCTGTGATATTGTTCAGGCCAATGGACCATTCAGGCCTGCATATTGCTGCAGCCTATGGGAAGTTCACTTGCTCCTCTATAACTTGACAGATTGGGTATTTACCAAAGGCACCAAGCAACAGGAAGTGCGCAAAAAAGGACCCTAATGGCAGGATTACCAGGTATTATTTTTTTATGAAAACTGTACATTTAGAAAGTTTTTAAAAAATCTTCAGGATTACAAAAAGACTTTATAACCTAATTTTACAGATTAAGTTTTGATCTATTTTCAAGTCCAACTGAACTTTTAGGCTGGGTTCACACTGGTACGACATGACAGTCGTACCACTATGGATCCGACTTTGCCCTGCGACTTGAAGTCCGCCAATTCATCCGACTTCAATGAACAGGGATACGACTTTGATCCCCGACAATACCAGGCACTGTGTCTGGTATGAATCTTTAGGGGGAACGCCACACACAATGTAAAAAAAACCCAGCATGGATTCCCCCTCCAAGAGCATACCAGGCCCTTTGGTCTAGTATGGATTTTCAGGGGAACCCCCACGCAGAACAAATGGCGTAGGGGTCCCCCCAAAATGCATACCAAACCCTTATCTGAGCACGCAGCCCGGCAGCTCAGGAGAGGGGATGGGGACGAGCAAGCGCACCCCCTCCTGAACCGTACCAGGCCGCATGCCCTCAACATGGGGGGGGGGGTGCTTTAGGGCAGGGGGGGCCCGGATGACATCACCCGGTGACCCCGCCCTATGCCAATATAAGTAGTGGCACACCGCGCACCCAGCATTAGAGCGGGAGAGAGCTTCAAGTCAACAGAAGAACAGAGGGAGAAGACAGCGGAGAAAACCGGGCAAAAGAGTGAGAAGACAGCAGGAGGAGACCCGGCAGAAGGCAGTGGACAGAGGGAGAAGAACCAGAGAGAGAGCGGAGAAGAACCGGAGAGGGGAGAAGAACTGGCAGAGGCAGAAGACATCAGCGGAGGAGGCAGAACAGCCGGAGAGGGGAGAAGAAGTCGGAAGAGACGCCGGAGCTGCTTAATAAATTACTTTAAAAACCTGTGTACTGCGTTTTATTTTTGACACTTTTTTTTAGGTGAATGGGTAGGGGTACAATGTACCTAATACTCATTCACATAGGGTGGGGGGCTCCAAGATTCCGATAATCCCCCCGCTCGCAGACCCCGACAACCAACGGCCAGGGTTGTCGGGAAGAGCCCCTTGTCCTCATCAACATGGGGACAAGGTGCTTTGGGGTGGGGGGGGGGCGCACGGCCCCCCTGCCCCAAAGCACCCACCCCCCCATGTTGAGAGCATGCGGCCTGGCACGGTTCGGGGGGGGGGGGCGCTCACTCACTCATCCCCACCCCCCTTCCTGATCTGTTGGGCTGCGTGCTCGGTGTGGGGGTTCCCCTTAATATCCATACCAGACCAAAAGGCCTGGTATGCTCTTGGAGGGGGAACCCATGCCGTTTTTTTGCTATTTTTTTAATTCGGAGTTCCCCTTCAAGATCCGCAGAGCACAAGTCACATGCCAAAGTCAGATCAGTCAAGACGGCGATCCGACTTTGATCTGACTTCAATGATATTCAATGGGCTGAAGTAGGATCAAAGTCGGACCAAAATAGTGCAGGGAGCATTTACAAAGTCGGACCGACTTATGTCGGACCAGTTAAGACGGCTCCCATAGGGAAACATTGATTTTCACACGTCATGCGACATGAGCTCCCAATGTCGGAGCATTTGTCGTACCAGTGTGAACCCGGCCTTAGTGTAAATTGGCTAAATACATTCCAGCTGCAACAAACCAAAATATGTTCAAAGTCTTGCAGTTCATTTTCTTTAAAGAAACAGACACAGCCTGAGTAAAAAAGTCAGCCACCTGCCAACATGCTACAAAGAAAGGTGCTTGCTCTCTATGTAGAAACAGTGGCCTCGCTGAAGAAATCTGACATGCCCCCATCCGGAATCAGACCAAAAGCTTGAAAATCAGCAAAGCTCCTGATTATGGAGCTCTTATTTAGCGGGGGGTGTATCAGACCTCTGCAGAAAGACTGTTGCTCCCCTATAAAGAGAAAGAGTGTTTCATTATAGCATGCTGGCAGGGGACAGGCTTTTTTCTACACGGGTTGTAACTGCCTTCTAAAGAAAACAAACTGCAAGACATGTAAATGCTCCTGTAAATGTCCATGTGGATGAGGCCTTAAAAGCATGGGGAGATTATAAATAGAAGGCAGAAACACTGAAATTAAAGCGGACCTTCAGTCATTTTTTCATCTTTCCATCTATTAAATCTTCTGCCCTTGTTGTTGTTTTAACTTTGGATAGTAAAACATTTTTTTTTCTGCCAATAAATCCCTTATACATCCCACTTCCCGTTTCTTGTCTGGTCATTAGCCTAGGCTTATGACATCATGCACAGCTCTCGCTCTCAATCTCATGAGCGTTTGCCAGGAAGGGAGGGGGGATGAGTCATAAGAGGGCCAATGAGAGCTGCATGGCTGCAGAGCTGGAGGTGTGCCTCTGTGTAAATCCAGGAAGTGAACAGGCAGCAGCTTCAGCTATCCACAGTTAAAATGGATGCAGCCAGACTCAGTGGAGGGAAATTTCTGCAGCATATTTGGCAAGTACAGAATCACAGTATATATAAAATAATATGCAAAGTGGTTGGATGGAAGCTTCAGAATGGCAAAAGTGTTTTTATTACAAATTATGTGAGCAGACTGCAGTTCCTCTTTAAACACCATGGGGTTTATTTACTAAAGGCCAATGGACTGTGCACTTTGCAAAGCGCAGTTGCACTCTGCAAGAGCAGTTGCTCCAGAGCTAATTAAATGGACAGAAGCTCTGCTGAGTTCTATCATCCAATCATGTTCAAGCAAATATGCAGGTGTTTATTTTCCTTGCACGTGATTGGGTATTCTTGGCAAAGTGAAGCTTTACCTAATTTACTAAGCTCTGGAGCAACTGCACTTTGCAACATGCACGGTCTATTTGTCTTTAGTAAATCAACCCCATAGGGTGTAAGGAGGAGATAATATTCCTATTACACATGAACACCTACTACCACTCTGTATACCAATAACACTAAACTGTTCATACATACTGTTCTATACAAGACAGGACAATCACAGCCTACAACCCAGCTCTACATCCAGCCCATAATAAACTAGGAGGCAGACAGAATGTTTGCATGCTTCTGTGTAGATATCACTCACCAGCTAATCATAGGTTTGGGTTCCCCTTCTACATGTACTCGCAGAATGACTTCTTGGCCCTCAAACACCATCTGATCTGACAGTGCCACCTAAAAATAAAAATAACGAGATTGGTCAAAGGAAAGGAAAACCTGCACAACAAACATGAATTCCAGGTATGGATATTTTATGGATAGTTATATTTATCCAACTTAGACCATTATAACTATGTATATACCATGCAAAAAAAAAAAAAAGAAAAAGGCTGGTGCCATTGAAGTCGGGTTTGAGTCGGGCACCAGCCTTTCTCCTTTTTTTGTATGGATTATACATGGAGGATTGCAGAGGCTTCCCAGGCTGAGTGCTGTGTTCTTGAGGCTCACCAGTCATTACACAGGAGGCAGTGGCTCGGTTGCACCTGTTCCAGTTCTCCTATGTATATACCATACCTGGCCAATGCCCCTGGATGCAGGAAAGCACTGAAGTAGACACAGCTCCAGTGATGTCCACAAGCTTCAAGGTCCCTCATCGAGTGGCTGCCTTGCTGCATTCTGAACACAGGAGATTGGCTTGGTATGGGCGCCTTTCCGAGAATGTTTTGCATTATCTGAATAAATGAATAGAGTTCTCTTGGACGAGGTGGAGAATGTAACATCGGTGCCCTCCATCTCGTTTAATCAGAAAATGCTCTGCAAAGCATTCTCTGAATGGCACCCATACCGAGCGGCCAATCTCTTGTCTTCAGAACTTAATTCCTTTATAAGTAAGGAAGAGTTCATGGCCCAACTTTATGATAGATACCCTCTATTCTCTTCCTCCTGGGGACACTGGATCCACCTCTCCTGACTCGACATTCCCTCTTCCACCATTTCTCTTTTTCTTGCCTTTCCGAATCTTTCTTTCAGACCTTCTGTTGGTTTGAACCAGCAGTCTCCAAACTATGGTCCACGGGCCGAATACGACCCTTTGGTTGCCTATACCCAGCCTGTGGTGGACTATTTTCCCAACTGATATGAGGCACTGTTCCTTCCACTGACACCAGCAATGAGGCACCATTCCTTCGATTGACACCAATGGGGCACTATTCCTCCCACTGACACCGGCATTGGGGTACTATTCCTCCCACTGATATCAACAATGGAGCACTGTTCCTTACGCTGACATCAACAATGGGGCACTATTCCTTTCACTGACACCAACAATAGAGCATTATTCCTCCCACTGACACCAACAATAAACAATGGGGCACTAATCCTCCCACTGACACCAAAAATGGGGCACTATTTCCCCTACTGACACCAACAATGGGGCACTATTCCTTCCACTGACGCCAACACTAGAGAATTATTCCTCCCACTGACACCAACAATGAACAATGGGGCACTGGTCCTCCCACTGACACCAACAATAGGGCACTATTCCTTCCACTGACACCAACAATGGGGCACTATTCCTTCCACTGACACCAACAATGGGGCACTATTCCTTGTACTGACACCAAAACTAGAGCATTATTCCTCCCACTGACACCAACAATGAACAATGGGGCACTAGTCCTTCCACTGACACCAACACTAGAGCATTATTCCTCCCACTGGCACCAACAATGAAAAATGGGGCACTTGTCCTCCCACTGACACCAACAATGAACAATGGGGCACTAGTCCTCCCACTGACACCAACAATGAACAATGGGGCACTATTCCTTCCACTGACACCAACACTAGAGCATTATTCCTCTCACCGACACCAACATTGAACAATGGGGCACTAGTCCTCCCACTGACACCGTGGGGTACTATTCATCTTATTAATACCAATGATGGTTCACTATTCCTCCTCTACCTGACCACAGTCGCTATGTAAATATTTTACTGACCACCAAGCCCGAGGTATTGTTAACTCCCACTGTTAACAGCCTGGCTCCCCCAGAATCTGAAGGATGGTAATCTGGCCCTCATAGGTTGAGTAGGTCTACCCAATTATTAAGACTTGAATACCCTGCAATTCTGTCCCCCGGGGAAGGCATTAATATTGTTTTATAGACATAGAGGCAGGCATTCTAGCTAAGACTGATCGAACACTGCCATATGCATTTACATTTCTTGGCAAGTACATTGTCAATGCATTGTATGACTCTCATCCTGTATATCAGATGTAGTATTCCTCTCTTTTGTTCTTTTCCATGTTGTACCATTTTAAACTTTTTCTATGTATGATGGACAATTTTAACAAAACTATAATATGTAAAAAAAAAAAAAAACTGCATTGGAGGCAGAAATGGTAAGTATTATAAATGTACTTTCCTAAGCTATGTCTGTGTACTTTTTTAAGTTATTAACAGTAACTCTAAGGTTTTATTGATGCAGTATTAGAACCCTCTCAAGGCACATCAGTATAATGCAGTAAACATAGGTATTATCTAGAGCGGTGTTTCTCAACCTTTTTTCAGTCAAGGCACCCTTTAAAAATTATGGACAGTCTCCAGACACCCCATTCTAGATGTAAAAGCTATTCTAATAGTTTTACATAATGCAGCAACATCCACAAGTCCAAGTAGAACACCCATCGTTAGAGGTGATTTACTCTTCTAAAGCAAATACACTTTTGCAAACTGCCTCTGACTAGTATTCCTATGTTTATCTTCTCCCTCAGTTTTTCTCCATCACTCAGCTAATGTGACCCCAACGCTGATGGAGAGGGTCAAACAAGGATGCTATGCAGGTGACTGACATCCTCCTTATCAACTGATGATATCATTGGACGCTATGACGCTGGCAGCTAGTAGGATGTAATGGTGCACAATGTAAACCCGTGGCTTTGTGTAACCAAAAGACAGACTTCATCCACATGCCGGTGTTCTGCCGAATAAGTTCCGCTCAGCGGATAAGGACCCCCCTCTACTGCGCAGTAGGAACCGGCGGAAATAGCCGAAGGGGAATAGATCCAAATCAGCTGTACACGGCGCCTGTAAGAGGGCCCCTCGCGGGCTCGCTCCGCTTGCCGCGCTTCGGGCACGGCCTCGCTACGCTCGGCTCTTTTAGATTCCCCCTCTAGGTCCACTTGGATAGTAGGGAAGGAACCTGGACCCAGAGCGCAGGCGCCGTGTACAGCTGATTGTGGATTTTGAGCTTCGGCTATCTCCGGCGGCTGTTAGTAGTTCGTACTGCGCAGGCGCTGCGCCTGCGCAGTACAGGGGGGGAACTTATCCGCCGAGGGAACTTATTCGGCAAGACACCGGCTTGTATACAATTTTTGGGTAATTTTTAGGCATTTTGTCAAGGCAACCCTGAAGAAACCTCAAGGCAACCTGGTTGAAAAAGGCTGATCTAGACAGCCAGGTACACAAGCTCCCATGCTTTTTTCACCTTGAATGAGGGAGGGGCTTTGAAGGTCACCATAGTTGCTTTGCCAGGCATTACGTGCTGGGGTGTGGCGGGCTCACTTAAATCTTCCTGTGGGCTCAAATACTCATCATCAGATGTAATGGGACTCAGAACATCTTTAGGAGTGCCGCGGTGAGCAGGAGAATCAGTGGCAGGTGCTGCAAAGGAAAAGAACAAGATTTTTAGATACTTGATCGGGATAATGTTTAATAAATTGCATGGCAAAAACATAAAATGCCCTTCTAATATAACACACATTATACAATTTTTTTTTTTTTTTTTCTAATGCCCTTGTTATGCCGCGTACACACGGTCGGACTTTCCGTCAACAAAACCGTGGATTTTTGTTCTGAAGGTTGTTGGCTCAAGCTTGTCTTGCAT
The DNA here is from genome assembly GCF_042186555.1 of Aquarana catesbeiana. Classification (NCBI taxonomy): domain Eukaryota; kingdom Metazoa; phylum Chordata; class Amphibia; order Anura; family Ranidae; genus Aquarana; species Aquarana catesbeiana. The sequence continues at coordinate 389,855,704 of NC_133329.1, forward strand.
ACACACGGTCACGCAAATGTTGGCCAACAATTCCGAACGTGGGGACGGGGTGATGTAAAGCACGTACCACGAGCCAAGAAAAAGGAAGTTCGATAGCCAGTGCGGCTCCTTCTGCTTGATTCCGAGCATGCGTGAACTTTTGTGCGACTAACTTGTGTACACACGATCGGACTTTGCGACAACAAAGTTTTGTTGGCGGAAAATCTGAGAACTTGCTACCAAACATTTGTTGGTGGAAAGTCCGACAGCAAATGTTCGATGGAGCGTACACATGGTGGGACTTTCCAACAACAAGCTCACATCCAACATTTCCCATCGGAAAATCTGACCGTGTGTACGCGGCATTATTGTATTAGGGATTTCGACTCAGGCAAACGTGTCCTAAAATGGTGTGACACAAGTCGGACACGATTGATATAGCGCATAGTCAGCGTTTTGAAGCTGCTATTTTCAAATTTTGCTAATGGTAAAACCTTAACCCCCACCCCCCTTTCACCCCTGACCCTGGACAAATGGAAATCCCTGATAAATTCTGTGCACCCCATGTATACAACTGCATATAACAGCAGAGGATGTTCGGCCAAATTTAAAAAAATTTGGTCCTCTTGGCTGGAGACTCAGGATAGTGCTCTTAAGAACCTTGCTGATGTCTGACATAAGTAAGCAACAACTCCAACTGCTGGAGATGCAAGTGGTCCCCCCCCCCCCCCACTATAAAGTTCCTCTCACTTGATGACTTATTTGAGTTCACCTCTAGAGCATCTTCTGCTGTAGCTCGAGTGTGAACCTTAGCCCTAACTGATTATACTGGGGCTGATGCTATGATCAAACGTTGCTAATGGTGAAATCTCAACCCCCTTGACCCTGGACAGATGGAAATCCCTGATAAATTCTGCTATCCCTCTATAAACAGCTGCATATAACAGCAGAGGATGTTCACCAAAATTTGATGAAATGTGGTCCTCGTGGCTGGAAAACGATGATGCTACAATCTAAAACGAAGGTTCTCCGCTCTAAAGAACCTTGCCAGTGCTTTACCTAGCTATGAAACATGAAACTCCAGCTGCTGGAGATGTAAGTGCCCCCCCCCCCCCCCCAACTATAAAGTTCCTCTGACTTGATGACTGATTTGAGTTCACCTTTGGAACATTCTCTGTAGATATGGATGTGTATCTATACCTTTGTCTACAGCAGTGGTCTCCAAACTGTGGCCCGGGGGCCAGATGCGGCCCTTTGCTTGCTCTTATCCAGCCCTTGAGGCACTGTTTCATCCACTAATACCAACAACGGGGCATTATTCCTCCCACTGACACCAATGAAGGGGCAATGAAGGGGCAATGAAGCACAATTCTTCCCAATGACACCACTGATGGGGCACAATTACTCCCAATGAAACAAACGATGGGGCATTACCTATGTCCCACTGACTTTGGGACCTTTTCTACTCCCAATGACCACAGTCCAGCCCCCCTAAAGTCTGAAGGACAGTGAACTGTTTACAAAGTTTAGAGACCCCTGGTGTAGAGCACCCTGCATCCGTAATACCTAGGTGTTAGACATTTAATCATTGTAAAATGATAAAAACTGCGCTAAGTGCTAAAAAAGGAATTAGATAAATCAAACACCATAATGGCACAGCGGCACTCAAAAAGCAAAAAAAATACAATTGCTCAAATAACGTTAACCTAATATTGTTGCTCTGTGCATAATAATACTACCAAGTTGTGCAAAAAAAAAAAAAATGTGTCAATATCTAGACAATAGGTATCAAATATTTTTCTTAAGAAAATTATGATCACCAAAAACAGTTAACAGTGAAGACAATAGAGTCCATATAAAGTAAATAGTCCATAAACGAATAAATTCAATGTTAAAACAAATAAAAAGGAACTGCAGTCTGCTCACATAATTTGTAATAAAAAACATCTTTGCCATTCTGAAGCTTCCCTCCAACCACTTTGCATATTATTTTATATATACTGTGATTCTGTACTTGCTAAATATGCTGCAGAAATCTCACTCCACTGAGTCTGGTTGCAGCCATGTTAACTGTGGGCAGATGAAGCTGCTGCCTGTTCACTTCCTGGATTTACACAGACACACACACCTCTAGCTCTGCAGCCATCATTAGCCCTCTTATGACTCACCCCCCCCCCCCCCCTCCTGGCAAACTTTCAGGAGAGTGAGAGAGAGAGAGAGCTGTACATGATGTCATAAGCCTAGGCTAATGACCAGACAAGAAACAGGAAGTGGGCTGTATAAGGTATTTACTGGCAGAAAAAAAAATGTTTTACTATCCAAACTTAAAACAACAACAAGGGCAGAAGATTGAATAGATGTTAAGATGAAAAAATGACTGAAATTCCACTTTAAAGTCCATCATATCCTTCAAATCAATGATGCGTGACCAGTGAACCCACCACTGCTTTTCACACAGCCTCTTACCAGAACGTTAGACCCCAAATTATAGGTGGTCTAACAAAGTGTGATGCTGCCTAGATCTCGCACCATGGATCTGTTTGTATATGGAACACTCGTATCCCGATGTTATACTCCACTCCAGTCCTCTTTTCTGCTCCGTATACAAGCTCGGCCAGAACAGATAAAACTCCAAATAGTGCGATACCGTCAGACTACAAAAAAAACTACTTACAAATCTCCAATATTTGCACATAATAATTAAAACTGCCTCTGGTGCTGATTCCAGACAGGTGTGGATGACATCAGCACAAACTCCGTCCTACCCCTTGGGGGCTATGTGAATAGCAGTGGTGGGTTCACTGGTCAAGCATCATTCGTTTAAAGCAGTCTTTTTCAACCAGGGTGCCTAGGCACCTTGGGGCACCTTCAAGTTTCTTCAGAGGTGCCTTGGTAAAATGCCTAAAAATTGTCCAAAAATTGTATACAAGCCAGCGGGTGGATGAAGCCTGCATTTTAGTTACACAAAGCCACAGGTTTTCATTGTGCACCATTACAACCTTCCAGCCGCCTGCTTCCTAAAAACCAGTGATGTCATTGGTTGATAAGAAGGACATTGGGGCGCCTGCCCAACATACTTTGCCCCCCTACCCCCCCCCCCCCCTCCTCCTCTCTGGAATACTAATCAGTACCAGTGTGTAAAGGTGTATTTGCTTTGGAAGAACAAATCACCAACGTTGGGTGTCCCAAGTATGGATGCTGCTTCATTTTGGAAAATGATTTGTTTAATTTTTTTACATTTTAGAATGGGGTGCCTCGATAATTTTCAAGGGTGATGATAAACATTCATTTTTTTCACATTGAATTTATATGGACTTTATTGTGTTCGCTGTTCACAGTTTCTGGTGATCATAATTTTCTAAAAAAAAAATATTTGATACTTATTTGTAGCATTTGTATTCAGCCCCCTTTCTGATACCCCTAACTAAATTCTAGTAGAACCAATTGCCTTCAGAAGTCACCTAATTAGTAAATAGAGTTCACTTGTGTGTATTTAATCTCAGTCTAAAAACAGCTTTTCTGTGAAGCCCTCAGAGGTTTGTTAGAGAACCTTAGTAAACAAACAGCATAATGAAGGCCAAGGAACACACCAGACAGGTCAGGGATAAAGCTGTGGAGAAGTTTAAAGCAGGGTTAGGTTATAAAAAATATCCCAAGCTTTAAACATCTCACGGAGCACTGAACAATCCATCATCCGAAAATGGAAAGAGTATGGCACAACTGCAAACCTACCAAGACATGGCCGTCCACCTAAACTGACAGGCCGGGCAAGGAGAGCATTAATCAGAGAAGCAGCCAAGAGGTCCATGGTAACTCTGGAGGAGCTGCAGAGATCCACAGCTCAGGTGGGAGAATCTGTCCACAGGACAATTATTAGTCGTGCTCTCCACAAATCTGACCTTTATGGAAGAGTGGCAAGAAGAAAGACATTGTTGAAAGAAAGCCATAAGAAGTCCTGTTTGCAGTTTCTGAGAAGCCATGTGGGGGACACAGCAAACATGTGGAAGAAGGTGCTCTGGTCAGATAAGACGAAAGTTGAACTTTTTGGCCTAAAAGCAAAACGCAATGTGTGGTAGAAAACTAAAATTGCACATCACCCTGAACACACCATCCCCACTGTGAAATATGGTGGTGGCAGCATCATGTTGTGGGGATGCTTTTCTTCACCAGGGACAGGGAAGCTGGTCAGAGCTGATGAGAAGATGGATGGAGCCAAATACAGGGCAATCTTAGAAGAAAACCTGTTAGAGTCTGCAAAAGACTTGAGACTGCGGTGGAGGTTCACCTTCCAGCAGGACAACGACCCTAAACATACAGCCAGAGCTACAATGGAATGGTTTAGATCAAAGCATATTCATGTGTTAGAATGGCCCAGTCAAGGTCCAGACCTAAATCCATATGAGAATCTGTGGCAAGACTTGAAAATTGCTGTTCACAGACGCTCTCCATCCAATCTGACAGAGCTTGAGCTATTTTGCAAAGAAGAATGGGCAAAAACGTCACTCTCTAGATGTGCAAAGCTGGTAGAGACATCCCCAAAAAGACTTGCAGCTGTAATTGCAGTGAAAGGGGGTTCTACAAAGTATCGACTCAGGGGGGCGCTATACAAATGCACACCACACTTTTCACATATTTATTTGTAAAAAATGTTGGAAACCATTTATCATTTTCCTTCCACTTCACAATTATGTGCCACTTTGTGTTGGTCTATGTCAGTGACGGCGAACCTTGGCACCCCCAAAACATCAGAGGTGCCAAGGTTCGCCATCACTGGTCTATCTCATAAAATCACCAAAAAATACATTTATGTTTTTGGTTTTAGCATGTCAAAATGTGGAAAATTTCAAGGGGTGTGAATACTTTTTCAAGGCACTATATATATTAAATACTGTATTTATTGGTGTATAACACTCACTTTTTCACCATGAAAATCGGGTGCAAATAGCGTGTGCATGTTATACGCCAATACTTCAATTTTAGCTGCCTCGGAGGGGGCAGGGAGGGGGGCGGGAAGAGCGCCGTCAGATTACATAGAGTGAGAATCTCCTGTTTCTTTGGCGGCCTCTGTAACAGGAAGTCCTGTCTCCTGGGCCGCCATTGGACCACTGTTCTGTCTATCATAGGAGAATCTCACTGTATGTAATCTGTCGGCGCTCGTCCCGCCCCCCTCCCTGTCCCCTCTAGGCTGCAGATGGGCATCGATCAGACTGCACTGATGACAATGGTGAGGCTGCTGCATTGAAGGCAATGGTGAGGCTGCTGCATTGAAGACAATGGCGAGGCTGCTGCATTGAAGGCAATGGTGAGGCTGCTGCATTGAAGGCAATGGCGAGGCTGTTTCATTGATGGCAATGGTGAGGCTGCAATGATGTGGACTGATGAGGCTGCATTGATGGGACTTGTGAGGCTGCAGCTGGGCATTGATCAGGCTGCATTGAAGGCAATGGTGAGGCTGCTGCATTGATGGCAATGGTGAGGCTGCATTGATGTGGACTGATGAGGCTGCATTGATGGCACTTGTGAGGATGCAGATGGGCATTGATCAGGCTGCATTGGTGGAACTGGTGAGGCTGCTGCATTGATGGCAATGGTGAGGCTGCTGCATTGATGGCAATGGCGAAGCTGCTGCATTGAAGGCAATGGCGAGGCTGCTGCATTGAAGGCAATGGCGAGGCTGCTGCATTGATGGCAATGACGAGGCTGCTGCATTGATGGCAATGGTGAGGCTGCATTGATGTGGACTGATGAGGCTGCACTGATGGCACTTGTGAGGCTGCAGATGGGCATTGATCAGGCTGCATTGATGGCAATGGTGAGGCTGCAGATGGGCACTGACCCTTATTTTGCTTCAAAGGTCCTTATTTAAAATTTAAGTTTTTTTCCTGAAACTTCCCTCTTAAAATGAATGTGGGTGGTATACGCCGATAAATACGGTAATACAATTAAAATATTATGAATTTGAATTATTATAAATTACAAAAAACCTTGCTAATGGTCTAAAGACCCCAAAGTCCACTCCGGCCTTTGTGCAAAGCAATTTACATTAGCAAACGCTAAAGCCCCCGCTTTATTATATAAGCTTGGTTATTCTGTACAGTTTGAAATATTTATCAGCTCATCATCCTGAATATCATCGGTGGGTCTGTAACAACTCGTTCCATTTACTCTCCACCATAATAGCGAGAAAGTTGAAAGTTAAAATTCCAAATTTCATTAATGCCAAAAATGGCTCCAGGCCAGAGACCCCCTTCCCTCCTCCTCCTCCTCCTCCTGCCCCCCCCAAACACGCAAAGAACTGGCACCGATCCCAACTGCCAAAAAAAGACACTGCCGCCTGTGCTAGCAGTACATAGGGATAGACAGAGACAGGAGGCATACAATGACACAGACGGACACATATTAACTTACCGGGTGACAGCTATAGACACTCAGGACCATTCTTGTCTAGAAATCAGGTGTATACGAGAGCATGAGACCAAACCTTCCCCGCAGGCAAGGCACCGGCAAGCAAAAGGGCAAGGGCCGGTAAAAGGGGGTAGAGCGAAAGCAAAGGGGCAAAGCGGGTTTCAGAGGAAGAGAGGAGCTTGAAAGGAGAAGAGTGCAGGGAGGGGAGTACAGAGAAAGAAGAAAGATGCACATAAAAAGGAAAAAAGCACAGAGGGAAGAGAGGGAAGGGACAAGGGAGGGGAGACCGAACATGACGAGGTCACCTCCAGTACAATCTGTTGCTGTATTTAGACTCTCACCCTCCTCGCTCCCTCCCCAGTACAAACTCACCAGCAGCGCACACACAGAGCGAGGAAGACACAGAACAGGACAGAGAGGTGGAGAAGACAGGACGGAGAGGGATGAGGGCCGGGAAAGTGCAGCAATACGGTCCCTGGGACAGAGAGCGGCCACACAACATCCTCCAGGGCTCCTTCCCACAAAAAAACCCCGCACCGCCTGTGCCCTTTAGGACTCACAATAAATACTATTCACGGAAGGCACAAGGTGCTCATGTTTCTTAACTGTTGCGCCACCAAAGTGGCCAGTTATATACTGCCGCCCAACAATGACAGGCGACTTGTGCAATGACAAGCCTGAGAGTTGGAATCCCTGTGGGGGGCAAGGGCTGAGCTAACGAGAATATAGTTAGGATACAAGTCCAAAATAACTGGCACGCTAAGTCACCGGCTTTGCAGGACATGAATGAAATGCGCTTGATAAGTATAGAAACTGTAATCCGCGTGTATGTCGTTGCTCTGCAGTGCATAGGATGTGGTGCAATTACCCGTCAATGCGACATACAGGCATACCCCACTTTTAAGTACACAATGGGGTTTATTTACTAAAGCTGGAAAGTGCAAAATCAGGCTCACTTCTGCATAGAAACCAATGAGCTTCTAACCCCGGCTTGTTCAAAGCTCATTGGTTTCTATGCAGAAGTGAGCCTGATTTTGCACTTTCCAGCTTTAGTAAATAAACCCCATTGAGTACTTAAAAGTGGGGTATGCCTGTATACTGTATATACAATGTAAATAGTACTGCGCAAAAGTTTTAGGCAGGTGTGGGAAATGCTGTAAATGAAGAATGCTTTCAGAAATAGAAGCGTTAATAGTTTATTTTTTTTATCAATTAACAAAATGGAAAGTTAAATAACAGAGGAGAAATCCAAAGCAAGTCAATGTTTGGTGTGACCACCCCTGGCCATTCCTCTGTGGTTTGCCATCGTGGAACCATGCTGTCACCTTTTCCCTGACCGCCTACCTTGGGAACTTTGTTTCTTGGCAACTTTGACATCTCAATATGGGACCTTTGGACTCTGCGGGTTTGACTTAAGGACATTTCAACCCACAATGCACCCTTTATGCCTCTCAGGGCAGTGATATCTGGCAGTTTTGGACGTGGACAACTAGCATGGGTGGCACAGTGGTGTAGTGGGTAGCACTCTTGCCTAGCAGTAAGAAGGGTCACTGGTTTGAATCCCAACCACGACACTACCTGCCTGGAATTTGCATGTTCTCCCTGTGCCTGCGTGGGTTTCCTCCGGGTACTCCGGTTTCCTCCCACACTCCAAAGACATGCTGGTAGGTTAATTGGCTTCTGTCTAAATTGTCCCTAGTATGTATGAATGTGAGTTAGGGACCTTAGATTGTCAGCTCCTTGAGGGTAGTGACCGATGTGAATGTACAATATATATGTAAAGCGCTGCGTAAATTGACGGCGCTATATAAGTACCTGAAATAAATAAAAATAATAATCCACCTAGGATAGGCCTTCAATGGCCGTCATGTGGCATCCAGGTCTTTTGGAGGAGTGCTTCTGCTAAACATACACATTCTTTAAGTGGTATTATTCCCTGAGTAAGATTCATAACAATATTTTTGAAACGTGTTCGAATTCCTTGTCTAAATTATTATTATCATTATACAGATTTTACATAGCGCTAACAGTTTGCGTAGCGCTTTACAACATGAGGGCAGACATTACAGTTACATTACAATTTGGTACAAGAGGAATCAGAGGGCCCTGCTCGTTAGCGCTGACCATCTAAAAAGGAAGGGTTAATTGATACAAAAGTTAATAGCTGTGGGGGATGAGCTGATGGAGGAAGTAAAACAGTGTTAGTTAGAAGCAGGATAGGCTTCTTTGAAGAGACAGGTTTTCAGGGATTGTCTAAAGATGGATAGATTAGGGGACAGTTGGACAGATTGGGGTAGGGAGTTCCAAAGGATGGGAGAAGCTCTGGAGAAATCCTGGAGGTGAGCATGGGAGGAGGTGACAAGGGAGCTAGAGAGCAGGGGGTCTTGGGATGACCAAAGAGAGCGACTTGGTTGGTATTTTGGGACTAGGTTAATGATGTAGCTGGGGGCAGAGTTGTGGACGGCTTTGTAAATTATTGCTAGTACTTTGAATTTTATTCATTGGCTGAGTGGAAGCCAGTGGAGGGATTGGCAGAGAGGGGTGGAGGACACTGAATGGTTGGTAAGATGGATGAGTCTTGCAGCGGCATTCATTATGGACTGAAGGGGAGATAGTCTATGTAAAGGTAATCCAATGAGGAGGGAGTTGCAGTAGTCGAGGCGAGAGATAACCAGGGAGTGAATTAGAAGCTTGGTGTTGTCATTAGTTAAAAAGGGGCGTATTCTGAAAATGTTGCGGAGACTAAGGCGGCATGATTTGGACAGGGATTGGATGTGATCCTGAAAGGACAGTTCAGAGTCTAAGGTTACTCCTAGCACCCTGGCATGTGGAGACAGACTGATAGATGTGCCATTGATCTTGACAGAGAAGTCAGGGGAAGGGGCACGTGGGGGAGGAAATATTAAGAGCTCAGATTTAGATAGATTCAGTTTGAGGAAGTGGTTTGACATCCAGGCTGATATGTCTGATAGTAAATTAGTGATGCGTGAGAAGACTGATGGGGTGAGCTGAGGGGCAGAGAGATAGATTTGGGTGTCATCAGCATATAAATGGTAGTGGAAGCCATGGGAGGCTATCAGCTGACCCAGGGAGGACGTGTAGATCGAGAATAGTAGAGGTCCAGAACCTTGGGGGACCCCAACGATGAGAGGAGTTGGAGAAATCCATGATTTAAGGGAACAGCAAGTAGATGGGGATTACCACTCCATGGCTAAACAGCCAAATGTGCAATGTTTACAAACATCATTTATGCAATGTGCAATGTTGATAGTACTATTCTTACAATGTTTTGTATTACTAATATGATACTTTTTTAAAACAATTATTCTATAATAAATTACATTTTCTATATGTGAAGCCTTTTTCTATATATATTTTTTCAATTGCCCATAAAAATCGCATTTTTTGAGGTTTATTATATTATATTCACCCTTTACCCTTTATTCACCCTTTACCTTCAACACAGCATTAGTTCCTCTAGGTACACTTGCACACAGTTCTTGAAGGAACTCGGCAGGTAGGTTGTTCCAAACATCTTGGAGAACTATCCGCAGATCTTCTGTGGATGTCAGCTGCCTCCGATCCTTCGGTCTCTTTATGTAATCCCAGACAGACTCCATGATGTTAATAGCAGGGCTCTGTGGAGGCCAAACCATCACTTCCAGGACTCCTTGTTCTTCTTTACACTGAAGATAGTTCTTAATGAATTGGCTGCATGTTTGGGGTCGTTGTCCTGCTGCGGAATAAATTATGGACCAATCACATGCCTCCCTGGTTAGTGTTGGTTAGTTGTCCAAGATGTTTGAGCAACTTACCTACCACGTTCCTTCAAAAACTGTGTGCAAGTGTACCTAGGAGAATTGAAGAATTGATGCTGTTTTGAAGGTAAAGGGGGGTCACACCAAATATTGATTTGCATTTCGCTTCTGTTCATTTACTTTCTATTTTGTTAATTGATAAAAAGAAACTATTAACACTTCTATTTCTGAAAGCATTCTTCATTAACAGCACAATGCTGTATATACAGGGCTTTTTTTCTCAAAAAAAAGGTGCAGATACTCCCCCTCCGTCTCCTACCCACCCTTGAGCCCGGTCCCTTGGTTCCACCCCCTACCCACCTCCCAATACCACCCTTTTTATAGAAAAGTGCTAAGTAATGTGTATGGAATTTGTTAATGATAATATAAAAAGCAGTAGGCTAGATCCCCTGCAGCCAGCAACAATAGACCCCTCCAGCAACGATAGACCCCCCAACAAGAATAGACCCACTGCAACAAAATACCCCTTAACAACAACAGATCCACTCCACCCCAGAAACAATAAACCCCCACCAGCAACAATAGACCCCCCCAGAAGCCAGCAACAATAGCCCCTCCCTCAACAGTAGATCCCCCCCAGCAACAATAGATAGACCCCTCCATAAACGATAGCTCCCCCAAGCAACAATAGATCCTCCAGCAGCCAGCATCAATGGATCCTCTTTTATATCCCTTGAAATTTTCCACATTTTGTCCTGTTACAACCAAAAACGTAAATGTATTTTATTGGGATTGTATGTGATAGACCAACACAAAGTGACACATAATTGTGAAGTGGAAGGAAAATGATAAATGGTTTTTCAAAATGTTTTACAAACAAATATGTGAAAAGTGTGGTGTGCATTTGTATTCAGCCCCCCTCACTCAATACTTTGTAGAACCACCTTTTGCTGCAATCACAGCTGCAATTCTTTTTGGGGATGTCTCTACCAGCTTTGCACATCAAGAGAGGGACGTTTTGCCCATTCTTCTTTGCAAAATAGCATAAGCTCTGTCAGATTGGATGGAGAGCGTCTGTGAAGAGCAATTTTCAAGTCTTGCCACAGATTCTCAATTGGATTTAGGTCTGGACTTTGACTGGGCCATTCTAACACATGAATATGCTTTGATCTAAACAATTCCATTGTAGCTCTGGCTGTATGTTTAGGGTTGTTGCCCTGCTGGAAGGTGAACCACCACCACATTTCACGGTGGGGATGGTGTGTTCAGGCTGATGTGCAGTGTTAGTTTTCTGCCACACATAGCGTTTTGCTTTTAGGCCAAAAAGTTCAATTTTGGTCTCATCTCACCAGAGCACCTTCTTCCACATGTTTGCTGTGTCCTCCACATGGCTTCTCACAAACTGCAAACTTCTTATGGCTTTCTTTTAACAATGTCTTTCTTCTTGTCACTCTTCCATAAAGGTCAGATTTGTGGAGAACACGACTAATAGTTGTCCTGTGGACAGATTCTGCCACCTGAGCTGTGGATCTCTGCAGCTCCTCCAGAGTTACCATGGACCTCTTGGCTGCTTCTCTGATTAATGCTCTCCTTGCCTGGCCTGTCAGTTTAGGTGGACAGCCATGCAGTTGTGCCATACTTTTTCCAGTTTCGAATGATCGATTGAACAGTGCTCTGCAGGGGCATTGCTAGGTCTGCAAAAGATCTGGGGGGGGGTACGCGGTTGGTAAGCAATCTTTCATGGGCAATGGCTGGTGTTGGCGCTTCAATCATCATGGCACCATGGTTGATATGGTGTCAGGGTGATTGAAGCACATTATTTCTATTGTTACATTGTAATATATAATGAAGTGGTTCAACTCACCATAATGCAGAATCAGTGGGAACACTTGGCCTGCCACTTGCCACATCTCCTGCCACCAGATGCAGCTTGTCACTTGCCACTGTCGCCTGGCACCAGATGCAGATTGTCACTTGCCACTGTCACCTGCCACCATTTGCAGATTGTCGCTTGCCACATCACCTGCCACCAGATGTGGATTGTCACTTGCCACCGTCACCTGCCACCAGATGTGGATGATCGCTTGCCATGTCACCTGCCACTATTTGCAGATTGTCACTTGCCATGCCAGCCAGTGCCACCAAATGTGCATTGTGAGGGCAGGAGAGCAGTGATTCAGGGCGGGCAGTGAGAGATGATGTCATCTCTCTGCTCCCCACCTAACCTCCAACATTGAAGAGGACCGTGCTGTTAGGGCAGAAGAGCGGTGATGCGGGGGGGGGGGGGTGAGTTTGTGTCATATCTGCTCCCCCCCCACGATTCTTCTCCCTTCCGCCTGCCTGGCGCTCTCATGCAGCCTGCCCGCCCGCCGCACCCGCAGCCCGGCAGAAAGGCCACGGCCCGCTGGTTATGCAGGGACCCCTGCGGTAAGAGACTCTGGGCTATGGGCTCCAGATTTGGGACTCTAGCCTCAAAAGCCACCCCCTAGCGATACCACTGGTGCTCTGTGAGATGTTCAAAGCTTATATTTTTGTAGAACCTAACCCTGCTTTAAACTTCTCCACAACTTTATCCCTGACCTGTCTGGTGTGTTCCTTGGCTTTCATTGATGCTGTTTGTTCACTAAGATTCTCTAACAAACCTCTGAGGGCTTCACAGAACTGCTGTATTTATACTGAGAATAAATTACACACAGGTGAACTCTATTTACTAATTAGGTGACTTCTGAAGGCAATTGGTTCCACTAGATTTTAGTTAGGGGTATCAGAGTAAATGTGTATATATGTATATATATATACGAAAAAAGTCTAATCTGCAGCAACTTGTATATTTATTAAAAGAGTTAAAAACTCATCGAGAAGAACATCAAAATAACAAAGTTTCAGATCTGTTAAGATCCTTCATCCGGTAACTAACTTCATTGAATCTGAAATAAATTATAACAGTAACAACTGATTCATTTGTATTAATTTGTTTCATTTGGATGACAGGATGCAATTGTTTGGGCCTTTTCAATACCGGGGCACGTTCACCCCCTACCTGTCCAGGCCAATTTTCAGCTTTCGGTGCTGTTGCACTTTGAATGACAAGTGTGCGGTCATACAACACTGTACCCAAATTTTTTTATAATTTTTTTCACACATACAGTATAGAGCTTTCTTTTGGTGGTTCTTAATCACCACTGGGTTTTTTATTTTTTGCTAAATAAATGAAAAATGACCGAAAATTTTGAAAAAAAATGTTTTTATTAGTTTCTGTAAATTTTTTTTGCAAATAAGTAATTTTTCTTCTTCACAGACGTGCACTAATAAGGCGGCACTGATGGGTACTAATGAGGTTGCACTGATAGGTGGCACTGATTTGCACTAATAGGTGGCACTAATGGGCACATATACAGGTGCATCTCAAAAAATTAGAATATCATCAAAAAGTTTATTTATTTCAGTAATTCAATTCAAAAAGTGAAACTCATATTATATTGATTTATTACACACAGAATGATATATTTCAGGCATTTCTTTCTTTTAATTTTGATGATTATGGCTTACAGCTCGTGAAAACCCAAAATTCAGTATCTCAGAAAATTTGAATGTTTTGAAGAATTTTAATATTGTAGACTCATAGGAGTTGATTTACTAAAGGCAAATAGACTGTGCACTTTGCAAAGTGCAATTGCCCTCTGCAAGTGGAGTTGCTCCAGAGCTTGGTAAATGAGGTAAGGTTTCATTTTGAAAAAGAGTACCCAATCAGGTGCAAGGAAAATAAAAAAAAACTGCATTTTTGCTTGCACATGATTGGAAGATGGAAGTCAGCAGAGCTTTTGCGCATTTACTAAGCAATGGAGCAACTGCACTTGCAAAGTGCACAGTCCTTTCACCTGTAGTAAATCAACCCCATGGTGTCACACTCTAATCAGCTAACACACCTGTAAAGGTTTCCTGAGCCTTTAAATCAGGGATATGCAATTAGCGGACCTCCAGCTATTGCAGAACTACAAATCCCATGAGGCATAGCAAGACTCTGACAGCCACAAGCATGACACCCAGAGGCATGATGGGACTTGTAGTTTTACAACAGCTGGAGGTCCACTAATTGCATATCGCTGCTTTAAATAGTGTCTCAGTCTGATTCAGTATGTTACACAATCATGGTGCTGACTTAACAGTTGTCAAGAAGACAGTTGTTGACACCCTCCACAAGGCATGTAAGTCACAAAAGGTCATTGATGAGAAGCTGGCTGTTCACAGAGTGCTGTATCCAAGCATATTAACCACTTTAAGACCAGGCCTCTTTTTGAGATGTGGTGTTTACACGTTAAAAACAGTTTTTTTTGCTAGAAAATTACTTAGATCCCCCAAACATTATACATTTTTTTTCTAACATCCTAGAGAATAAAATGGCGGTCATTACAATACTTTCTGTCACACCAAATTTGCGCAGCGGTCTTAAAAGCGCACTTTTTTTAAAAAAAAATCAACTTTTTTAAATTAAAAAATAAGACAACAGTAAAGTTAGCCCAATTTTTTTTTTTTATATTGTGAAAGATAATGTTACGCCGAGTAAATTTATACTCAACATGTCACGCTTCAAAATTGCGCCCACTTGTGGAATGGCGACAAACTTTTACCCTTTAAAATCTCCATAGACGACATTAAAAAAATTCTACCGGTTGCATGTTTTGCGTTACAGAGGAGGTCTAGCTAGAATTATTGCTCTTGCTCTACCGGTCGCGGCGATACCTCACATGTGTGGTTTGAACACTATTTTCATATGCTGGAGCTACTCACGTATGCGTTCGCTTCTGCACGCGAGCTCGGCGGGATAGGGCGCGTTTAAAATTTTTTTTTTTCTTATTTATTTTACCTTTTACTTTTTATTTTTACATGGTTTGAAAAAAAAAAAAAAGTGTCACTTTTGTAATAGAAAAAAAGCATGTCAGGACCTCTTAAATATGAGATCTGGGGTCAAAAAGACCTCAGATCTCATATTTACACTAAAATGCAGTCAAAAAAAAAAAAAAAAAAGTAATTTAAAAAAATAAAAAAAATAAATTGGCCCTTTAAGAGCTATGGGCGGAAGTGACGTTTTGATGTCGCTTCCGCCCTGCAGTGTCATGGAGAGGGGGGGGCCATCTTCCCCTCACTCGTCTCCATGTCAGCCCAGGAGACAGACGCGATCGCCTCCGCCGCTGCGGACAGCTCCGGTAAGCGGCGGAGGGCACCGGATCGCGGCGGAAGGGTGGCCCCCTCTCCTGCCACCGATAAAAGTGATCTCGCGGTGAATCCGCCGCAGAGACCACTTTTGTCTTGTAGCCGACCGCAGGAAGCAAACGGGGATGCCGGGGTTATGGCAGCTAGCTGCTGCCATAACAACGATATCCGTCCCCAAAGTAGGGACGTACATCGGTGTGGCGGTGGGCAAGTGGTTAATGGATAGTTGAGTGGAAGGAAAAAGTGTGGTAGAAAAAGGTGCACAAGCAACAGGGATAACCGCAGCCTTGAAATGTTGTTCGACTTGCGGGACTGTAGCCATTGAAGCAAAGATTAAAGTGGAGTTCCAATCCCCAAAAAAAAAAAAATATAGTAATGTGTTTTAAAAAAATGAAAAATAAAACATTTGGAGAAAATTTTTTTTTTTACTCACCTCTAAATGCCTGTTGCTAGGGGGTCCCTCGTAGTCTGCCTCCTTCGGTGCCTGGGCTCCTGACGTCACTTCCCTCAGCGCAGTAAAGGAGATCGCCTCTCCACCCTCCCTCTTGACAATCATCTGGGACACGTGACCGGTCCCAGATGATTGCGGGGCCAGTGACAGCGTGACGCGCGGCTCGCATATGCGCAGTGGGTGCCCGGCTGTGAAGCCACAGCCGGGCGCCCACAGTCAGAATGCCGGCGCCGCCGAGCGGAGGGGGGGGGGGGACGGACGAGCGGGGCTTCTATCCCCCGCATCGCTGGACCCAGGGACAGGTAAGTGTCCAATTAAAAGTCAGCAGCTGCAGTATTTGTAGCTGCTGACTTTTAATAATTTTTTTTTTTTTAAATGGGAACCCCATTTTAAATTATGGGTGGAACTCTACAGAATATACAGCACAATCCCACTACACACTTCAGTGAGCGCCTCTGCTCATTAGAATGCTGGGCTTTTTGTCCTTCTCCTACCCAAGAATTATTCCAGTTATGTTGCAATAGTCAATAATGATTAGTTTTGGAAAGGGAGTGGAAGGATAAGAACCTCTGTTGGGTTTTGCCATCTGGGGCTCTGTCAGAAAAGGGATGCTTCCTATTCTGTTTTTGCAGACCTCAGCATGATGCATCAAAGGAAGCCTGACACATGTCCGTTTACATCTGGCAGCCCATAGATCCATCGTGCGTCCACAAATGTCTGCTTTTAAATGTGGACAAAAAAAATGAACAAATGTCACATTTGTGCTCTGAATCAGCAGATGATCTGTTCATGGACCCCCTGCTGAATAAAGTGGAGCACACCCATGTAAATGACCCTAAGGCTGGGTTCTCACCTCAGCGTGTGGCTGCGGGTGCGGGAATCGCATCTGTTCTGAACTACAACCACCCACAGCCAAATTGCGCCGCTCTTAGGAGACGCGAGTGGCTGCCATTTATTCTGAATTGTACCCCCGTGCATCTCAGTATTGGTGCAAATCATTTGGTGGAGGGGGGATTATGGTGTGGGGGGTTGTTTTTCAGGGGTTGGGCTTGGCCCCTTTAGTTCCAGTGAAGGGAACTCTTAAAGCGTCAGCATACCAAGATATCTTGGACAATTTCATGATCCCAACTTTGTGGGAACAGTTTGGGGATGGCCCCTTCCTGTTCTAACATGACTGCACACCAGTGCACAAAGCAAGGTCCATAAGGACATGGATGAGCGAGTTTGGGGTGGAGGAACTTGACTGGCCTGCGCAGAGTCCTGACCTCAACCCGATAGAACACCTTTGGGATGAATTAGAGAGGGGACTGCGAGCCAGGCCTTCTCGTCCAACATCAGTGCCTTACAAATGGGCTTCTGGAAGAATGGTCAAACATTCCCATAGACACACTCCTAAACCTTGTGGACAGCCTTCCAAGAAGAGTTGAAGCTGTTATAGCTGCAAAGGGTGGACCAACTCAATATTGAACCCTATGGGCTAAGACTGGGATGCCATTAAAGTTTATGTGCATGTAAAGGCAGGCGTCCCAATACTTTTGACAATGTAGTGTAGTTAGTCTGGTTGAAAAAGACACAAGTCCATCTATTGCATTTGCAACCAATAAAAGGGGGGGGGGGGAATCATACAATCCCATATACACAATCCTATACCCACAGTTGACCCAGAGGAAGGCAAAAAAAACCCCAAAAAACCAGCATGATCTAATTTTCTCCAGCAGGGAAATCAGCAAAACTTTGCTGCATTTACTAAGTTCTGGGGAAAATGAGTGGAACTGCACCTGCAAAGTGCACAATCTGTTTGCCTTTAGTAAATCCACCCCAATGGACTAATGGCACATTGCCTGTTTTGTGCTGCCTGTCAACCCAGCAAACAGCTAGATGCAGCTACAGAATGACAGAGGCGGTAATAATGAGCTTCATATAACAAAAAGGACAATAGTGACCTGCAAAAACCCTGACATTTCATAAGGCCATTACATGTCACTATGACTTGTAATATCCACTTATCCTCTTGTTTGGTTTTCAGCCGCCACACGTTTTATAAGTATCTTGTGATGTGTTTTAGGTTGATGGCACCTTAGTGATCCTGTCATTGGCGAGAACTCGCCATAGCTCCCAACTGACCCTGATTTCGAGGGACTGTCCCTGATTTGGAGCAATGTCCCTCTGTCCCTCTTTCCTCCTCATTTGTCCATCATTTTGGTCTGATCTATATAGATGTATATAAAATACACTTTTTTTTTTCAATAAGTGTTTCCCAGTGCTAAACCTTTTATCTGATTTCTAAATTTCTGCATTTGTACATTTTAAAAGCCAATATAAAGGAATAGTAGTGGTAAAAAAAAGTCCTTGTGGATTTAATTAACCTTTTTTTTTTTTGGTTAATTCTCCTTTAAGGGGGTGTGGCAGGGGGCGTGTCCTATGCCTACATACATTTGTTAGTAGGTGTCCCTCATTCCCATCTCAAAATGTTGGGAGGTATGAGCAACGGGATTGCAAAAAAAGGGAGCAGGGAGAACACTCAGCTGGTGAAAATGCTTGTGCAGGCAATCCTATCCATGTCAATTGGGATGCAGCGGCTGACAGCCATACGGGTGCAGGTGCTTGGCTCTGATTACAGGCAGTGTGCGTTCAGGGCCATGCCCCTGCACCCGCATGGCTGTCAAATTGGGAGCAGCGGCTTTGTCCGTGCAGCCGCTGCATCCCAATTTATATGAATGGCACTGCCTGCACAACAATGCATGGAACACCTGTGCACCCCCATGTGGGTAAATACCGGCCTTGCCCGGGTGTACACTGTAGTACGCCCGTGTGAATGGGATCTAAGTCATCTGTAAAAGTCATGCCTTTTTCATCCAATGGCAACACATGCAAGCAGGTAAGTGTTCTCCCTTGCTCTGTCCTCCATAGCATTCCTGTTGCTGGAGAGGTCTTGCCAGGGGCGACCGGTCCTTTAAGGGCACACGGGTGCCACCCCCCTCTATCACGCCACCCCCCTATATGTAGAATGAATAGATTCATGCCTAGCATGAATCTTTCCATGGCCGTCGTGGCCACCCCCCTATTCATGCGTCTGGCCCCTTTTAGGACTCCGGGCACCTGAATTACAGCGGTGGGGGGTGGTTTTTTGAAACACCTGAATAGAGCCATAGGCTCTAATAGGAAAAGGTGGAGCATTTTTCACACAAACCAATTATTATACACATATTGGGACATGTAGCAGAATATATTTTGGCATACATTTATGAAGACATTTATTTTATTTATTTTTTTATTGGATTTGTTTTAAAACAGAAATGAGAAAATATTGGGGTTTTTTTTCTGTTTTTTTTTTTTTTTTTTTTTTTTTTACATTTTCAGTCTTTTCTTCATTTTTCATAATAAAAAAAAAAAAAAACAGAGGTGATCAAATACAACCAAAAGAAAGCTCTATTTGTGTGAAAAAAAAATGATAAAAAGGTCATTTGGGTACAGTGTTGCATGGCCGCGCAATTGTCAAAGTAGCGCCGTGCTGAATAGTAAAAAATGGCCTGGTCATGAAGGGGGGGGTAAAGCCTTCCGGAGGTCAAGTGGTTAAAGGAAACGTTGTCTATGACAGCATTGCTGTTACACCTATTGATATATAAGGTGTATTATTTTGTAATAAAAACATCTTGCTCTGCAATTACCTGGTTTTACCGTCAGCGCTCCGCAGCTGCTGGCCTCGCCCACTTCATTACGTGCCGTCACGGTGTAGATTCCAGAGTCGGAAGGCAACGCCCAGCGTATTAGCAGCGAATGCCTCTCGCCCTCTGCCCGGATCTGATGAGTAACACTGTTTTTGAGTACTGCTCGATCTTTTCTCCATATCACTGCAATAAAAAAAACCCCCAAAAAATTAAAATGTATTATATTGCTGCTTACCAGTCCTTAAAGTGGTAATAAACTCTTTTTTATTTTTTAACTTGTACCTCCAGGTAATCCTATAATAAGGCTTACCTGTAGGTACTGTGAATATCTCCTAAACTTGCACGGTTTAGAAGATATTCACACTGTATGAAGCCGGTGACGTCACCGGCACATGCCCTATGAAGGGACGGCATACCCGTCCCGTCCCTTCAGAGCTCTGCGCCGCAGTCTGCCACTCCTGCATGCAAGCGCGGGAGTGAAGTCATCGTGGTTTGGCCAATCAGACGGCCGGAGCATGTGAACCCGGAAGGAAGACGGGGTGAAGATGGAAGCCCCGTCAGCGGTGACAGTGCGCCACTGAAGGGCTTCATTCGAAGGTAAGCATTTTGTAACGTGCTAGTATGCGATACATACTAGCACATTATGCCATTGTCTTGCAGGGTTTTTTTTTTGGTTGGTCTTTTAAAAGGGGCCTTTTACTACCGCTTTAAATGTGGAGGCTGCATTCATTTTTTTCCCCTATTACCTGGTATTCTGGCAAGTAATTCTAGCAGACCAAGCTGTCCAGACAAAGTATCAGCGGGATGAGACAATTTGCAGAGAACAAATTTACATGCAATTTTACTGGATGAATTGATATGCAAATTGTTTTAAAAAATACACCCCATGAACATGTAACATTTTGACATACCCTGTTTCCCCCGAAAATAAGACCTAGCATGACTGGCGGTGATGGCTGCAATATAAGCCCTACCCCCCAAATAAGCCCTACCCTACTTCCCCGAAAACAAGCCCTACCCTGAAAAATAAGACCTACAAGGACTTTAACTAGGGCTTATTTGTGGGGTAGGGCTTATATTGCAGCCATCACCGACAATCACGCTACTGTAGGTCTTATTTTCGGGGAAACAGGGTAGCTATCTATATGGACATGCTTTGTGTTGGTTTATCAGCTGTTAAATAAAATAAAGCAAAACACACATGGATATAAATATGAAGGCTCCTCCTTTTGACAGTTCTTTTAGAGAAGGGCGGGGCCACCTGGTGACGTCACTGGTGGCATCGCCCCCTTGTGACGGCGCCGACCCAGCATGCACCCGACTGGTAGAAATAAAACGTACATTCGGATTTATTCATTGTTCACCATAAAATGTTCTTCCAAATACTGCCTTTGAAAAATGAGGTCTCTTTTCTATGTTTTGATCCACCCATCCAAACCAGGCATAGTGTATAATGTGAGTTACATCAGTTGTAGTGGGAGGGTGGCCACCAATGTTATTAATTATAAATAATAAAAAAATAAACAAATATATATTAAAAAAAGAACAAATAATCAAAATAGGGGTATTGTTAAATCAGGGGTAATATGGTAAATACAGCCCCAATTAGGTCCGCAGTATACACTGTTCGCTACCAGTGTTAATGGCATGGATTTTTTTTTCAGCTTGAACACAGTGGTATGCAGTTTTGGCACCTCCAGCACTGAATGTATGTGTTGGTAAGGGGTGTTAGGGTGTGCTGGAGGGTCCAGTGATGCTGGCTACCTAAGGATTTTTGTCCCTGGGGGGGGGTTGTGTTGCTAGGGGGATCTACTGTTGAGGGGGATTCTATTGTTGCTGGCTGCTGGAGGATCTATTGTTGCTGGGGTGGATTTATTATTTCTGGTGGGAGATCTATTTTCAGTGTGTGTGGGGGGTGTTTTGCTCCTGGGGAGGGGGGCTTTTATAGCTGGGGGGTCTATTGGCGCTGGGGAGGATCTATTGTTCCGGGGGGGGGGGGCTATTGTTGCTGGGGTGAATCTACGGTTTCTGGTGCAAGTTCTATTGTTGCTGGGGGGTATTTTGTTTCTGGGGGGGTCTATTGTTGCTGGGGAGGATCTTTTGCTGCTGGGGGGTCTGTTGTTCCTGGAGGGTCTATTGTTGCAGGGGGAATCTATTGTTTCTGGTGGGCAATCTATTATTGTGGGGGGAGTATTTTGTTCCTGGGTGGAATTTATTGTTGTTGGCAGGGTCTACTGTTGCTGGGGAGGATCTAAAGTTGTTGGGGAGGAATCTATTGTTGCTGGGGGGTGTGCTTGGAGGTGGGTAGGGGGGGGCAGAGGCAAGGGATGGTGCTTGGAGGTGGGTAGGGGGCGTAGACAAGGGATGGTGCTTGGAGGTGGGTAGGGGCGGAGACAAGGGATGGTGCTTGGAGGTGGGTAGAGGGTAGAGACTAGGGATGGTGCTTGGAGGTGGGTAGGGGGTAGAAACAAGGGATGGTGCTTGGAGGTGGGTAGGGGGCGGAGGCAAGGGATGGTCCTTGGAGGTGGGTAGGGGGTGGGAACAAGGGATGGTGCTTGGAGGTGGGTAGGGGTGTGGACAAGGGATGGTGCTTGAATGTGGGTAGGGGTAGAGACAAGGAATGGTGCTTGGAGGTGGGTAGGGGGTAGAAACAAGGGATGGTGCTTGGAGGTGGGTAGGGGGTGGAGACAAGGGATGGTGCTTGGAGGTGTGTAAGGGGTGGAGACAAGGGATGGTGCTTGAAGGTGGAGATAAGGGATGGTGCTTGGAGGTGGGTAGGGGGTGGAGACAAGGGATGGTGCTTGGAGATGGGTAGGGGGCAGAGACAAGGGATGGTGCTTGGAGGTGGGTAGGGGGCGGAGACAAGGGATGGTGCTTGGAGGTGGGTAGGAGGTGGAGACAAGGGATGGTGCCTAGAGGTGGAGACAAGGGATGGTGCTTGGAGGTGGGTAGGGGGCGGAGACTAGGGATGGTGCTTGAAGGTGGGTAGGGGGTGGAGACAAGGGATGGTGCTTGGAGGTGGGTAGGGGGCGGAGACAAGGGATGGTGCTTGAAGGTGGGTAGGGGGTGGAGACAAGGGATGGTGCTTGGTGGTGGGTAGGGAGCTGAGACAAGGGATGGTGCTTGGAGGCAGGTAGGGGGCGGAGACAAGGGATGGTGCTTGGAGGTGGGTAGGGGGTGGAGACAAGGGATGGTGCCTGGAGGTGGGTAGGGGGTGGAGACAAGGGATGGTGCCTGGAGGTGGAGACAAGGGGTGACTCTAGGGAGGGGGGAGTACCTGCACCCATTCTCTGAGAAAAAAAAACTATTTTTGATTATGCAGCATAGACCGGGTACCAAAAAAAAATCAATATAATGCCACCAGGTCGCGGTGCCCCATCAAAATGTAGCAAAGATGCAAATGATAACAGTTGCTGTTTCGGAGTGATAATTGTCTTTGCTATGGATGTGTAACACTTGTATGACAATATGTGCCCTTTATTAATCTCTTACCTTCTGCCGCTGGATTGGCTGATATGATACATTTTAACAAAACTTCTGAGCCGGCATTGACCAGGGCACTTTGTAAGGGGATTTCAAATACCGGAGGCTCTCCAGGATCTTCTTCAGCCGATACGTAGGAATCGTCCGATGACTCTGAAAAGTGTGGAAATAATGTGGCACTTTTAATTAAACATATACACTGAAATGAATTCACAGGGCATACATAAAGATCTATTTATAAAACATTTGTTGGACGAATGTCACACACATTTGAGTAGACAGGACAAATCATCCCTGTACATTCTGTAAGAACTGAGTTCCTACAATCGTCAGCTACACGGCTAAAATTAGGTATTTCAGGAAACCATATGGCATTTTGGCCACTAGATGGAGCCGATGATCAAACGAATCAATCTATTACAGAAAATACAGGGAAAATTTTCCAGCCTGCGCGAATGTGTGGGACATTCGTCCAACAAATATTTTATAAATAGACCCCATAGAGTTTTTGTAAATATTCTTTCTGACCGTTAATACAATGTATTATTTTTGTTATCATGTAAATGTGACATTTTTTACATTAGGGCCAATGCACACACATTGCGGTGTATTAGAGGAGACGTAGAGCAAAGGTCTTTTGACTGTACTTCTCCTAGAGCTCATAGGAGTGCACTTCGTTCAGCACTCCTGTGTTCTGTAGTCAGCCAACAGCGCCTAAAGCCCACTATCGGCTGATGTCACTGAGCAGGCCTAGGCTCTGGAGAGATCCTGACCTTAATGTCAGGATCCACCCAGATGCCTGGACCAGCAGTTGGCTCAGCCTCTCAGTGAGCTGCTGATGGCTTGAGCAGCTGCTCCCACTCCCTCCACAGCTCAGCGCTCCAGTGAGCACTGGAGGAGCAGAGCAGAGAGCCATTGACTGACAGTCACCAGCTCTCTGCTCACTGAAGAACGAGAACTGAGCGATCAGCAGTCTTTGATAGCTCAGTTCTTGGTGTAGAGGGGACAGATGCAGCATTGGATCAATGATGCATCCAGCTAGGTGAGTATGTATGTGTATTTCTTTTTACTCCCGCACTTCTCTTTTAAGTTAATTCACATTTTTCTGCACATTAACATGCACTGCATTAGGGAATCCTATTCAAATAAGCTGGTTACGCACTACAACATCCATAAAAATGGACATGCTCACTTTTTGGCAATGTAGTCCACCACAGTGCACATTAGTGCATTACTATGGGGTTGATTTACTAAAGGCAAATACACTCTGCACTACAAGTGCACTTGAAAGTGCACTTGGAAGAGCAGTCGCTGTAGATCTGAGGGGAAGATCTGAAATGAGGGGAAGCTCTGCTGATTTTATCATCCAATCATGTGCAAGCAAAAATGCTGTTTTTTATTTTCCTTGCATGTCCCCCTCGGATCTACAGCGACTGCACTTCCAAGTGCACTTTCACGTGCACGTGCAGTGCAAAGTGGATTTGCCCCCCCAGAGGTGTTCTACTGCGCCGCTGCACATGTGTGTTGGAGCTGAGTTGCCTTTTGCCGCGTACACACGGTCGGAATTTCCGACAACGAATGTTCGATGTGAGCTTGTTGTCGGAAATTCCGACCGTGTGTAGGCTCCATCGGACATTTTTTGTCAGAATTTCCGACAACAAAAATTTGAGAGCTGGTTCTCAAATTTTCCGACAACAAAATCCGTTGACGGAAATTCCGATCGTGGGTACACAATTCCGACGCACAAAATTCCACGCATGCTCGGAATCAAGCAGAAGAGCCGCACTAGCTATTGAACTTCATTTTTCTCGGCTCGTCGTACGTCTTGTACGTCACTGCGATCTTGGCGTTCGGAATTTCCGACAACATTTGTGCGACCGTGTGTATGCAAGACAAGTTTGAGCCAACATCCGTCGGAAATAAATGCAGGATTTTGTTGTCGGAATGTCCGATCGTGTGTACAGGGCATTAGTGTATTGGATGCTATAGAAAATGAATGGCACCATAATGTGCTAACACATGCAATGTGCATTTACATGCGTTACAGTTAAAACAGTGTTAATGAATCAGCTGGCAACCTATGTGATGCATGATAATACAGCTGACAATGCACCGCAATGGGGTTGATTTACTAATTAAATAGACTGTGCCCTTTGCAAAGTGCAGTTGCTCCAGAGCTTAGTAAATGAGGCAAAGGTTAACTTTGCAAAGAATACCCAATTATGTGCAAGAAAAAAAAAACTGTATTTTTTGCTTGCACATGATTGGAGGATAGAAGTCAGCAGAACTTCTGCTGATTTACTAAGCTCTGGAGCAACGGCTCATGCAGAGTGCAACTACACTTTGCAAAGTGCACAGTCTATTTGCCTTTAGTAAATCAACCGCAATGTCCAAATGGATATGCAACCCTTTTTGGCATCAATGCACAGTCTTGCATTACCATTTTCTGGTGCACTGCACCTTAGTGCATTGGGGTGCCATTTAAAATGAATTACCCAAGGCTGCAAGGCAAGAATGATAAGCACTTAGCCATCTTGCAGTCTATATCCATATTTAAAGTGAATCCAAATGCCAACTAGATGACATTTAGTTTTCTATTGAACTGCGTGGTAAAGCAATTGTATTTTTTTTTTTTATAAACTATTGTTTCCAATTTTTTTCCTTTTTTGCATGTCAGTGCTGCCGATATCCTCCAACCTCTTTCGCCACATCCTGTCTTAATGCACTCGTCAACTGCATATCATTGCTCTGCAATGGCTTCCTAATAGTGACCATGGGGGTTATTTACGAAAGGCAAATCCACTTTGCACTTTTTACACAAGTGCAGTCGCTTTAGATCTGAAGGGAAGGTTTGAAATGAGGGGAAGCTCTGCTGATTTTATCATCCAATCATGTGCAAGCTAAAATGCTGTTTTTTATTTTCCTTGCATGTCTCCATCAGATCTACAGCGAACGCACTTCCAAGTGTACTTGTAGTGCAAAGTGGATTTGCCTTCAGTAAATAACCCCCATGACTGTACAATGTGGGGTTGATTTACCAAAGGCTAATTGACTGTGCCCTTTGCAAAGTGCAGTTGCTCACTGCAAGAGCTATTGCTCCAGAGCTTAGTAAATGAGGGGAAGGTCTGCTGACACCCATCATCCAATCATGTGCAAGCAAAAATGCTCTTTTTTTTTTTTCCCTTGCACGTGATTAGGTATTCTTTGAAAAGTGAAGCTTCACCTCATTTACTAAGTTCTGGAGCAACTGCACTTGCACAGTGCACAGTCTATTTGTCTTTAGTAAATCAACCCCTGTGCGGCAGAAAAAGTCGCCTGTAGTGGCCACCGAGGTGCATGTGACAGGGTGACAGCACAGGAGCGCAGCTGAAAGAAAGTGGCAATAGTCTAACAGGGAAGGCCTTAATAAGGAATCTTATGCCGCGTACACACGATCGGAATTTCGGCCCGAAAAAGACCGATGAGAGTTTTTCATCGGAAAATGCGACCGTGTGTATGCTCCATTGATTTTTTGCTGGCCGAATTCCAGCCAGCAAATGATTGAGAGCACGCTCTCAATTTTTCGGTCGGGAAAAATTCCTATCCGAAAATGCGATCGTCTGTGGCAATTCCAACGCGCAAAATTCCTACGCATGCTCGGAAACAATTCGACGCATGCTCGGAAGCATTGAACTTCATTTTCTCGGCTCGTCGTAGTGTTGTACGTCACTGCATTCTTGACGGCGAACTTTTGCATGACCGTGTGCATGCAAGGCAGACTTGAGAGGAATCCCGTTGGAAAAGCCGTCATATCTTTTTCCGACGAGAAGTCCGATCGTGTGTACGCGGCATAAGATTGTAAACTCTAACAAGCAGGGCCCTCTAGTTCCTCTTGTACTAAATTGTATTGCAAAGGCCCGAACACATGACACGAAAATCAGCTGGAAAAATTCATACGACGAGCTGTCTGACGATTTTCGGATTTTTAGTACGGTGCTTTCGACAGCCGATTTTGCTTTTTCGTCAGACAAAAGCTGGATGTGCAGACTATAAAATTTTTGTCAGATGTGAACTCAACATCCGATTTTGATACCATTAGTACGGTTTTCATACGAAAAAAGACTACGCATGCTCAGAAACAAAAGAATACATACAAAACTATTCAACACATTACATCACTTCTGACGTTGTATTCTGTCGTACGAAAATTTTCGTATTGTGAGTAACCTCCTCACTTTCGACATGAGACTAGCATGCCACAAAAAACGGACGTTCGGTCGTCTGAAAATCTAAGCGTGTGTACGAGGCTTAACTGTACTATCCGCCCTCGTTTTGTAAAGCGCTGCGCAAACTGTTGGTGCTATATAAATCCTGTATAATAATAGGTTCCTTTTTTTAAACAAAAATCACCTGGTATTTTGTTTTTTTACTTAACACTTTGAAATTATATCAACTTGTTAAAACTTTTAAGAAATTTGATTGGATTTAGATTTGCCTCAAGTTTTCAGCAGTTGCTGCCGAGCTGAATCAACCACCATCTTTAGTCATCTTTTAGGACCCCCAATATCTCCCAACACTAGTTTCCAGTTTTGTTCCGAATTTCAGTTGCCTATAATGTTATTCTGTAGCACTCAGAAATCTTTTATATATTGTATTTGAACCCCGTCAACATACCTAGTTCTGGTGACATGACCCTATGCCGTCGACTCTTTCCTTTGCTTTTGGATGTTTTGCTGCTTTTGCCACTAGTGTGGGAGTCGCTGTGCTTTTTGGTTTGCCCCCCACCCTTCCCTTGTGGGGCTTGGCTTCTTTTGGTAGGTTCTGGTGGTACCGCCCAAGGGAGGTATCTTGTATCTCCTCTTCTGTCTGCACTTAAAGTTCCCTTTTCCCTCCCTATCCCTCTATGTGCTATTTCCAGAGCTGGTGGAGCATGTGTGCTGGGTGGTGGGGGTTCACTCCCTCGGTCTGGAACTCTCCCATGCTTGGAATCTGTAGCATCCTGCTTTGGGGTTTGCGCGTGGGCCAAAACTGGTTTTGGAGCAATGATATTGACTTTTGGAGGTGCTTGTGACATCAGGCGGGTTTCTGTATGCTTAACTACTTCATGGTGAATAGCTGAACCATTGGATGATTTTTCTGGAGCTGAAGTTGTCTGGCTTTTGACTCCCCGAGGTTCCTTATCTTGTGATATTTGGTTGGCGGTGGCATAGCTTCGTGCAAGAGGCTTACGGGCAGTGACCGTAGTAGTTGCTGGCTTTTGTTCCTGAATTTCAGGTGGCTTAGAGCCTTTAAGCACTTGGGTTGGAGCAGAATCCAGAGCAGTTTGGCTAGAAAGTGATGTTTGTGAGTTGCGTGTTAAGTCCTGTGATGACCGGATTAATTGTTGCTGAGAAACAGTTCGCTTGATTCTAGAGAGCTCTTGGGAGAACCTCGCCTCAATATCACTTATTCGACCTGAGAAGGCTCCCCTATCATCTAGTGAAGATGTCTTGTATCTCAGTGATGGACACCTCAAGGTGTAACCTCCAATTTCTGATCTTACTCCATCTCTTAGGTCATCTCTTAGCTCCTCAGTGGAGGACTCTAAGCCGGCGCCCAGTCCATCTTCTCCTGGTTGGTCAAAAGACCTTGCCTTACGAAGTGGCAACCATGACTGCACAGGGAAAGGACTGTCTGTTTGATCCAGGCTTTTTCTTCTCTCTTCAAGGCAACGCAGTTTATCAAATATTTTGGAGCCAGAACGGACCAGCTTTGGAGATGCCCTCAAGATGGATACTCTTCCTGATGATTCACTTACTGGTGTCTGAGGGCGAGACTCTTGACCACTGACCTGAGAGCCGGCTGAGGACTTTGGCCTCTTCACCTTCTCCTCAAACTCCTCAGCCACTGAGTCTTGATACTGCGAAGGCATCTGGGTTTTCTTCCGGGGTGTGAGAGGTGTTGATTGGCCACGGCTGCTTGGTATAGGATTGGCAGATGGCCTTTGGCCTAGACGGGGAGAAGGAGGAGGTAGAATAGGAGTTCTGGGACTCTGAAGCGGCCGGGGGGAGTCTGGAATGGCACCATTGATGCTGCCTCGCCTCAGCCCCCCTTCTGGTAAAAAACTGCAAAAGGAAAAGAAAGAATCAGAATCTATTTTCGTCAAAATAATTCCTTATATGCATCTTAAAGAGAGCCCGTCAGTGATTGAAATACATGAGCTGTCATTGCTGACTTGTTCTTTAAGGTGCAAGCTCTGAATCTGTTATCCTTGATTTACTACCTAGTGAATCATTTACCCCCAAGCATGAAGCAAAGCCAGTCAACTTGGTACTCCCATCCAGCAAGCATACTTCAGGCTTGTGACTCACTATGAAAGGAGGAGGAGCAGTGCAATCCTATGGTATCTCAACCCCACCTAATGACACCTCAATAGCAAAATATAGTGTATAGATTGTGCAATCCATAAACAGTATTATATCAACATGATAAATGTGTCTGCAAATAAAACAGCGCGTAAAGCAGTGCATAAAATAATACATTTCCAATGAAACAATCAAGTGCAAATCTTAAAAAAATTGTCCTCTCCGTGAGGACGTCAAATGACGAAACTAGTAGAGCGGAGCTAGGACGCTGGTATCATCATCACGCTTGCTGGGTTTGCACTCGCGGCTTGTTTACTGCAGCCGGAGGCTAATAATATTACGAAGCGCTTATATCCTAGTGCTGGGTTGACACTTATAATATGTAAGTGTTCTTAATTGTTTTTAATAAACAAGTTATTTTAAACGTTTTTATGCTATGGAGGTTTTTCCTTCCTCTCCTCTATACAAACCCCATGCATGATTGAGCCATATTCAAGAGAGGAGTCAGGAGCAGTAGCAGAGAGTCCTTGCCGGAAAGAAGCCCCCCGCGCGCACGTGCGGGAGTGACGACTTTCCGGCCACTCACAGCGCCGGAGCCGCGAACCCGGAAGACACGCCGAGGGGAAATGTCAGCTCCCTCGGCCGTGACCCGGATCAGCTCCCGATGCCTCGTTCTAAGGTAAGTATTTCATAATGAGCTAGTAGGTGCATACTAGCTCATTATGCCTTTTGCCTTACAGGTTTTTTTTTTTTTTTCATTTTGTGCGGGTATACAACCGCTTTAATGCATTCTATGCATTAAGGTAAAAAACCTTCTTTACTGCAGCAGCGCCCCCGAGCCCCCCTATACTTA
The DNA here is from genome assembly GCF_042186555.1 of Aquarana catesbeiana. Taxonomy (NCBI): domain Eukaryota; kingdom Metazoa; phylum Chordata; class Amphibia; order Anura; family Ranidae; genus Aquarana; species Aquarana catesbeiana. The sequence goes on from NC_133329.1 coordinate 389,885,835, forward strand.
CCGGAGCCCCGTAATTCCCGCCACGGGAACAAGCACACCAGCTCCGGCCGGTATCTCGTGTCCTGATTGGATAGATTGATAGCAGCGCAGCCATTGGCTCCCGATGCTCTTAATCAAATCCAATGATGCGGGCGACGGGGGGGCCGAGCCGAGTCCTGCTGTCTGTGCCAACAGACGCAGCAGCAGGACTCAGGAGCGTCCCGTAGGAGAGCGCTTCTCCGACGGGACACTCGAGAAGAGGAGGAGCCAGGAGTGCCGCTGAGGGACCCCAAAAGAGGAGGATCGGGGGCCACTCTATGCATAACTAACTGCACAGCGGAGGTAAGTATGACATGTTTGTTTGTTTTTTTGTTTTGTTTTTTTTAAACCTGAACCTTCACAACCCCTTTAAGTGGATGTTTTACTATTGAGGTGTAACTAGGTGGGGTTGAGATACCAAAGGATTGCGCTACTCCTCCTCCTTTCATAATATATTATTGGTGTATTACTGATAAATTAGCAGCCGCGTTCCCTCATTCTTCCCATTAATACCTTTGGCGCTGTATTTTCTGTATTTCTTGTTTTGTGACTCACTATGTAGTGAACTAAGGATGAGGATAACAGAACCATTGCTTGCATTGTCAGACAGGCTGGCAGCTCCCATATTCTTATCCTGACATTTTCTATGTGTTAAAGCTGAATTCCAGGCAGATTAAAAAGAAAATACTAATTAAAATTAAAAACCGGCACATTGCTTAGTAAAAACAGCACACACAGCAAACACATTACACTTGTTAGGCACACAGGTAAGCCTTAAATTGCCCCAAAATGTTAACCCCTTCCCAGCCAGTGCCATTAGTACAGTGACAGTGTATAGTATTAGCACTGATCACGGTATTAGTGTCACTGGTGATGTCAGTGTCATTTAGTCAGTTCCCACCCAGCATCAGTTAGTGTCAGATTGACCGCCGCACATCACAATCCCTCTATACAGGCATACCCCACTTTTAAGTACACAATAAGGTTTATTTACTAAAGCTGGAAAGTGCAAAATCAGGCTCACTTCTGCAAAAAACCAATGAGCTTCTAGGTTTTATTACCAAAGCTTAATTGAACAATCTGGGGTTAGAAGCTCATTGGTTTCTATGCAGAAGTGAGCCTGATTTTGCACTTTCCAGCTTTAGTAAATAAACCCCATTGTGTACTTAAAAGTGGGGTATGCCTGTAAGTTGCTGATCGCCACCCTTACTAGTATATAAAAAAAAAAAAATGAATATACACTTATTGGGATTTTTTTTTTACCAAAGACATGTAGCAGAATACAAAATTTATGATAAAATTTGATTTTTAGAAATGTTTTATTGGATATGTTTTATAGCAGAAAGTGTAAAAAATATTTTATATAATTTTTTTTTTTTTTCAAAATGTTTGGTCTTTTTTCATGTATATATATATATATATAAAAAAAAATAAGCCAGTGGTGGTCAAATACCACCAAAAAAAAAAAGCTCTATTTGCATGAAAAAAATGATATAACTTTTGTTTGGATACAGTGTTGCATGACCGCGCAATTATCAGTTAACCGCTTGCCGACCAGCCGCCATAGTTATACGCGAATCCTGAGCAAATCGGGTAGCTGCAAGGCGTGGAGTCCGCCGATGACCCGCGATCGCCTATTACAGAGGCAGAACGGGGAACTGCCTTTGTAAACAAGGAGATTCCCCATTCTGACAGATGACATGACAGGGATCTATTGTTCCCAGTGATTGGGAACAGTTATCTCTATCATGTCCCTGGCAGCCCATCCCCCCCCCTACAGTTAGAACACACTTAGGAAAGACATTTAACCCCTTTGATCGCTCCCCTAGTGTTAACTCATTACAATTAGAAGAAAAGAGGTTTAACCTTAAACTACGTAGAGGGTTCTTTACTGTAAGAGTGGCAAGGATGTGGAATTCCCTCCCAAAGGCGGTGGTCTCAGCGGGGGGCATCGATAGTTTTAAGAAACTATTAGATAAGCACCTGAATGACCGCAACATACAGGGATATGTAATGTAATACTGACATATAATCACACACACATAGGTTGGACTCGATGGACTTATGTCTTTTTTTCAACCACACCTACTATGTAACCCCTTTGCTACCAGTGACATTTACACAGTAATCAGTGGCTATTTATAGCACTGATCGCTGCATGAACGTTAATGGTCCCAAAAAAGTGTCAAAAGTGTCCGATCTGTCCGCCGCAATGTCGCAGTCCTGCTAAAAATCGCAGATCAACGCCATTACTAGTAATGAAAAAAAAAAAATGCCATAAATCTATCCCCAATTTTGTAGACGTTATAACTTTTGCACAAACCAATTAATATACGCTTATTGTGATTTTTTTTAATCAAAAATATGTAGAAGAATATATATCGGCCTAAACTAATGAATACATTTTTTTTATTTTTTTATTTTTTGGATATGTATTATAGCAAAAAGTAAAAAAAAAATATATATATATATATTTTTTTTTAATCGTCGCTCTTTGTTTGTTTATTGGACAAAAAATAAAAACCGCAGAGGTGATCAAATACCACAGAAAGAAAGCTTTATTTGTGGGGAGAAAAAGTACGTCAATTTTGTTTGGATACAGCGTCGCACGACTGCGCAATTGTCAGTTAAAGCGGCGCAGCGCCGTATTGCAAAAAACGGCCTGGTCATTAAGGGGGCAAATCCTTCCGGGGCTGAAGTGGTTAAAGTAGCGCAGTGCTGAATAGAAAACAATGCTTTGGTCATGAAGGGGGTAAAACCTTCTGGAACTGAAGTGGGTAAATAGGACGGAAGGAGATGCAGCACAATGAGCCAATCAGTTGTGCCGCAATGCAAGGAACATGCTGATAGGAGGAGAGGGCAGAGTGATGGAAAGATGAGCTCATTAGTCTGCTGCTTCCACTTTAAGGCTGGAGTCACACCTATGGCATTTTTAGTGCTTTTTGCATTTTGCAATCCAAATTGTTCCATAGGAAACCATGTTAAATGGACTGTAGTGAAAATCTACAAAATGCAAAAAGCACTAAAACTGCATAGGCGTGAATCCAGCCTTACTGTCCAGTCACAGGATGGAGCAGGACAAGACCTGTAGGTGTTACGGAACCACATCAGAGAAAAAAATCAGGTCTCCTCCCAGTCAGATAGGTCTGTGCTGTGTGGCGGAGCCGTATAAATCTCAGAAATGGATTGACAGAAATACATCTCCCCTTTTATGTATTTCATCTGTGGATTTAGCTGTTTCCCTGGAGTTCAACTTTAACTCTGTGTGTTATTTTAGTATTTGAGGGTTATTTACTAACATTGCATCTGTAGGTACATCTATTGTATGTCATAGCAACCAATTACCTTTGACCCGTATAGTGCAGATTAGTTCATGGAAGCCAATGGATAGTTGGTTGCTATGGTGTACTTCATATGTGAGCATAAATGCAATTCCCATTAATATTGTTTGATGAGTATGTTGGTATTTAGTTTATTAGCGGATTGGTTTAGACTGCGGTGGCTTTATGACACATTAGTATAGTGTTATCCAAGCCAAGTGTATCATTAGTTTGATGGAGATTATAAACAAGCCAGTCGTGTCTCTAAGATATATGAAACAAATGCATGCAAAACATAAAAAAATATAATGGCGTTGGCGTTCACCTAGTTGTTGGAGTTGGATTAGCTCAGTTGTGACGTCACAGGTTAAAAAAAAAGGGCAGAAAGGGCACCTTACTGGGGCAAAACCTTAGACTCGGAAGTTGACCAGCAATGGCAGACTTTGTATTGCTCTAAGTCAGAAGACACCAAACTTTCTGACCAAAGGGCCAATTTATCATCCTTGAGGCTTTAGAGGGTCCAGACTGTTGGCAGTAGAGTTAGAAAATGCCCTGGTGTTAGTGAGAGTAAACGGTGTCCCATCATTGGTTTTAGTGGAAGGAATAGTGCCCAATTGTTGGTATCAGTGGGAGGAATGGTAAACCATTGTTGGTATTCAAGGTAGGAATGGTGCCCCATCTTTGGTGTCTATGGGAAGACTGGTGCTCCATCGTTGGTGTCTATGGGAGGAATGGTGCCCCATCATTGGTGTCTGTGGGAGGAATGGTGCCCCATCATTGGTGTCTGTGGGAGGAATGGTGCCCCGTCATTGGTGTCTGTGGGAGGATTGGTGCCCCATCATTGGCGCCTGTGGGAGGAATAGCTCCCCATCATTGGTGCCTGTGGGAGGAATGGTGCCCCATCATTGGTGCCTGTGGGAGGAATGGTGCCCCATCATTGATGTCTATGGGAAGAATGGATGCCCCATCATTGGTGTCTGTAGGAGGAATGGTTCCCGGTCATTGGTGTCTATGGGAAGAATGGTGCCCCATCATTGGTGTCTGTAGGAGGAATGGTGCCCGGTCATTGGTGTCTGTGGGAAGAATGGTGCCCCATAATTGGTGTCTGTGGGAAGAATGGTGCCTCATCATTGGTGTGAGTGGATGGCATTGTGACCCAAGAGTCAGATGAAGGCAAGTGTCACATCCAGCCCACGGGCCATAGTTTGGAGACCACTGCTCTAAAATAAAATTAGCAAACAATCCATACAATCATACACAATAAGTAACAGGGCCGGGTCAAAGCGGAAAAGGCACTTGCCTTGGGGCCCAATGTTGCAGGGTGGGGGGCCCAATGTTACAGGGGCAAGAGCTTCTCCTGCTGTTGCATTACCTCACTGTCACTTGCACGGTGCAGACCCAAGCTGTCAAACTGACAGCTCAGTCCTTCAGATCCCACATGGAGAGCATTCAGAGACAGTACTGGCTGCCACAGAGGTCTGATAATTACTCCGCAAGAGCAATGTTCTCCCTGAGTAATCTACCAGAACGAGCTGTCAGTGATCAACTGAGATGACAATAAATGGCCTTCAAATGCGGAAAGGCTTCGTTACAGTTAGAGCTGTGAAAATGTGGAATAAACTCCTTCAGTACTTTCAAAAAAGTAGTACTTCCAAAAAAAGGTAAGTTAGAAAGTAAAACATTTTTTTTTAAACATCCAAAAACGAGGGGTGGAGAGGTGGTCTTTCGTTTAAGACCACCTCTCAAAATTGGGTGGAACTCCGCTTGAAGGAGGCTATGATGGTCTCTGCCAGCTTGGGACTCAGCGGACAGATGTCAGTGAAAGGAATGCTGATTAATGAGATCTGGAAAGCCCGGGTCTTTCGCCCAAAATTTTTTTGTGCTCATTAACACACCTTTGTCTCCTAGCAAACTATTGGGGGATATGTTTATACTTATGTGTATTGTAAGCTGTAAGTGAGGAGACGGCAAGTCTACCCTGAAAGGTCATATCTCTGAGTCACCTAGTCTGGGTAAATGATTAGATGATTTGAACTAGCCCATGTTTATTAGGTTTCTGGTTACAGTTTGTATTGTCAGCCTGATGTATATATTTGTGTGTCATCTCAAATAAATCAGTTCAGTCCATGTTCAGCAACCAAACGAGTATTGCCTTGTTTGTTGTTATCAGCGGTTGGAATATCTGATATCTATATATCTATATCTAAATCTGATATCTATTTTTCAAAGTCATAGATGATGATGAGTACTTTGCTTCTTTCTATGCTTTATGTTTTACTTCATTTTGCCATTTTTTTTCCTTTTATGTGTTTTTACTTGTTCTGATGAAAACTTTAAATAAAGATGATATAAAATATGTATTGCAACCGTGTATTAGCTGTGTGTCTGGAGTTCAGCTTTAAGTTGTCATCTCTCAGCGTTATTTGCAATCCCCAAAGCAAGATGAACAAACAGGTTAGGTACAGAATTACAAAAATGGACACGCGATGGAATGCACGCAACAAAACTAAGGATGACCACATGAAAAAACAGCATAACATGCAAAGAAACGGGAGCAAAGGGTCAGCCTGGGAACCACAAATTAAATGGAGAAAAAAATATTGAACCTAAATGTAAAAAAAAAAAAAAAAAAATATTAAAATATGAATTGAATGTAAACCAAATTAAAATATGAATTGAATGTAAACCAAATTAAAATATGAATTGAATGTAAACCAACAAAAAAAAAGAAGACTCTGAATATGACCATCATGGCAAGGAGAGAGGGTGATGACGCTCCCATAGAGCACTTGGGTTTACTTACACCCGGATGGCACAAGATCTGCCCCGGTAGAGGCTGAAGGCGCTGCTATACAGGTCGCTGAACCCTGACAGGCTGACCTCTGACCCCCAGACACTGCCTGGATGATTGTTGCTGGAGGCTGGGATAAGAGGCTCCACCCCCAGGTGGCGAGCCCCCACCCCCTGAGCAAAGCCTTGCCTGGCATTCTTGGAGTCCCTCTCTACTACTGTCTGTTGACTGCCTGACCAGTCTGAGAACTCATCCGTCTGCGACAGTCCGGTCAGCGTGCTGGGAGTGGTGTGTAGCGAGCTAGCCAGCAGTGTATCTGAGTCTCCTAAAAGAAAAAAAGAAAGATGGATTTTAAATTTTAAAAAAAGCAATTCCAACAAGTGAGAGCAATCAGTGAGCTACTATTGCTACCCTGTTTCCCCGAAAATAAGACCTAGAGTGATTGTCGGTGATGGCTGCAATATAAGCCCTACCCCCCAAATAAGCCCTAGGTAGCCTCCCTGGCGGTTTTCCCAAGTGTGGCTCGGGGTTAAAATTCAGGACCATTAGCGGTAACCCCGAGCCACACTCGGGATTACATCGCAGGATCCTGGTGTGGCTTTACTTACCTTGTCCCCAGGATCCTGCGATGTCCCCCGCTGTGTCTGTGGGCTCCGTCCTCCTCCGAAGCCTCTCCGTGCCAGGCTCCGTTCCCTGCGAGCGTCGCGACGCACGGGGGCGGAACCTGGCGGCAAATTAAAAAAAAAAAAGTAAAAATCATAACACATACAGTACTGTAATCTTACAGATTACAGTACTGTATGAAATTATTTCACATCCCTTTTGTCCCCAGTACTTTGGCCCATGCCCTGCATGCAGTTTTATATTATATATACTGTTCTTTCTGCCTGGAAACTGGAGATTGTCCATAGCAACCAAAAAGTGTCCCTTTACGTCAAAAGTGGCTTTAGACCAGCTAGAAAACAGCGATAATAAATTAGAACACTTGCAGAATTGAGCGATAGTGAATTGTGGGGAAATTTATTTTATTACTATTTTTTTTTTAATTATTTATTTTTATTTATTATATTATAATTTATGTTTTTGTGTTTCAAACTTTATCATACCCGGGATATCTACTAGACTCTGGTTTGGACAGATTTAAGTGTATTATTGTTAAGAATTACAGGCCTACAATATAAAACGCCAAATTTCCATGCAAAATAATTGTACCGCTTTCAGCACCTAAAATCCAAAATAATCATACCGCCAGGGAGGTTAAAGTCCTTGTAGGTCTTATTTTCAGGGTAGGGCTTATTTTCAGGGGAAACAGGGTAGGGCTTATTTGGGGGGTAGGGCTTATATTGCAGCCATCACTGACAATCACGCTAGGTCTTATTTTCGGGGAAACAGGGTATCCAGCGAACGCTGCAGCAGTGCAAATGTCAGGTAGGGTTGCCACCTGTTCAGGATTCACCCGGACAGTTTGGGTTTTGAATCATGTGGTCCGGGTTTCAGTTCACCCGAAACCCGGACACAATATTCAGACAGGAATGTGGCTCAGAACAGGGCCTGATAGGAGGGTGAGGGGGGCACTATGAACACCGCATTACTTTTCTCTTTGGAGCACCCAAAGGTGTCCCAGGTCTGTTACTATCATTTAGTTTATGCCAAAAAAATAACATTTTTGCTGTGCGCCGCTAAAGTGCTTCGGGTTTGGCTTAAAGAAAAAGTGGCAACCCTACCGTCAGGGCCTGTTCACACAAAGGTGCATTACTATGCTTTACTAAACTCTCTCAATCAACATTACGTTTTACAATCTTTAGGATGCATTAATAAATAGATAGGAAGGTATATTATATTTATTTGTTTTAAAGGATAAGTTCGCCTTTTAAGAAAAAAATAAATAAATGCACATAATTTTGCAGGTAAAAAAAATGTACATTTATTTTTTTTTTTACTTGGAGCCTGGAAAGCATTGCAGATAGTGAGTGCCATGCAGGAATCCTGCAGACCTCTCAGTGTATGTGTCTGCTTGTACCTCGTACGGCAGATACTAGACATGTGCAGAACGAAAACATCTGTTTCATTTCGATTTGTTATTTACATAAATTTGTTTGGTTAACCACTTCAATACCGGGCATTTTCACCCCCTTCCTGCCCAGGCCAGTTTGGGAGTCGGCAGTTACATTTTAAAAAATACAATGTAAAATTGACAAGGGACACCAACATAGTTGTATCTTTGATCTTAAAAACTACGGGATAATGGTGTTGTGGTAACTTGTCCAAATAAAAAATAACAAGCATAATAATATTATTCTTGATATCATTAGAAAAAAAAAACCTTTGAAAATTTGTTTAAAATAACTCCATCAGTATCACCAGCAAAGCAGCTTCATTATTATCCCATTAAAGAAGAAGAGAATTGTGCGCTGCATTTGGAGATTTCATAATTTGCCGCGTCACTAATGTTAATTCTCCATTATGAACGCTAGTTTACAAGACCGACCGCTTCCGGCTCGTCCTTGCTTCCAAGCATGCGTGTTTGTACTTTGGACTTTTGTCCGACGGACTTGTGTACACACGCTGGGAAAATCCGACAACAGACATTTGTTCGCGGAAAAATTTAAAGCCTGCCATCCAACATTTGTCTGCGGAAATTCCGACAACAGTTGTCTGATGGAGCGTACACACGGTCGGATTTTCTGCCAACAGCCTGTCATCACACATTTCCCATTGGAAAATCCGATCGTGTGTACGCGGTTTAAATGTAGAAGAGAGTCGCTGGTGTCTTGTGTGTCCAGCCGGGGTCCCCAGAGTCCAGTAAACTTCCCTGGACACCCCCTCGCCTTATAAAGTGGGAGGCTCTGATTAATTAAACGTTTCCACAAACCAATGTGCAGGGGGTCAGAACATATCCAGTATAATGCAATGGTCTTCCTGGAGCAATAGAGCAGTATTTGTAAGAATCGTTTAGCTTTAGCAGTCAGTTCAATATCATAAAATACCCCAAGAAGACACCACTTCATCATCTGCCCTTACTCAAAATGCTAAAGGGTGTTTTTCAAAATCAACAAATGAAAGCATGGAGACATGGATGGATGGTCTGAATATTGAAAATTAAATAAATAGCGTTTTCAGTTTGTGGTGCTCAGATACAATTTAGTTCCACTTTGAATGCGATGGTGCAATCATAGCCCAGCACAACGTGCAATTGCAACGTGCACCATTTTGGTACATTGCAACTCATTCAATTCATCTGCAATCACATCCTTCAGCAAAGTGTATCCGCGATGCGGTGCACACATCAAACGCCACTATACCCTTGGAGCTCTCATCCTTCTCACATTCTTTTAGATTACTGCCGGACAGACAGAGAGAAGAAGCTGACACTGGTGTTTGAACATGTTGACCAAGATCTGACCTCTTACTTAGATAAAGTGCCTGAACCCGGAGTGCCTAATGAGACGATAAAGCCCTAACCACGCATACCTCCCAACTTTCTGAGATGGGAATGAGGGACACCTATCAGCAAAAGTATGCAGGCATAGGACACACCCCTTGCCACGCCCCCTTAAAGGAGAATTGTACAAAAAGAAACAAGATGGATTAAACCCACAAGTGCTTTTTTAACCACTACTATTCCTTTATATTGGCTTTTGGAATTTACAAATGGAGCAATTTAGAAATCAGATGAAAGGTTTAGCGCTGGAAAACACTTTTTGATAGATAAAAAGTGCATTTTATATACATCTATATAGATCAGACCAAAATGAGGGACAAATGAGGAGGAAAGAGGGACAGAGGGACATTGCTTCAAATCAGGGACAGTCCCTCGAAATCAGGGACAGTTGGGAGCTATGCTCATGTGGTGCGGATCTTGGTGTAGGGTGCACACTTATAACATCTACTAGGACCAGCGTCTGCTTTCAGAATTTTATTCACCAAGTGCCATCCGTTTTGTTTCTTATATGATCAAATATTTACCGTAAATGCCGGTCACGTTTCAATGGACTGACAGGAGCGCTGCTATAGTATTGGATTTGTACAGTGCTTTTGGACTGGATTCTTTGATATAATTTATATAACGGTGGCAGCATCATGTTGTGGGGATGCTTTACTTTAGCAGGCACAGGGAAGCTGGTCAGAGTTGATAGGAAGATGGAAGGAGCCAAACACAGGGCCATCTTAGAAGAAAACCTGTTATGCCCTGTACCAGGGGCGTAACTACCACCATAGCGACCCATGCGGGCGCTATGGGGCCCGCAGCCGAGTGGGGCCCAGTGAGGATGAGAGCACCGCCGGCACAGTCTCCCAGCCAGGGGAAGAGAGAGGAGAGGAAGAGGCAAGCTGTCCGTATCAGCAGAGAGCTGAATTGCCCGATGTAAGAGCTTTCATTAGAACTTCCAGTGTTCCCGGGGCTCACGTCACATAGCTCCACCTTTTGGCCCGGTGCCTTTGATAGACAGAACGCCGATCCAATGCGGGACATGTGACATCATCAATGGCGTCGGGCCAAGAGGTGGGGCTATGTGACGATGAGCCCCGGGAAGACGAGAAATTCAAAAGAAAGCTATTACAGGGGGCAATCCCGCTCTCTGCTGATCTGGGTGGCTTGACTCTTCCTCTGCATAGGTGGGGCTGTATGGGGCACAGGTCACGCTGTATGGGGCACAGGTCACGCTGTATTGGGCACAGGTCATGCTGTATGTGGCACAGGTCACGCTGCATTGACACTAGGGCAGCTGTGGGGGGGGGGGGGCTGTTTGCAAGGGGGCCCCATACAACATTTTGTTTTGGGGCCCTGCTATTTCTAGTTACGCCCCTGCCCTGTACACACAGTCGGATTTTCCGATAGAAAATGTGTGATAGGACCTTGTTATGGGAAATTCCGAGCGTGTGTAGGCTCCATCACACATTTTCCATAGGAATTTCCGACACACAAAGTTTGAGAGCTTGCTATAAAATTTTCCGACAACAAAATCCATTGTCGGAAATTCCGATCGTGTGTACACAAATCCGGCGCACAAAGTGCCACGCATGCTCAGAATGAATTAAGAGACGAAAGCTATTGGCTACTGCCCTGTTTATAGTCCCGACGTACGTGTTTTATGTCACCGCGTTCAGAATGATCGGATTTTCCGACAACTTTGTGTGACCGTGTGTATGCAAGACAAGTTTGAGCCAACATCCGTCGGAAAAAATCCATGGATTTTGTTGTCGGAATGTCCGATCAATGTCCGAGGGCATTAGAGTCTGCAAAAGACTTGAGACTGGGGCGGAGGTTCACCTTCCAGCAGGACAACGACCCTAAACATACAGCCAGAGCTACAATGGAATGGTTTAGATCAAAGCATATTCATGTGTTAGAATGGCCCAGTCAAAGTCCAGACCTAAATCCAACTGAGAATCTGTGGCAAGACTTGAAAATTGCTGATCACAGACGCTCTCCATCCAATCTGACAGAGCTTGAGATATTGTGCAAAGAAGAATGGGCAAAAATGTTACTCTTGAAATGTTCAAAGCTGGTAGAGACATCCCCAAAAAGACTTGCAGATGTAATTGCAGTGAAAGGGGGTTCTACAAAGTATTGACTCAGGGGGGCGCCACACAAATGCACACCATACTTTTCACATATTTATTTGTAAAAAAATTTGAAACCCATTTATCATTTTCCTTCCATTTTCACAATTATGTGCCACTTTGTGTTGGTTTATCACATAAAATCCCAATAAAATACGTTTTTGGTTTTAACATGATAAATTGTGAAATTAAAGCACAAAGTTAAAAATTCTCCCTGGCAGAGGGGCTGCACCTGCACTGCAAGGGTTTACTGCTTGTTTAGTCTAGGCCTTCAAATTCCCCTCTACGGGTCTGAATTGCATGCTTGTGCAATGACCAAGATCTTTTACATCACAGCACCCCTCCCCCCTCCTTTTTATCACAGTCCCCTTCATATCACAGATCTCCCCCTTTCACATCACAGTTCCCTCCCCTTTATGTCACAGTCCCCCCTTTATGTCACAGTTCCCTCCCTTTTACATCACAGTCCCCCTTCACATCACAGTCTCCTCCCCTTTACATCACAGTCCCCTCCCCTTTACATCACAGTCCCCCTTCACATCACAGTCCCCTCCCCTTTACATCACAGTCCCCTCCCCTTTACATCACAGTCCCCCTTCACATCACAGTCCCCTCCCCTTTACATCACAGTCCCCTCCCCTTTACATCACAGTCCCCATCACATCACAGTCCCCTCCCCTTTACATTACAGCCACCCTTTAGAACACATTCCCCCCTTTACAACACAGTCCCCCTTTACATCGCAGTTCCCTCCCCTTTACATCGCAGCCCCCCTTCACATCACAGTCCTCTCCCCTTTACATCGGAGCCCTCCTACACCTCAGAGTCCCCTCCCCTTTACATCGGAGCCCCCCTTCACATCACAGTCCCCTCCCCTTTACATTACAGCCACCCTTTACAACACATCCCCCCTTTACATTACAGTCCCCCCTTTACAACACAGACCCCCTTCACATCACAGTTCCCCCTTTACTTCACAGTCCACCCTTTACATCACAGCCCCCTTCACATCGCAGCCCCCCTTTACATCACAGTTCCCTCCCCTTTTCATCACAGCCCCCTTTACATCATAGTTCCCTCCCCTTTACATCGCAGCCCCCTTTACATCACAGTTCCCTCCCCTTTACATCACAGCCCCCTTTACATCATAGTTCCCTCCCCTTTACATCACAGCCCCCTTTACATCATAGTTCCCTCCCCTTTACATCACAGCCCCCTTTACATCACAGTTCCCTCCCCTTTACATCACAGCCCCCTTTACATCATAGTTCCCTCCCCTTTACATCACAGCCCCCTTTACATTGCAGTTCCCTTTACATCGCAGTTCCCTCCCCTTTACACCGCAGCCCCCTTTACATCACAGTTCCCTCCCCTTTACATCACAGCCCCCTTTACATCATAGTTCCCTCCCCTTTACATCGCAGCCCCCTTTACATTGCAGTTCCCTTTACATCGCAGTTCCCTCCCCTTTACACCGCAGCCCCCTTTACATCGCAGTGTCCCCCTTCACATCACACTCCCCCTTCACATAACAGTCCCTTCCCCTTCACATCACATTTCCCTCCCCTTTACATTGCAGCCCCCCTTCACATCACAGTTTCCCCTTAACATCACAGTCCCCTCCCCCTTCACATCACAGTTCCCTCCCTTTTACATCACAGTTCCCTCCCCTTTACATCCCAGTCCCTCTTTACATCCCAGTGTCCTCAGCCCCCCTTCACATTATAGCCCCCCCAACATAGAGGGATCTACAGAGTGGCCGGGCAAGAGATAGAAAGAGAGAAAAAGACATCCAGTCTGCTAAGTGGCACAACAGTACAGATAGGACTGTCACACTGCTACCATCCAGACTGCGGTCTGCCATTTAGTCATGCCTGGTCTAGGGGGACAGTAACATCATTTTTCCTTACCTGATCCTCCGCTCCCCCCTGCAGACAGCTCTCCCCTATGATCTGGAAGTGGACTGTTCCTTGGCATCTTCACAACCAATGCAGTGCTATTGACCCTGCATCGGTCAGCGTGATGTCAGAGGAACGTAGACTGTTGGAGCATAGGGGAAAAGAGGTTGCAGGAATTTGTCTAGCAGGGCAGATGAGCCTCCAGGAGTGGGGGATCAGCAAAGTAAATCTGCTTTTCCAAATTCCCTATAGAGAAATGAGCAGATAACGCTCGCAGAGCAGGCGCAGCCAATGACTAGGGAAAATTGTCGGGTTTCCTGCAGTTCAGCTGTAAATTGTTCAGAATATCTCAAAGTACTGTACATGATCTGCTGCAAAATGTATCTTGGATTGCCATGGTTTATATCAGTACTTGTACTTTATTTTCAGTAGGTTTTTTTTTCTGCATATTACGTAGAATCCAAAGGGAACGTAATATGGTTAGAAATGTACTTTACTGACTGCAGTGCGGGACTTTGATTGAGATATCGCTCTACAGCTGGCAGGAATCTCGGTCCAAGAACTCAGCTATTTCTTTATTACACAGACAGCTTGGTCTGCCATAGAGCAATGCACTTGTGTGAGAAGGCTCCGATGGAAGAGGACATTCCATGAATGAAATGTTGCAAACGCATTCCGGGGCAATGCAGATAAATCTGTTTACTGAGTTCTCTGACCTGAAACTAGTATGTGGAATGGGATTTAGGGAATGGCAGTGTCCATCAGAATGTAATACCACAGGTGTATCGCTTTGTGATGTTAACCACTTCAGCCCCGGAAGAATTTACCCCCCTTCCTGACCAGAGCACTTTTTGCGATTCGGCACTGCGTCGCTTTAACTGACAATTACGCGGTCGTGCAAATGCGCACCCAAACAAAATTGACGTCCTTTTTTTCCGAGCAAATAGAGCTTTCTTTTGGTGGTATTTGATCGCCTCTGCGGTTTTTATTTTTTGCACTATAAACAAAAAAAGAGCGACAATTTTGAAAAAAAAACAATATTTTTTACTTTTTGCTATAATAAATACCCCCGAAAAATATATAAAAAAAATATTTTTTTCCTCAGTTTAGGCCGATATATATTCTTCTACATATTTTTGGTAAAAAATCGCAATAAGCGTATATTGATTGGTTTGCGCAAAGGTTATAGCGTCTACAAAATAGGGGATAGATTTATGATATTTTTATTATTATTATTATTTTTTTATTAGTAATGGCGGCGATCTGCGATTTTTATCGTGACTGCGACATTATGGCGGACACATCGGACACTTTTGACCCTATTTTGGGACCATTGTCATTTATACAGTCATATAAAAATTCACTGATTACTGTATAAATGACACTGGCAGGGAAAGGGTTAAACACTAGGGGGCAATCAAGGGGTTAAGTGTGTCCTAGGGAGTGATTCTAACTGGGGGGGGGGGCTACCTAGGACATGACAGAGATCACTGCTCCCACTCACAAGGAGCAGTACATCCCTGTCATGTCACTAGGCAGAACAGGGAAATGCCTTGTTTACATAGCCATCTCCCTGTTCTGCCGCTCTGTGACACGATCGCGGAACACCGGCGGACATCGAGTCCGCAGGACCCGCAGGCAATGCCGCATCTTAAAGGGGACATACCCATTTGTGCAGCCGTGCCATTGTGCAGACGTATTTCGTAGTGCACTGGTCGGCAACTGGTTAAAGGAGAAGTACAGCCAAAGCTCATTTCCCTTGTGGATCACAGGAGTGCAGGTCGTTCTGTCAGCTGACATAACAGAGCCGGTCCAGGCTCAGGGAAGGATCGTGACCATATGGTTGAGATTTTGCCACATGCCTGGACCAGTACCTGGCTCAGCCCCTCAGCGAGCCGCTGAGAGCCTGAGCCAGCTGCTCCCGCCCCCTCCACAGCCCAGCACTCCATTGGGCGAGGAGGGGGGGGCAGAGCAGAGAGCCGGTGACTCTCTGCTCAGGGAGCCTTGAGAACCAAGCTATCAGTGGTGTTTGATCACTCAGTGATAGATCCAGCGGGGGACAGATGCAACATCCACCTAGGTAAGTATGATTCAACAAAAAAGAAAAAAAAATCCCATACATCATTTAAGTTCCATTTTGGAGTTGCTATATAGACTGATAGATTTTGTTGCTGCTATAGATTAACTGTCTATTGCATAGCTCCCAACTGTCTCTGATTTCGAGGGACTGTCCCTGATTTGGAACAATGTCCCTCTTTCCTCCTCATTTGTTCCTCATTTTAGTCTGATCTATATAGTTGTATATAAAATGCACTTTTTATCTGTAAAACAAGTGTTTTACAGTGCTAAACCTTTCATCCAATTTCTAAATTTCTGCATTTGTACATTTTATAACATTTTTTTTGTATAATTCTCCTTTAAGTGGACGTGACAGGGGGTGTGTCCTGTGCCTATATGCCTACTTTTGCTAAAAGTGTCCCTAGTTCCATCTCAAAAAGTTGTGAGGTATGCTATTGTGACAGTGCTGTGCCCTGCCATGGTGGAAAAAGGGGTTAAAGTGTTACTAAGCCCACAAAAGTAAGCTCAGTCTGTATATAAATTAAAGCATGCTTGTTATACTCACTGTGGAACTAAAGGAGTTAATCCTCTGTGTAAAAAGGCTGTGTGATCCTCCCCTTCTTCCACAGTCCCCAAACCATCTCCTGATAGAACAGAGCCTTGGGGGCACTCTATACATGCTCAGTTTGGTGTGTATTGCTAGAGATTTTTTTTTTCTTGGGAAAGTGCATGTGATCAGCATGGGGCCAATCAGCACTGCCCAGTTAGAGGGTCAGGGGTCCTGCAGCCTCATAGGACAGTCAGAGAAGAATAAAAACTCCTCCTACAGACTTTAACCAGACACCGATAGAAGTCTGCTCTAACTGCTGATGAGAAAAGGTATTTAGCAGTTTATATTTACTAACATAATTGCATTTCCAATGGCAGTACAACCCTCCCTAAAGATCTCCTCGCTTAATTGCAGAGGTCTCAACGTCCCGGAGAAAAGACGACAAATATTATATCATTTTCATAAAATAAAAACTCAAATTCTCCTCCTACAGGAAACTCATTTTAGAACAGACAAATGTCCACAATTTTTACATAAACAATATCCTGTTTGGTTCCATAGCACCAACCCCTCCGCAAAATCTAAAGGGGTTTCAATAGCATTTCACGCCTCCTTCACACCGGATGTCCTTGACACATATGTCGACCCCTTGGGAAGATATATTTTTATTAAATTGTCTTATCTGAATACCATTTACACTGTCATTAACATATATTCTCCCAACCAGAATCAACAACAATTCCTCTCATCAGTGATCTCCCGTCTGAAAAAATTCTGCATGGTCAACATGATCCTGGGAGGGGACCTCAATGCCGCTCTGATACCTCGTCTTGATTCATCCACCGGTAAGTCCTCGATCTCCCCGACCTCCCTGACCAACATCAGAGCATTACTATCTGACCTATCCTTAGTAGACACCTGGAGGATGCTACATCCTAATACCAAAGACTACACATTTTTTTCTCCTGCACATAATTCCTACAGTAGACTGGACTACCTTTTCGTTTCCCAATCTTTATTAGATTATTCACCCTCAGCCTCTATTGGTCTCACCCTTTGGTCAGACCACGCCCCCATACACTTGAGCCTAGGATATATTCCATCACGCAAACGGAGCTCCTCCTGGAGACTTAACGATAATTTACTATTCGATTCCGTATGCTCGGAGGACATTATACAGACCATCAAACTCTTTATCGCGGATCATGCCCAAGACACCACTAACTCGCTCACTAAATGGGAGGCGCTTAAATGCGTACTCAGGGGCAAATTAATCCAACACGGAGCCCGACTGAAACATGCCCGCACTGCGGAAATAACACGACTTCTCTCCACCATTGCCAAACTAGAAGAATCGCACAAAACAGATCTTACTAGCTCATCTCTCCTTGAACTCACTAACGCGAGAAGAGACCTCCTGCTTATTTTCGCAGAAAAGTCTCTTGTCGCCCGAGACAAGGGAAAGTTCAACCATTACTCACAAGCCAATAAATGTGGCAGACACCTAGCGCACACCCTCCAACCACGCCAAATCAGGAGACCTATACCACTAATAAACTCCCCCCGTTAAAGGTAAACTCATGCAGAACTCAGCAATTGCTGAGGAATTTCGCACATACTACTCCGCTCTTTATAATCTCTCCCCCCAGAATCCACGTACTACGCCTACCCCACAGGACCTGTCCTCCTACATCCAAGAGACAGCACTCCCATCTCTTCCTCTTTCGGATATGGGGGACCTTGAGACCCCCTTGTCCGAGGAGGAATTTCTATTCGCTATTAAAAATCTTAAGAACGGCAAGAGTCCAGGCCCAGACGGATTCTCTCCCCACTTCTATAAAACGTTTGTGCCGCAACTATCCCCACTATTAACAAAGGCGTTCAATACCATTGACGAAAACATTGCCATGTCCCCATCCATACTCCAAGCCCAGATAGTTGTCATCCCTAAACCCGGAAAAGACCCCTCCATTTGCCCCAATTATAGACCAATATCTCTTCTAAATGTTGATCTAAAATTGTATGCTAAGATCCTTGCAAACCGCCTCTCCCCTCTGCTACCACAAACTATACATAAAGACCAGGTGGGCTTCGTTCCTGGCCGTGAAGCCAGGGACAATACCACCAAGACCATCCATCTGATCACATATGCTCACCGTCACCATATACCTGTTTGCCTTCTCTCCTGCGACGCAGAGAAGGCCTTTGATAGGGTCAACTGGTCTTTCCTCCGAGCTACCCTTTCCCAACTGGGTCTTGGCCCGAAAATGTTGACGCGCATCATGTCCCTTTATTCCGCACCCTCCGCCACAATACTAGTAAATGGTATCCAGTCAGAAAAATTTATGATATCTAATGGCACCAGACAAGGCTGTCCTCTCTCCCCCCTCCTGTTCGCCCTAGTAATTGAGCACTTAGCACAGGCCATAAGATCTAACCCTAATATACAGGGGATACAAACCCCTTCATCCCATTGTAAACTCTCTTTATACGCCGACGATCTCCTTCTCTACGTTACGCAACCCCACATCAGCATACCTTCTATATTGGCCGAAATAGACAGATTTGGTAGTCTTAGTAATTATAAGCTAAACATCTCTAAAACGGAAGCCCTAAACCTTTCACTATCACACACTACCCTCGCCTCCCTCAAATCTAACTTCTCGTTTCAATGGCGACCTAATTCCATCTCTTACTTAGGCACAGCTATACCCAAACAAACCTCCAACATATATTCCCTGAACTTTAGCCCCTTACTCCAAAAACTGAGGAAGTTGACCGAAGAACGGACAGACCTACCTTTATCCTGGATAGGACGTATCAACACATTGAAAATGGACATACTCCCCAAGTTATTATACCTATTCCAAGCCCTACCCATCGCTCTTCCCTCTATGTTCCTCCGCACCCTACGTTCTATGGCTACCAAATTCATTTGGAAAGGCAATCACCCAAGACTGAAACACAAACTTTTATGCTCTCCTATCACTAAAGGGGGTTTGGGCCTGCCTGACTTTGAAATGTATCATACGTCCGCAGTCCTATCCCGTATTCTTGAGTGGTTCCCTCGCCCTGTGACCAAAGTAGCCACGACGGTAGAACAGGACCTATCTACATACGACCTACGAGCGCTTCTTTGGGGCTATGGAGGGATATATAAATCCTTACCGACATTATCCCCCCTCACTAGGGATGCACTGACAATCTGGTACCGCAAAAGAGACACACTCTCACTATCCTCGGAACTTAGCCCCCTTACCTCCTTGTTTGACAACCCAAACCTTCCTGAAGGACACTCAACCCACTCTTTAGACGTATACAATAGAGATTTATGGCCCACTGCCCGCCAATTTGTTGACTCTACCCTAGGCACCTTTCTATCCACCCCCACAGACGTCTACTCCAAGATAACATGGCTCACTCGCGGACACCTAAACTCCTATTGTAAGACCCTACATGATTCCAGACAAACACATAGACCCTTGACTGGGTTTGAACAATTATGTATCCTCCCCGAAACTCCACGACACACTTTATCATTGATATATAAATCAATTATAGACCATACTCACGAAGCTCTACCTAACTATACTACTAAATGGTCTGCGGAGGTCGGGAAAGATATAACTGATGCGGAATGGGGGAAAGCCTTCCTCTTCACGAACAAAACCTCCATATCAAGTTATACACAAGAGAAAAACTACAAATTGATGTCGAGGTGGTATCGGGTCCCAACTACTCTCAGGATCATGTTCCCATCTAACTCAGACAGATGCTGGAGATGCAACACAATGGAAGGTACTTATATACACATCTGGTGGGAATGTGATGGTATTCTCCAATTCTGGACTCAAATTTTTCAAATTTACTCGGAAGTCTATAACAAGCCATTATTACCATCACCCTCTATAGCCCTCCTATCCATCCTCCCGGGGACAATCAAATCGCAAAAAAACGGCCTTCTGAAATTTTTTGTTAGTGCTGGTAGACAACTCATACCCAGACACTGGAAAACTACTACGCCTCCCTCCTTAATAGAATGGGTCAGAGAGGTAAACAACTACATGCTAATGGAGGAAATGCAGGCCCAAGCCCTAGACAAGTATGCCAAATTCTCTTTTGTCTGGAGTATCTGGAGGAGTTACTCTACCTCAGACAAACTGAAACAAAGACTCTCGGTTGAGAACCCCTCATAAGGATTGAACAACCCTTATCCATTATACTCTTTATTTATAGTAAAGTCCCTATATATAAATAGACCGAAGCTCGCTGTCTCCATACCCCTCCACCCCCCTCCCCTTTCTATTTTCTTTCTTCTCTATACCCATCCCGCCTTTTTCTACTCTGTCTTTCCTACCTTTCCCCTTTTCTAGATCTCCGATATAATCTTTTTAGATGCAATATAAATATAGGATCTCCCATGGAAAGGGAGATCCAAATCTTTGATACTGATCATACTGATGTAACCTATGCACACGTTGATTATTCTAGACTACCTATGTTTAGGGGTGCAGCAGGCTCCCAAAGGGGCACCCCAACTTAGAGTAGTGAATGCTTATATGTCAACATACACCTGTTGTACGGGTTTAAAGTATTGCTCCACATATAATAACCCTGATACATGTAAACGCTTGCACTATTTCAATATTTAAAAGATATAACTGTTTATTAGGAGACTATATGTCAGGTAATTGGCACTGTTTACACTCCTTTATTTTGTCTTTCTTTTTTTACGATGTTTATACTCTTTATACTCTTGCAAAAAACATCAATAAAAACTTATTGAACCATAATTGCATTTCCATGTTCTATGTACTGTGGGAGACCAGATATAGTGAATGCAGAGTCTGAGAGTCTGCAGAGTCCTGGGTTTAGTAACACTTCACAAAGGTTTCCATAGCTCCCAACTGTCCCTGATTTCGAGGGACTGTCCCTGATTTGGAGCAATGTCCCTCTGTCCCTCATTCCTCCTCATTTGTCCCTCATTTTGGTCTGATCTGTATAGTTGTATATAAAATGCACTTTTTATCTATCAAAAAATGTTTCCCAGTGCAAAACCTTTCATCCAAATTGCTGCAAAAAACTGTAAATTTTAAAAGCCAATATAAAGGAATAGTAGTGGTAAAAAAATGGGTTTAATTATTTTAATAAAATTTTGGTTAATTCTCCTTTAAGGGGGTGTGGCAGGGGGCGTGTCTTATGCCTGCATACGTTTGCTAGTAGGTGTCCCTCATTCCCATCTCAAAATGTTGGGAGGTATGGACCCGGTACTCATGGGTTCTCATGGATGCAGGTTGAGGGGCTCTAGAATATCTGTTCTGAGCGGAAAAAAATATTTTTTTTCAGTTTTTCCCTGCGACTGGTAACTCCTGGATTGGGTTCTGGAGTTCGGAGACTTCAAAGAGTCTTGGGGGAGACAAAGCCTCCATCCCTGTGTCCTTGTCTTACCGGGGAGACCAGCAGCCCGATGGTGCAGGTGTACACAGCCTTTCAATCGAGGACCTGGCCACGATTTGCTGCCCCACCCGGGAGACAGGAGGTCCCCTGCCCGGAGGTCAGAGCATGGTCCACTGCAGCAGGGAGCCGCGAGAGGGGAGCCCATAAGTATGCCTTCTTGGTAAATGTGACCTTCAGAGTTTTGCTGTCCTTGATGAGCGAGTCTTTAGAGAGTCCTTCATTAGATGGGAGATAATTGCGTAACAGATCATTCCAAATGCCTTTGGTTATTACAAAAAATTGATTTTATTCGGAAGAGCTTATGGCGCGGGGAAGGGGAAGGGGGTACGTATTCTGCCAGTACTATGTTCTATGCTGTGTTTGGGTAAGACAACAGACATTTTAGCTTGATATCTTTGAGCTTATACTTGAATATAAATAAGTAATACCAACTCTAGCCTGTCAGTATTAAAATATATGAACAGATCAGATATAAGTGTCAGAAGAATATAAACCCTGCTTGGTTGTGTTACCTTAATTGCTGCTGTGAGGACATTAATGGGGAATACTGAGGATTCCTTCCATTACGCCTGTGCCTTCTGCAGGTTATAAATCATTTACATTTACTCTTTCGCTGTGTGCATTGATGCCTGTTATAATCGGCCAAACATCTCCTAAAGAAGTATGATTGCTGTTCTGGTTCGCTGGAGGTTATAGGAAGAACACTGATTGGTTATACGGATTGACACATAGAAAGTAAACACTTTGGTGATATACACTCACCAGACACTTTATCAGGTCCACCTTGCTAGTATCGGGTTGGACCCCCTTTTGCCTTCAGAACTACCTTCATTCTTGGTGGCATAGATTCAACATTCTGCAGAGATTTTGGTCCATAGTGACATGATAGCATCATGCAGATTTGTCGGCTGCACATCCATGATGCCAATCTCTACCACATCCCAAAGGTGATCTATTGGATGGAGATCTGGTGAGTGTGGAGACCATTGGAGTACAGGGACCTCATTGTCCAGTGGTGAGATGATTGGAGCTTTGTGACATGGTGGATTATACTGCTGGAAGGAGCCATCAGAAGATGGGGACACTGTAGTCATAAAGGGATGGACATGGTCAGCAACAATACTCAGGTAGGTCGTGGGGTTTAAACGATGCTCAATTGGCACTAAGGGGTCCAAAGTGTGCCAAGAAAATATCCCCCACACCATTACATCACCACCAGCCTGAACCGGTGATACAAGGCAGGATGGATCCATGCTTTCATGTTGTTTACACCAAATTCTGACCCTACCATCTGAATATTGCAGCTGAAATCGAGACTCATCAGACCAGGCAACGTTTTCCCAATCTTCTATTGTCCGATTTTGGTGAGCCTGTGCAAATTGTAGCATCAGTTTCCTGTTCTTAGCTGACAGGAGTGGCACCCGGTGTGGTCTTCTGCTTCAAGGTTCGATGTGTTGTGCGTTCAGAGATGGTATTCTGCATACTTTTGGTGTAACAAGTGGTTATTTGAGTTTGTGTTACCTTTCTATCATCAGGAACCAGTCTGCCCATTCTCCTCTGACCTCTGACATCAACAAGGCATTTTCCTCCACACAACTGCCGCTCACTGGATATTTTCTCTTTTTCCGACCATTCTCTGTAAACCCGAGAGATGTTTAAAAAACCCCAGAAGATCAGCAGTTTTTTAAATACTCAGACCAGCCCGTCTGGCACCAACAACCATGCCACGTTTAAAGTCACTTAAATCCCCTTTCTTTCCCATTCTGATGCTCGGTTTGAACTTCAGCAAGTCATCTTCACCACATCTAGATGCCTAAATGCACTGAGTGGCTGCCATAATTTTGGGCTTATTAGCAATTTGTGTTACCGAGAAATTGAACGGATGTACCTAATAAAGTGGCTGATGAGTGTATTTTCTTCATATTAAAATTTCCATGTTCGTATAGATGACATCATAAGTGCACCAAGCAACCCTCATAACATTTATTAAAGAAAAAGTATCACTCTTTTTGTACAGTATCCAGTTTTCGATGGGACCAAGTACATGTCATACAGTGGAACCTTGGATTACGAGCATAATCCGTTCCAGGAGAATGCTTGTAATCCAAAGCACTCGCATATCAAAGCGAGTTTCCCCATAGAAGTCAATGGAAACGAAGATAATTAGCTCCGCATTTTGTATTACATGCAATACCGCATGTGGCCAGAGGTGGTGGGGGGGCGCCAGAGAGCCTCGGAAATACTCGGAGACAGCTCGGCTGAACTGGGAAAGGCTCGGAAACACTCGGCAACTGAGTATTTTCGAGTGTTTCTGAGTATTTCCGAGTGATTCTGAGTATCTCCGAACGGCTCCGAACCGTTCCGGGTGTCACCGGCGCCCCCCGCACCTCTGGCCAAATGCGGTACTGCACACCCCATTAGCTTAAATTCTGCTCGTTTTGCGAGACAACACTTGCAAACCGAGTCAGAATTTAAAAAGAAAAAGTTGCTCGTCTTTCAAAATGCTCGTTAACCGCGTTACTCGTAAACCAAGGTTCCACTGTACTCTTTCTAGGTGCTTTCCACAATTTCCATATTTTGCAGTGCAAAACAGTGGATCTGAGTCACACCAAAAATTAATAGTCCAGACAATTTTATTCCACTGTAAGGTCAGGTCGCAAATCACATGAAGAAGTCAACGCATTTCAGGGGTATTTCAACACGTATGGCAACCAAATCAATTGCTGACAAGTCTTGTGTCTGATATTATCCACTTCCCGACTGCCTAACTGGGAAAATACGTCATTACTTTGTTGTTAAATACCCGGGTTATGGCTGCAGCTAGAAGCCATAACCCCGGTATTTTCTTTTCCCTTAGGCACAAGTCTTTCAGATAAAAGTGGTCCCTGCGGCAGATTCACCGCAGGATCACTTTTAGAAGCTGCGGGAGAGGTGACCCCCCCTCTCCCTCCCAACGCTTCCATGTGATTACCAATCGCTGAGCCCAGAAACCATCCGGCTCTGGCAGAGTCTTGCCATAGAGATAAGCGATGGCAAGATGGCCGCCACTCATCCCTATGCCCTTGGAGGACCGGAGCGACGTCATGACGTCATTTCTGGATCTCGGGCCATGTAAACATGTTTTTTTTTTTTTTCTTTGATGTTTTGCTTTTAATGGTAAAAGGAGAGATTTAGACCCTAGATCTCGCCATAAAGAGGACCTGTGCATGCTGTATTGTTATTGCAAGGGATGTTTACATATTTTGCAATAGCAATAAAAGCGATCAGAAATTTTTTGGGATAAACGGACAGTGTAAAAATAAAAAAAATGTAATAAAAAAAAAATGTCTAAAGCGGGCCCTTCCCCATGCTCGCGCACAGTAGTGAACGCATACGTAGGTCATGCCCACATATGTAAACGGTGTTTGCACCACACATGTGAGGTATCGCAGCGGACGTCTGAGTGAGAGCAAAAATTCTAGCACTCCTCTGTAACTCTAAACTGGTATCCTGTAGGAAATTTTTAAGCATCGCCTATGGAGATTTTTAGGTACCGTAGTTTGGCGCCATTCCATGAACGTGTGAAATTTTAAAACATGACATATTAGGTATATATATACTCAGCGTAACATCATATTATGCAAAAAAATTGGGGTACATATTAGTTGTTATTTTTTTATTCATTAAAGTGTATTTTTTTCCAAAAATATTGCGTTTGAAAAAACGCTGCGCAAAAACCGTGTGACATAAAAAAAATTGCATTGACCGCCATTTTATTCTCTAGGGTCTCTGCTAGGAAAAATATAAAATATTTGGCGGGATTTAAGTAATTTTCTAGCAAAAAATATTCATTTTTACAACAACATTTTTTAAACAACAAATGTCAGAAAAAGGCCTGGTTCTTAAAGCGGAGTTCCACCCAAAGGTGGAACTTCCGCTTATTTGCTTCCTCCCCCCTCTGTCACATTTCAGGGGGGAGGGGGGAATGGGTACCTGTTTTTGACAGGTCCCTGTCCTCAATTCCGGGAGACGGCGCCGCAGCGACATCCTTCGGAAGTTCGGCTTTCCCCTGCCGCCAGGCCAACTAGAAAGCAGCGCGCTTCGCGCATGCGTGGTAGGCGACCGTCTGTTAAGCCGAAAGGCTTCACTGTCGGTTTCCCTTAGTGGAGATGTCGGCGGCAGCACCCGACAGCCGATCCGAATATCAGCTGCGGGTCCACATTGTTGGCTATTTTTTTTTTTTTTACTTACGATTTATCTGATCCTCTTTTGGTCGTTGTCATGATGAGTGTGGGCATATGAAGCCCACTTGCCACCGCCTCCTGGATAACATTTTGAGAGGTGCATGCTGGGTAACCAGCATGCACCTCTCGATCTCGCGCATGCGTGATGCTCTGGAGGCCGTTGATCAAGTTGCCATAACAACGGGGGGGGGTGACAGTGGATGGTTTCGCCCCCAATGTTATGGCAACCTAGATAGATCCGCCTTAAATTGCGTCATTTTGTGTCGGGAAATAACACGATTTTTTGACACGCTCCTGTCCACTGACTCCTGGGAAACGATGACTCACATTTCCCAGGAGCACAGGCGAGGGAGGAAGTGATGCGGAGTGCCGTGGAGCCGGAAGTGGCAGATTAGGAGCAACCACCTAGCAACAGGGCACTTCGGGTAAGTAAAAAAATCTTTTTCACTCCAAATGTTTGTCATTATTGATCAAGGACTGGGAAAATGTAAAAAAAAAAAAAAATTCAGGGTGGAACTCCCCTTTAGGTGGTTATACTAGTCAAAATACCATTAACATTGTATCCTCAAATAAGTCCATATACATTTTTTCCTATGTATAAGGCCTGATGAAGGTGGCACGCATGGGCCCCAGAAACATGTTGGCCTCCTATTTTGATCTTCTTCCCAACTTTACATTTGAATAAAATTGTGTGTTTGAACTATTAATTTGTGGTGTGGCACTTCAATCTCAGATGCAAGGTTTTTGTTGTCGCTTCTTTCTCCTTGAGGTATATTTTTACCTTCTTTCCTAATGATAGAGGCCCCCAGAGTAGTAAGTGAAGGAAAATTTCTCCAACAGGAACGCAATAAGTGGAGAAGGTCTAGAACTGGGGCCCCCAAGAGTATTTATAACCATTTGAGGGTGGGGGAACTCTACATCATTGAACCTAAAATCAAAGCGGATTTATCGACCTGATGGCTTTCTTGTTTTGGATTCACCAAAACAGCACCAAAATATCACTAGTTGTGTCTATCTTGTGTATTCGTGATTTGCCATTGTTATAAAATAATAATGATAATTATTAATGGGCATTTTGATTTCGCCAAGAGTTTGGGGAATCTTGTTTGAAATTCGTCAAACCCAAACTGGAGACCAATTCCACTGAAGTCTATGGGTGGTTAATCTTAATAAATTCTGACTTATTTTTAGGGTTAAAAGGGAAACTGCTATCAAATAAAGGTAAGGAAAGCTGGACACTGCCATGTGGGACACACAACAATGCCAACATTTTTAAAAATAAACGCCGTATGTAGCACCCTGGAGTTTAGGCAGGGTTGCTCCTAAATTTACCTGCCAGGAGTAACTACCTTCGCTAATTGTTAGAGATCAATTGATTTCTCCCTAAGTCTGGCAATGCTGCACTTTTCTCTTCTGCTGCTAGGTGGCCGGGTACCTGGTGGCATTAGATACGAGAAGGGCAATGCAAAGTCAGATTATGGGTATATGGGGTATCTCAGCCAATAGGCAAGGGTTTTCTTGAATCTCTTGGCCTGCTGGGAGAACCTATACAGTATATTTGGGTGGAGTCAGGTGATCGGTGTTCTGTGCCACCTGGGCGGCTCTCTGGGTGGACGTGTGTTGTATTGCCCGGGCTATACCGAAGTTTGGCCTATCCTGGGCACATCTGGCTGCTAGGCTGTCTGAGGGCCTATCCTGAAGCCAGAGCGCAGAGCAGGGTTGGGATTGCGCCTTGCATTTCAACCAGAAGTGATGGTTCTGCCTGTCGCAGAACCTGTCATGGTCGGAGGTAGAGGGAAAGCTGTCGCCACTAAGGGACCAACCACCTTATTACCAGGGACCACAGTAACTGAAGCAAGTACCGGAGCAGTATTCCCACCAACTGGGGACGGTGAAGAATTGGGAAACTTTAGTGGATATCAAGCCAGGGACCCAGCCAACGGAGTTGACGCTTGCAGAGCAGCCTTGTGTGTCAAGCCAGGGCCCGAGCAGGCCAGCGTGGGTGAAGCTTCAGAAATATCTTGAGTGTCAAGCTAGGGACCCAGCAGAGAGGTGGGGGTGACACTTGAGGAAGATACTACAGTGAACACTGGAGGAGCTCAAGGGATTCAGTGGCAGCGAATAATCTAGTCTAGTGAGAGAGACTGGGCACTCAGTGGGCTGAAGTACTACAAGAAGTGATTGTAGTGGAAGTGAAGGAACTGTTACACGTTGTGTTTGGAACTGTTAAAGACTGTTGCCATAGGAGACAGCATTTCTACACATGCAGATGTGGCGTCTCGCTGGATGCCTTTTCCTGCATGGCTGTTCTCCTGTTGAAGTCTCGGAGTCTGCCAATTAATCTTGCAACTACCTAAGGGTGTCCTGGCCCTAACCCTCTCTCCCAAAGTTCTGTTAAGAGAAATAAAATCTCTTTTGCATTCAAGACGTGTATGGCGCCCAATGAATCTAACTGCTTTGCACCCACCATGCCTCACAACCCACTACATACAGAAGGATCTCTGCTATCTGGAGGATCTCATTAGACGGAAGGAGGCTTGGGACTTTGGTACACGTATGTAGGCAGGTGAGGTCTTCTTTCTCCACTGCACGTGGTGCTCAACTGCAGTGGCACTGCAGAGGAGAGGAAGTCAAGAGGAACTTGGTTTCTCTATGGTGTACTGGGTCACAGGTGGCAGCTATTTGATTGGATGATGGCACTCCATGTAAATCTGGCAGGCATCTGGGTAGAATCTGAAACCCTGGCTCCTGGGCTTGGTGCGCATATTGCGTGTGGATAGGGTAAGGACAGGTCATCCGTATGTCAGGGACAGTGCTTAGCATCAGGGAGAGGTTCCAGATGAGTAGGGAAAGTGCAAGGACATTCCATCCTTCCTGGAAGCCTCCCCACTTGGGTTTAAGCTGGCTAGGCCGCATTCTGTCCCTCTAGAGCAGGGGTCTCAAACTGGTGGCCCTCCAGCTGTTGCGAAACGACAAGTCCCATATGAGGTATTGCAAGGCTCACAGTTACAAGCATGACTCCTACAGGCAGAGGCATGATAGGACTTGTAGTTTCGCAACAGCTGGAGGGCCGCCAGTTTGAGACCCTTGCTCTAGAGAGATGCTATTGGCACACCTGAGACCTAGTGTTAATACTCATCGCTGTTGCATCCTGTGAGTGCTCCCGGTCGGGTTGCCTTCCTGGGTTTGTTGTGTATTGCTGACCGTCAACCTCAATACAGTTCTGTTTCCTGCAGCTGGTCTTCAGTGTTTTCTGCCGCCGCACCATGCTGCACCCACCCACACGTACATACCAAATGGTTTGCTTTGAGCACCTCAAACTTAAAAAGGTTCTACACCGCTCCTACACCGCTCCTTCCCCGCTCCAAAGATGTTGCTGGCAGGACTTTTTTTCCCGTCCTGCCAGCGCACAACTCCAGTGTGAAAGCCCTCGGGGCTTTCACACTGGGGACAAAGCAGCGGCACTTTCGGGTCGGTTTGCAGGCGCTATTATTAGCGCAATAGCACCTTCAAACCGCCCCAGTGTGAAAGGGCCCTTAATGATGGGGATATTTTGAGGCAGAATTTGAGCATCAATAAGTACACAGACAACAGTAAGAAAAACTAATAGGAAGTTTAAACTCTTCCCCACTCTCTCCAAGACTAACAAAAAAGTTTTGGCTGGAGTAACATCTGAGTACATTGTTGAAGGTTGTGTTGGCTAATTTGTGATCCGAGTGTTACCTGAAGGGGTGCCCAAGGGTGTGTTGTTTGGAGCCCGAATTGTCCGCTGTAGCTGGGGTCCTCCTGTGTCCTCCTCCCCTGGCTCAGAGTCTGCAAAAAGAGAAATTAAAAGGTCAATGGTCACAGCACACACTCCAGCATTGTAATAACAATACAAAAAATAGTTATTTTTGACAATCCAATATAAGGTTACTTTAAAAAAAAAATCTCCTTTCGTGTTGTGAGTACTGTCTGTCTACTGGCCATCTTTCCACAAGTTCCTGGATTCCCAGCATGCTTTCCATCGCCTCCTCAATTTCAAAGGACTACATATCCCATGGTACATTGCTGTCTGTAAGCAGTGATTCCTGTACTGACCCCACCTCCTGAAACTCCTCCTCTCAGCTCCTCTGTAGATTAGAAAACAGGATCTGTGAAATGTGTGACACAGCAGTGCTGCTCACAGGGCATAGTGACTACGGGTTACAGAATTCAAGGAAGTAAATGTGTGGGAAACGTCGCAAAGTAGGTTTACGAACTTCAAGGTCAATCAGATTAATAGAAGTAGGCTAGAAATAACTGAAATAAGATGCAGATTAGAGTATAGGATTTTCAATTTTGACCACAGATACACTTTAACTTTGCTAAAAATGGTGTCTTACAGCTGTGTCCAATCCTTGTCATTGTACAGGAGGATACCTGAACAGGTTTACTTGTAGCAGTGAATCTTTTAATAAAACATATTAAAGTGTAATTGTCCTTTAGGTTGGTTACTTACATCATACATAGCTCCCAACTGTCCCTGATTTGGAGGGACTGTCCCTGATTTGGAGCAATGTCCCTCTGTCCCTCTTTCCTCCTCATTTGTCCCTCATTTTGGTCTGATCTATATAGTTGTATATAAAATGCACTTTTTATCTTTCAAAAAGTGTTTCCCCGTGCTAAACCTTTCATCTGATTTCTAAATTGCTGCATTTGTAAATTCCAAAAGCCAATATAAAGGAATAGTAGTGGTAAAAAAAAGCACTTGTGTGTTTAACCAATCTTGTTTTTTTGTACAATTCTCCTTTAAGAGGGCGTGGCAAGGGGTGTGTCCTATGCCTGTATACTTTTGCTGATAGGTCTCCCTCATTCCCATCTCAAAAAGTTGGGAGGTATGCATCATATGCCCAGAATTTGATAATTTTTGGCCTTTTTTCGCTCAAAAAAGAAAGTGCAACAGCTGATAGCAACCAATAAGAATTCCAATTAGATTTGTGTCCCCATTATGTACTTTTCGTTTACTGCTCGTTCCAGAAACTTTGACAGGAAGTGACTGAAAATCTCCCCAAAGCAAGGGGAAGTACCATCTTGGACAGTTGTAACGCTCACCTTCTGTCTTGGTGACAATCATAACATTTTGGATTTACCTTCACTTTTTGCCCATTGACAATGGTCACTATGACAAGATAGTGGTTTGGATTTTCCCAACTGAGGCACAGACAGTAATGTTAAATGAAAATAGTTTTGAGGCATGTCTGTAATTCGTTTTTTTTTTTTTTTTTTACACAATTAAACAATTGAATGAACATTT
Organism: Aquarana catesbeiana; assembly: GCF_042186555.1. Classification (NCBI taxonomy): domain Eukaryota; kingdom Metazoa; phylum Chordata; class Amphibia; order Anura; family Ranidae; genus Aquarana; species Aquarana catesbeiana. Next base: position 389,916,987 of record NC_133329.1, read on the forward strand.
TCCAAGAGTGGTGATTCCATACATGTTGCCAGGGGTTGTAGAACTGAGTTTGTATACCACAATCAGGCCAAATTCTTGATTTTGTATCATTCAATTGTGTGCAAGCAAAAATGCTGTTTTTTTTTTTTCTTTTTTCTTGCATGTGATTGGATATTCTTTGCAAAGTGAATCTTTACCTCATTTACTAAGCTCTGGAGCAACTGCACTTGCAGAATGCACAGTCTATTTGCCTTTAGTAAATCAACCCCAGATTCTCTTGCAATATAGTGCACACGTGTTTCATAGGATTAGACCTCCCTCATCAGGGCAGATAAGAAGCAGCCTTGCAATTATAGGTAGTGATAAGAAGAAATCATAGGAGATTTACTAAAATTGAAGCACTCAGAATCTGGTGCAGCTGTACATGGCAGCCAATCAGCTTCTAACTTCAGCCTGTTCAATTAAGTTTTAGCAATAAAACCTGGAAGCTGATTGGTTTCTATGCAGAGCTGCACCCTATGTTCTTGCCTTAATATCTACCTTCGGGCCTGGTTCACACCTATACATTTTTTAGTGCATTTTTGCGTTTTGCAGAAACACACTACAGTTCATTTAACATGGATTCCTATGGGTCGCGTTCACATCTGTGCATTTTATGGAAAGAGACAGGGACTTTTTTTCTGGTTTTTGGTTCCATAGACTTCAATGGATCAAAACCATGTATTAAAAAATGCAAAATCTGGAATATGCAAACTGCAACATGCATAGGTGTGAACCAGGCCTAAATCACAAATTGCATATTATACTTAAAGAAAAAAAAAGGCAGAAGATCTAGGGTAACTGTGGACTTTCATGGTACGATAAGGACTTGCATACACATTTGTATAAAAATATATACATTTATTTAGAGAAAACACAGAGTTAAAAGGTCCTAGAGAGAGAAAATATACAGTACATATAAAAATATTCTCTGTATGAGAACTGAACAATGGAGCATGCATTCATCCAGGATTAGGAATAGGAATGATGTTCAAAATCAGTTCGAACTCAACATGTTTCGCGGGATGACCGCTTCTTCAGGAGTATATTTCCAGAGACATTATATGCAGTTATCTCTATAAAGAATAAACATCTAAATAATCAAACTAATGAAAAAAAACACAAGTACATACAATAATGATTGTAGGGATAGGAACATAAGTGGACACTCCTCAATTCTGCCATAGAGAGGAGCACATTCAACATATACGTGATTTATTAATTGTAGTATTGTTGGGACTGTTGAATGTGCTCCCCTCTATGACAGAATTGAGGATTGTCCACATATGTTCCTATCCCTACAATCATTATTGTATGTATATCCTTTATAGAAATAACTGCATATAATGTCTCTGGAAATATACTCCTGAAGAAGCGGTCATCCCGCGAAACATGTTGAGTTCAAACTGATTTTGAACGTCATTCCTATTCCTAATCCTGGATGAATGCATGCTCCATTGTTCAGTTCTCATACACAGAATATATTTATACATACTGTATATTTTCTCTCTGTGGGACCTTTTAACGCTGTGTTTTCTCTAAATAAATGTATATATTTTTATACAAATGTGTATGTAAGTCTTTACCGTACCATGAAAGTCCACAGCTGCCTTAGATCTTCTGCCTTTTGTTTTCTTTAAATTTATAGGACGACGGTACATTATTGAAGTTTTACCACCAGTAGTAATTGTATACCGGTAATTGCATATTATATTTGTTTGTAGACTAAATACTGAAATTTGCACTTAAAACTGTCATTTTCATAACTTTTGGAAATGGCAGTAAAAACTTGGCTGTGCCAGTAAATTTTTGGGTGTCGTGTCAGTAAATTTCAATCTGGCAGGTTGGCTTGGCAACACTGCCCCGCAATTCAAGTGTGAGGGGTGGGGGGTTTGAAGGCAGGGGGGCTTGGCTTGAAGGCGGGGGGGCTACGGAATGTGACCATGTTTTATGTTACACCATAAATATGAAACACGGTCAAGAAGATGGAATTAATTTAGATAAACGTACACATCTTTTGTGAACATTTTATGGTGTAAGGCAGAAATCATGAAATCACATTTGCTACATTTATTGCCATAAAGAAGAATGTTAAATGTATTTGACTGCTGAACAAAGTCGGTGAAACATGCACAAGTAGCGGGAGTAACGGCAAAGGTCTGGCTACGTACCATAGCTGTGTTTCCTGCAGGAGCGGAATACTTCGCTTCCATAGGGGCAGCGAGAGAAAGAGATACATCACAAACTGTTAGTAAGAGCACAAGAAGCAGAAATATACAGGGACATACAGATCCACTCACACACATCATACTGGGCACACAGACATTACAGACTCTTCAAGCATTCCACGCATGGCAGAGCCACAATTGGTATTCAGTTCTGTGCCGTGCTGGAAGATTGCTATTCCTGAATATGACCCCTAGAGGTCACCAGAGAACGCATATTCCTCTAAAATTACAGCCTGCGTCTCCATGTATTTATGCAAAATAGGTGCATGTGCTTGTTCTTAGATGAGGACGCAAATCATTTTATTGGATGACATAATATTTTTCCATTGACAGCATGCACTTGTTTTCTTGTCTGTTTGGATTGTCATGTGCTATAGATGTGTCACTCTGTACATACATGCCATCTGTCCCGGATCTGCCAGGACTAGTCCGCCATCTTGGCCCTCTGTCCCACCAATGATGTGTTCCAGGCCATGTCCCAGGATCACAGTACTAACATTTGTTGAGCTTCTACACATAACGCTGTAACTCAAATAAGGCAATATTTGCAGGGATCAGGGCCACAAGTGTCCCCTGCATATTTAGAGGCGAGGTTTGAGCGGAGTGAACCTGGGTGTGATTTGGGTGCACCCACCCAGAAAATGGGCAAGCGAAATGTGGACCATGCATGGGCCCGGGGGTACCAGTGTCCCAGGAGTGGGACCATAATGTTGGTAACTATGTCCAGAGACCTTTAGAGGTAGATTCTGTATTGAGGGGTACTTATAGAAGTGGTGACCTAAAGCACTGGTGGTCAACTAAGGAGAAATAAGGGGCCTCAACTGTGGCCCCTGACATCAGCAAGGGGCTGCACATTGTATTCAGTATATGTAATGCTACAGAAGGCTATCAAAGGCTGCAGATATGATACAGGAGATGGTCAGAGACTGCAGACATGTCACCGGAGATGGTCAGAGACTGCAGACATATTACAGGAGATGGTCAGAGACTGCAGACATATTACAAGACTCAATCAGAGACTGCAGACATATTACAGGAGATGGTCAGAGACTTCAGACATGTTACAGGAGATGGTCAGAGACTGCAGACATATTACAGGAGATGGTCAGTGACTGCAGACATGTTACAGGACTTGGTCAGAGACTGCAGACATATTACAGGAGATGGTCAGAGACTGCAGACATGTTACAGGAGATGGTCAGAGACTGCAGACATATTACAGGACTCAATCAGAGACTGCAGACATATTACAGGAGATGGTCAGAGACTGCAGACATATTACAGGAGATGGTCAGAGACTGCAGACATATTACAGGAGATTGTCAGAGAATGCAGACATGATACAGGACTTGGTCAGAGACTGCAGATATATTACAGGAGATGGACAGAAATGACGTGCCTTAATGTGCCTAGATGCATTTAAATGCTTTTCTACGTGTCAAGCATTTTTTCTGGCAAAACGTTGCTGCCAAGAGGAAAGCACTTGCCAACTATTGACACGTAAAAAAAAAAAAACCTGTTCAGGGTATATGAGCCTCAGTACCCGCATGAATAAGGCCTATGGGCAGCAGTATGCAGCACCTGGGCCACCTGGGCCAATGAAATACATTGGAAATGACATTGCTTGGGCTCAGGCGCCAATGTGCAAGAGGCCTTAACGCAGTGCCCGTTTTTACCTGCCATGTGCAGAAAGCATCCTAGTCTAGTCTGATTTTACTGTTGTTACCTAGGCCTTGATTTTGTGAATTGTGAATAAGCCCCTGCTACAGCGCAATGCCCCGCCCATCTTTTGACCCTCCTTGGTCCAATGAAAGTGCCCAACACCACAAAGGAAGGTCCATTTGACTGCATGGGGATAACAGGCGGACGCAGTAACCCATAGCAACCGGTTAGAAGCCATCTTGTACACAGGCCTGACTTCAGCAGAGCGGATTGAAACTGGTTGCTATGGTTACTAGTCACTTCATCAGCACTGAAGCGTTAGAATTCATTAGTGAATAAGTCCATTTATATAGAATAAACAGCTCAATCGATCTCACAAAGCTTCGGGGATTTGGCCCTTAATTTTATTTTCATCATGAAAAACCAATTAGCCTGGAAAAAAAAAAAACTTGGCATTCGTGGCCATTCATTAAAAAAGAAGGTATTTTCCCATCTAACGACCGAGTGTTGTAGTATCTGGACCGTGTCTAGCTACAAAATAAACCCGAAAACGCCAGATTTCAGATGGCAGTATGTAGATAAGACGGGCTCGTCGTACTCAGTCAGGCTGAGGTAACCATGGTGATATGTGACCTTATTTTGTCTGCCAATATTTTGTTTTTTTTTAAGATTCTGTCCCCCAGACTGAGCGCCTATGGTGACAGTATGTGACGCTGTGAAGAGATGTATACAAATCCTGTGTGAGGCGCACATAGCGGGGGTGGGGGGGGGGGGTGAATTGACCTCCTTAGGTTTGGCACCTTGGGCACATAAAGTGTACCTGTAATGAAGCAATGCCACCTGTAAAGTAGAGGGGTAGGCCTGTATACTCGGTCCTTTGTAAATTCATGGTTTTACATCATTTAGGGCTCATTTACACCGACCTCAGCTTCAACAAGGCTTCGGACAGGCTTTGTTAAAGCTCTCTGAACACTGTCACTAAATAAAATGGTTCGCTTACAGTCCTGCTTACACCTTGCTTTTGCTTTGCTTTTCGTCGTGCCAAAGTCACGCAGCGTGAACCGAGCCTTAAAGTACACCGAGCCTTAAAGTACACTTTATTGGCAAAAGTATTGTCCCAATACTTTTGGTAATATAGTGTATGAAGCCAGCCTTAGGGCTAGTTCACACCCTCTCTATGCAGTAATGTGCTAGTTACAGCATGCTTGCAGCAATGCACAGTGAGTGCATTGTTGTAATGTGTTGCAATTTATCCTGAATGGCACCCCAATGCTTCTTCCGCACCCCGTGTGCCCATTGACAGGTGGGGTGCCATTTAGAACGAATGGCACCATACTTCACCAATGCGTCACCACACGTTACCATTAAGAGATGGTGTGAATGGGCCCTAAGCTGCTTATAATGGTGGCAGGTGTTCAGTCCCTACTGCCCACCCAAAAGAGATGTAAGAAACCGGGACAACTACTGTTGCCCCACACCCCCTAAAAAAAAAGCCAAAAGCCATTCCCTATAATATAAAAGGTATTATGCCCCGTACACACGGTCGGATTTTCCGACGCAAAATGTGTGATAGGACCTTGTTGTCGGAAATTCCGACCGTGTGTGGGCTCCATCACACATTTTCCATTGGATTTTCCGACACACAAAGTTTGAGAGCTTGCTATAAAATTTTCCGACAATAAAATCCGTTGTCGGAATTTCTGATCGTGTGTACACAAATCCGACACACAAAGTGCCACGCATGCTCAGAATAAATAAAGAGATGAAAGCCATTGGCTACTGCCCCGTTTATAGTCCCGACGTAAGTGTTTTACGTCACCGCGTTCAGAATGATTGGATTTTCCGACAACTTTGTGTGACCGTGTGTATGCAAGACAAGTTTTAGCCAACATCCGTCGGAAAAAATCCTAGGATTTTGTTGTCGGAATGTCTGATCAATGTCCGACCGTGTGTACGGGGCATTAGGCTTCCCTCTCTGGTGGCCAATTTTAGACATGTGCACTGCCAAAAAAATTTGTTAGTTATCGTTTTATTCGTCTTTGTTTTGTTTTGTTTTTGTTTTTCCGGTCATTCGTTATGATCCCAATTCGAAATCCGTAAATTCAAAAAAATTTCAATTTGGAAATTCAAAAATCTGTAAATAAAAAATAAAATCTGTTAATTCAAAAGAACGAAAATCCGAAAATTCGAAATAATAACAAATTAACTAACTAGTAAATTATAGGTATTGGAATTTCCTTTCAAATTTGGCTGTTAGTGAACGTAACTAATACGAATTCATCCAAAGTTACGAATTAATAATAAATAATAATAAAAAGTGTTTATTATTATTGTTATTTATTATTAATAATTCATTATGTTCCATTCGTTTAGATGTGGCATTCGTTATGTCGGATAATTTGTAACTTTGGATACATTCATATTCGTTACATTCACTAACAGCCACATTTGAACGGAAATGCCAACACCTATAATTTAATAGTTAGTTATTATTTCAGCTTTTCGAATTTTCGGGTTTTTGGATTTTCGAATTTACGAATTTCTCGAATGTTCGAATTTACAAATTTTCTAATGTTCTAATATACGAATATTCAGAAAAAATAGTTAATTGGGTTTTTGCTAATTCGGATGTTTACGAATTAATGAGTTTGTCAAAAACAAATTTGGAACGAAACTAATTGCACATGTCTAGCCAATTTCTCATATCTCTCTACGGTAGCTGAAGGCTCTGCCATTCAAAACTTGCCTGTGCCTCCTGCTGCAATCTGTGGTTTAGTCCGCTGCCACATTGTGCCGTATTGTGAGATAGGATGGAACCACAGCACACAGAGGGGGATCCAGCATCTGACTCTCCCATTCGAATGCTAAGGATTTTTAAGGGTTTTTTTTTAAGGGGGGACGCGGGCCATTGGATAAGTAAGTATAATACCTCTTCGATCACAGAGAAAATCTTTTGGGAATTTGCTTGCATAGCAATTGTCTTTAGCCTCTTCCAGTCTAATGAGGACCTCTAAGGCCAAAGATAGATGACATCCTTCTGTAAGTAGTGGGTTGTGAGGCATAGTGGGTGCAAGGTGTAAGTTATTGGGTGCCAGACACTTCTTGGATGTAAAAGAGGTTTTATTTCTCTTAACAGGCCTTTTATATTTTTGGGGGAAAGAGGGTTAGGCCCAGGACATCCTTGGGTAGTTGTAGATTCAATTGGCAGACCCCGAGACTTCAATAGGAGGACAGCCATGCAGGGAAAGGCCCCAGCAAGGCGCCACATCTGCACATGCAGGAATGCTGTCTCCTATGGCAACAGTGTTTAACAGTTCCTAACGCAAACGTAACAGTTCCTTCAGCTTCACTACAACTGCCTCTTGTAGTTCTTCAACACTGAGCACCCGGTCTCTCACTAGACCCCCTTGGATTCACTGACTCTGAATCCCTTGAGCTCCTCCAAGGTCTCCCTCAAGCGTCACCCCCGCTTCCCTGCTGGGTCCCTAGCTTGGCACTCCAGATACTTCTCAAGCTTCACCCCTGCTAACCAGCTCGGTCCCTGGCTTGACTCACAAGGCTGCTCTGCAAGCGTCTCTTCTGCTGGTTGGGTCCCTGACTTGATCACCGCCTGAAGTTTCCCGATTCTCCACTGTGCCCGTTCGGTGAGAATACGGTTCCGGTACTTGCTTCAGTTACTCACTGTGGTCCCTGGTAATAAGATGATTGGTCCCTTTGTGGCGACAGCTTCCCTTCTACCTCTGACCACGATAGGTTCTCCGGCCAGCAGAACCTTCACTTCTGTTTGGACTGCAAGCCGCAATCCCAACCCTGCGCTGCTCTCTCACTTCTGGATAGGCCCTCAGACAGCCTGGCAGCCAGACGCCCCTGGGATAGGCCCAATCTCCAGCCTAGCAGCCCGGGGCATACGACACACGTCCACCCAGACAGCCGTCCAGGTGGCACAGAACACCGATCACCTGACTCCACCCAAATATATAGGTCCTCCCAGCAGGCCAAGGGACTCAAGAAAACCCCTGCCCACTGGCTGAGGTACCCCATATACCCATAACCAGACCTTGGGTTGTCCTCATATCTAGTACCATCAAGTCCCCGGCCACCGAAAAGTACAACAAGGTCAAACTTAGGGAGAAATCAATGAATCTCTACCAATTGACTACGGTAACTACTCCTGGCAAGTAAATCTGCGAGGAGCATCCCTGACTAAACCCCAGGGCGCTATACTTGGGTGACAACTCTTGGGCCTCTTGCACACGGGTCATCTTGCTGCTCTGGTTCCAATCCAGGTGTTTGAGTTGAGGTCCAGCCTCCAGTCCCGCTGCCTGCAGCCTGTAAAACTCTATGATGGGTGAAATATGCTGTGGCTGGAAGGGACTGAACGCTGTAACCAGTGGTATTCGTGTTTGCGCGAACGCGAGTATCACTCGATACAACATTCGGTCGGCCCCATGTAGCCACAGCATATTTCAGCACCTTCATAGACTTTGACAGGCTGCCTTCAATGGAGCGAAAGGCCGCGCACACCAAAACACTGAAACTGGACAGACAGCAGCCAGACGCCTCCATCCTTCGCATTAAAAAAACAAAAATATAAATTTTGGGCAGGCCGGCTCTTTAATTGGAAGCCCACAGGAGGAGAATTGGAACTTCTGGTTTGTTGTTACATAAAAGCTCAGCTGGTAACATTCACAAACATTTTTTTTTTTTCCTTTGGAGAATTTATTGACACATTTTTCAATTATGTGTTTTATTTGCATTCTCGGGAGATGAGGATCATTTTCTATTGAGTCTCCTCCGGTGGAGGAATCGATTGTACGGTTATTACATTAACCAGATATTAATACACACGTGAGGTCTGGGATTGTGCGGGAAATGAGAGCCGAGACTGACACACGTGGCTGGGTCTGGGATTGTGTGGGAAATTAGAGCTGAGAACGATACACATGGCTGGATCTGGGATTGTACGGGAAATGAGAGCAGAAATTGACACACATGGCCGGGTCTGGGATTGTGCGGGAAATGAGAGCAATGAATGACACACGTAGCTAGGTCTGGGATTGTGCGGGAAATAAGAGAAAAGAACGGATACACATGGCTGGGTCTGGGATTGTGCGGGAAATGAGAGCAATGAATGACACACGTAGCTAGGTCTGGGATTGTGCGGGAAATAAGAGAAAAGAACGGATACACATGGCTGGGTCTGGGATTGTGCGGGAAATGAGAGCAATGAATGACACACATGGCTGGGCCTCGGATGGTGTGGGAAATGAGAGCAGAGAACAACACATGTGGCTGGGTCTGGGATTGTGCGGGAAATGAGAGCAATGAATGACACATGTGGCTGGGTCTGGGATTGTGCAGGAAATGAGAGCAATGAATGACATACGTGGCTGGGTCTGGGATTGTGCGGGAAATGAGAGCAAAGAATGGCACATGTGGCTGGGTCTGGGATTGTGTGGGAAATAAGAGAAAAGAACAATACACATGGCTGGGTCTGGGATTGTGCGGGAAGTGAGAGCAATGAATGACACACATGGCTGGGCCTCGGATGGTGTGGGAAATGAGAGCAGAGAACAACACATGTGGCTGGGTCTGGGATTGTGCGGGAAATGAGAGCAGCAGAGAATGACACACATGGCTGGATCCGGGATTGTGCGGGAAATGAGAGCAATGAATGACACATGTGGCTGGGTCTGGGATTGTGCAGGAAATGAGAGCAATGAATGACATACGTGGCTGGGTCTGGGATTGTGCGGGAAATGAGAGCAAAGAACGGCACATGTGGCTGGGTCTGGGATTGTGTGGGAAATAAGAGAAAAGAACAATACACATGGTCAGGTCTGGGATTGTGCGGGAAATGAGAGTCGAGAATGACACACAAATGGCTGGGTCTGGGGTTGTGCAGGAAATGAGAGTAAAGAACCGCACATGTGACTGGGTCTGGGATTGTGCGGGAAATGAGAGCAGAGAATGGCACACGTGTCTGGGTCTGGGACTGTACAGGAAGCGAGAGCAAAGTACAGCACATGTGGCTGGGTCTGGTATTGTGCGGGAAATAAGAGAAAAGAACAGTACACATGGCCAGGTCTGGGATCATGCGGGAAATGAGAGCAGAGAATGACACACACGTGGCTGGGTCTGGGATTGTACGGGGAATGAGAGCAAAGAATGACACACACGTGGCTGAGTCTGGGATTGTGTGGGAAATGAGAGCAGAGAATGACACACGTGGCTGGGTCTGGGATTGTACGGGAAATGAGAGCAAAGAATGACACACACGTGGCTGGGTCTGGGATTGTGCGGGAAATGAGAGCAGAGAAATGTAGCAGAAATGGAAGTTGAGTCATTATTGGGATGTGAGAAGAACCAGGTGGGAGTGAAATGTGTGAAGTCAGACATGTGCGATGTGACGTACGGTAATTGTGTAACGATAAAAACAGTAATTATACATTGTGAGAACACAAAGGATCAGACAGAACGGAGATATGGGAACTACAATTGCTGACTTTGTTTTGCAGGTTCCCGCTCCAGGTCTCTCTTTTTTCCCTCATTACTTGACTTACTGACTTCCAGAAAGAATGTGAACATAAGATATTTGGACACCCAATATCCATATGTGTGGCTTCATAGATAGCAGAGCCAGGATAGGGATGGCAGCCTGGGAACATGCACCATCCAGAATAAGTCTGCATCTGCACCTCTTTTTTCTATTCTAAGGGTTCTCTTTTGGTTGGGGTAACAGGGAGGGGTAGTGTTGGGGTAACAGGTAGGGTTTGTATTACAGTTACAGTAATTTTTAGTGTTAAGATTAAAGAGAGGGTCAACTTTAAGGTAACAAGGAGGGTTAGTTTTAAGGTAACAAGGAGGGCTGGTATTAGGGTTACATCGAGGAATAGTGTTGAAGTTACAGGGAAGTTTAGGGTGAAGGTTGCAGGGAGATTTAGTATTGGAGAGGAATGAATGGTGTTGGGGTACAGGGAGGGTTAGTGTTAGAGCAAAGGTTAGTGTTAGCATTACAAGGAGGGTTTATTTTTTGGGGGTTACAAGGAGGGTTAGTGTTTGGTAATAAGAAGGGTTAGGGTTACAGGTAGGGTTAGTGTTAAGGTTACAGGGACGGTTAGTTTTGGGGTTACAATGAGGGGAAGTGTTTGGGTAACATGGAGGGATAGTGTTAAGGTTACAGGAAGGGTTAGAGGGAGAGTTGGGGTTAGAGGGATTAGTGTTAAGGTTACAGGGATGGTTAGTTTTGGGGTTACAAGGAAGGTCAGTGTAAAGGTAATATGGAGGGTTATTGTTGGGTTTACAGGGAAGGTTAGAGTTAGGATTACAGGGAAGGTTAGTTTTACAGGGAGGGTTAGTGTGAAGGTTACAGGGAGGGTTAGTGTTAGAGGGTTAGGAATGGTGTTGAGGAGCAGGGAGGGTTAGAGTTAGGGTTACAACAAAGGTTAGTGTTAGCATTACAGGAAGGGTTCATTTTGGGGTTACACGGAGGGTTCATTTTGGGGTAACAAGAAGGGTTAGGGTTAGAGGAAGAGTTAGGGTTTAGAGGGGGGTTAGTGTTAGGAAGGGTTAGGGTTACGGGAGTGTTACTGTTAAGGTAAGGTTAGATTTGGGGTTACAGGGAAGGTCAGACTAAGGGTAATATGGAGGGTTAGTTTTGGATTTACATGGAGGGGTAATGTTAGGGCTACACTAAAGGTTAGAGTTAGGATTACAGGGAAGGTTACTTTTACAGGGAGGGTTTGTGTTGGGGTTACATGGAGGGTCGGTGTTAGGGTTACAGGGAGGGTTAGTTTTGGGGTTATGAGGAAGATCAGTGTAAGGGTAATATGGAAGGTTAATGTTAGGGTCACAGAGAAGGTTAATGTTAGGGTCACAGAGAGAGTTGGGGTTGCAGGGAAGGTTAATGTTATGGGTACAGGGAGGTTCAGTGTTAGGGTTACTTGGAGGATTGGTGTTGGGGTTACAGGGAAGGTTAATGTTAGGGTTACAGGGAGAGTTGATGTTGAAGTTACAGGGAGGGTTGATGTTAGGGGTACAAGAAGGGTAAGTCTTGGGGTTACTTGGAAGATTGGTGTTGGGGTTACAGGGAGGGTTAATGTTAGGGTTACAGGGAGGTTTAGTGTTAGGGTTACAGGGAGGTTCAATGTTAGGATTACAGGGAGGGTTAGTGTTGGGGTTACAGGGAGGGTTAATGTTAGGGTTACAGGGAGGTTTAGTGTTGGGGTACAGGGAGGTTTAGTGTTATGATTAGTTGGAGGATTGGTGTTGTGGTACAGGGAGGTTTAGTGTTAGGGTTACAGGGAGGTTTAATGTTAGGATTACAGGGAGGGTTAGTGTTGGGGATACAGGAAGGGTTACTGTTAGGGTTACAGGGAGGGTTAGTATTAGGGGTAAAGGGGGCTGTAGGGTACAGGCATTACTCTATGAACCCTGAGCTCACGTCTCCCAGGTTGGGGTTATTTTTTGCTGCACTCTTGAGGTACATTGTGCTGAGTGAAGGGTATGCACTGTCCCGGTACATTGCCAGTAATTGTATAATAACACTGCCTTACCTGGTCTGCCCTGATAGAGGCTCACTTCAACTATCTGTGAATGTTACCAGTGGCTTTTTCTGCATGTTCCAACTCTCGGCTCTCTTTATCTTCCAAAACATTTATTTTTTACATGCACAAAAAAAAAAAAATGAACACCACAGGCAATGAAAGATGATGTTGGGGACTTGTGTCATTTTAGGGTTGAAAAGGACACATGAGGATAATGGTAAAGCAACGCACCATGAGTAAAGCGTCCGAAGACCCTCCGGGAATGTCCTGATTTCTACAGAGAAGAAAGAGAAGCATCGGCGTTAACGGCAGAACAAGGTGCATTGAACGTACCGGGCAACCCTTCGCTGACCCCAGCTGTGCTGTCTTCCCAACTGCTGTATAACCACAGGTCCCTAAGAGATTTACATCGCATCAATTAATAATGGCTCTAGTAGGAATTCTTGTTCAGTTGCCATGGCAACGGCCGCTGACCCTGTCACTATTACTAAAGGTCTTCAGAGCGCTATACAGTAATGTGGAAAAACAAGAAGTAATGATCCCCCCCCCCCCCTACATAAGTGGTGGGGGTAGCTTTAGTCTGACAAGATTTCCTATTACTTGTGTGTTAGTTATAGGTCTCTGGTGCCTAGGCCTAGAAGACTTGGTGGTAATGGAATGATGCTATTAGGAGTTCTATTGGAGTTGTAACATGGCAAAAAAATGTTGGATGAGAATAACTGTAACAGATCAAATGGAACCTGTCAGCTTTGTAGGATACATGTGAGGTAGTACTAAAGCTCGTCAGTGGTGGGAAGGTCTGTGATGGTTTGACTCGTGGTAGGGCCTTGGAGTTGGTCCTTCAAGAATGTGAAAATTGTGGAAGTAGGTGAGGAACACTGTGTGTCAATAGAAAGTCTTCGAAACTTGACCTGGTTGAAGAACAATCATTACCTTAATAGTGTATGATGTAAAAAATAGTCAATAAGTTTCAGGTAAATGGGGCTTCCCTTTCTTTAGGGTTTCGGTAGGGTTAGATATGTTGGTCGTGGGCACTGGAATTTGTATCCTGATAGAATAACGGTGTTCTGATGTTTCACTACAGGCATGGCAGACACTCCAGACACAGACTGCATGCCCATGTCCAACAGATATAAAGTGTGGTTTGGTCTGTGACGGCTTGACTAGTGGAGGATCCTTGGAGTGGGCCCTTCAAGCATGTGAAGATTGTGAAGCTAGGTGTGGAACACCGTGCATCAATAGAAAATGTTGGAAACTCTACCTGGTTGAAGAACAATGATTACAGTAATAGTGTATGATGTAAAACATAGCCAATGTGTTTCAGGTAAATGGGGCTTCCCCTTCTGCAGTTTCGGTAGCGTAAGATATGTTGGTGAATCTGTTTCCTAATACGATAATGGTGTTCTGAAGTGTTGGCCACTACAGACATGACAGACACTCTAGAACACTGTTGTCATATCAGGACACAGGAGACTCCAGTGCCCGAATCTAACATATCTAATGTATGGGTAAGTCTGATGGCTTGAATAATAGAAGGTCCTTGGAGTGGGTCCTTCAAGTGTGTGAAGATTGTGAAGGTAGGTGGGACACATTGGGGTAGATTTACTAAAGGCAAATCCACTTTGCACTACAAGTGCACTGCAAGTGCACTTGGAAATCCAGATCAGGGCCTTCCTTAAGGCAGGTCAAAAGGGGCAGAAGCCCTGGGCCCTGTCATTGTTGTGGGGCCCAAAGCAGCTGCCTCATACTTGCCAACTATCCTGGTTTAAATTCCCTCGTCCCCCTAGGTTTTAGTCCCGTGCTGTGTCCCAATATCTCAATGTGAAGTGCTGCTACTAATGCTGCCCAGCTCTGCCCTATTTTGTTTTGTACAGATGACTCACCTGCCAGACCCTGTGTTTATGTGTAAATTACCGGCATTCATATGTAAATAGCGGCGGCATTCATATGTAAATAGCGGCGGCCGGCAGAATTGATATGTATATCATGCCCTCCCCCGAAGTCATATACACAGTAATCTCTAGCAACCAATCAACAAGCAGAAATCATGTGCTGTAACCTCTAACAACTAATCAGTGAGCCGTAATGTGTGCTGTAACCTCTAGCAACCAGACAGTGAGCATTAATGATACGCTGTAACCTCTGGCAACCAATCACAATAGCTGCCTGATCGGATTCAGTAAACTGATTTTGAGTCTAGCCGCTATTTATTATATGTCTCGGAGCAGGTGGAGAGCGAAACTGTATGGGGGGGGGGCCCAAGAAAAGTTTTGCCCAGGGTCCAATCAATATTAAAGACGGCCCTGAGTCCAGTTGCTGTAGATCTGAAGGGAACATGCAAGGAAAATAAAAAACAGAATTTTTGCTTGTAAATTATTTGATGATCAAATCAGCAGAGCTTCCACTCATTTCAGATCTTCCCCTCAGATTTACAGCGACTGCACTTCCAAGTACACTTTCAAGTATGACTTTCATGCTACTTTTGAAGGTCAACAAGTCTTTGGCACTCAAGTTGCATGAAAATCAGACCAAAGAAGTGCATGAACTAGTCGCTGCAATTTTAAGTCGCACATATATGAATGGGTAGCATTGGAAAACATGGGGGCACGACTTGGCATACAACTTTGATGTCCAAAAGTGCATGAAAAGTCGCACAAGTGTGAATGGAGCCTAACACTCCCATGCAATGCTAAGTCCCCACGATTGAAACAACTGAAATCCAATGAATGAAAGGGGCAGCCCAATGTCAGTAAGGCTGGAGATGAAAGGACTACATGATGCTGGACATCCTCCAGCCAGCAAATGAGGGAAGATCTATCTGCTGCTCTATTAATTGCACATTGTGGGAAGCTCACAGTGTGCAGTGAAATCAGAGAAAGCGACTTCAGTACAGGAGAGGAGCCGGTACAACTGTGCAAAGAATGAAGGGAAGGCCGGAGTTCAGATTTGATCACAGTCACATTATTAGGACAATGCTCTCACTCTCCGGCTGGGAAACAGAATTATAATAAGGTGATCGCAGTCTACAGGGGCATCACAGTTCAGAGAATTAGACAGACAATGATGTAAGGGCTCTGCGACCCGACTTCTCTCATCTAAGCTGGCTGCCAGCCCGTCTTCACAGCCAGCACATCAGACGATTACCTGGCTGGCTGTTAGATCAGCATCCCATGAAACATTAGAAAGCTATTTCACATCGCTCCACAGTCCCTCTTTCTGGAATCTTACTAATGTCTTCCATACATAGAGGGATGACCAAATCCATCGACCATACATTTTATCAGCTGATCTTTTGCTCATAAGCGATAATTCGATGCAAGATTCTATCTTTACATTAAAAAATCAGCTGTTTACTACAATGTGTTTCTGAGTCCTGGTTCACACTGATGCGGTGTGGGAACCGCATGCGATTTTGAACAGGAATCGCACCGCATTCCTGCTCAAAACACATGCGATTCTTCAGTGGTGCCATTTGAGCCATTCATTCTGTATGGCTCAAATCACACTGTGTCTGCACCAAAATTGTGCAGGACCCTTTTTTTGCCTCACCAGAATCGGATCACATGGATGTTATCACACAATGCGATCCGATTCTGCAAATCGTACTGTGTTTTGCAAACCAATTTTGGTGTGTCCTTAACTTAACATATACACCTGCAGTGGTTAGCATAAGCGGGATGCGATTTTGATGCGGTGCAGAAGCCGCACAGAATTTGCTGCGAATTCCGCACCACATCAGTGTGAACCGGCACTGAATGATACAATTCTCTGATGGGAACCATTGGTGGGAATTTACTGCAGAATCTGGTGCAGCTGTGCATTGTAGCCAATCAGCTTCTAACTTCAGCTTGTTCAATTAAGCTTTGACAATAAAACCTGGAAGCTGATTGGTTTCTATGCAGAGCTGCACCAGAATTTGCACGCTCCAGTTTTAAGTAAATCCCCATTGTTATATTGGACATTGGCATCGTATGTAGCCAGCATAAAACTTAAAGTGGTTGTAAAGGATTTAAATAACAAACATCTCTATACTTACCTGCTTTGTGCAATGGAATTGCACAGAGCGGCCCTTTTTGGGTCCCCCTGCCAGTGCTCCTGGCTCTTCCTCTCTGCCCAGTGCCCCCATGGGAAGCACTCATGCATTCTCACTCCCGAGCCCCGCTGCTGCATCCATTGACACAGTCATTGGCTTTGATTGACAGCCAATGGCTCTTGGTGCCCCAGCAAAGCCAGTGAGACCTGGAAGTGAGGGGAGAGAAGAACTACAGACGTGCACAGCGCTGTATAGAATGAGGGTTCAGGTACAGCGAGGGAAAAAAATGTTTGATCCCCTGCTGATTTTCTACATTTGCCCACTGATACAGAAGAGATCACTCTATAATTTTAATGGTAGGTTTATTTTAACAGCGAGAGACAGAATAACAACAAAAATATCCAGAAAAATGCATTATCAATCAGCAAGATTTCTGGCTCCCAGGTGTCTTCGATACAGGTAATAAGCTGAGATGAGGAGCACTCTCTTAAAGGGAGTGCTCCTAATCTCAGCTTGTTACCTATATAAAAGACACCTGTCCACAGAAGCAGTCAATCCATCCAAATCCAATCTCTCCACCATGGCCAAGACCAAAGAGCTGTCCAAGGATGTCAGGGACATTGTAGACCTACACAAGACTGAAATGGGCTACAAGACCATCGTCAAGCAGCTTGGTGAGAGGGTGACAACAGTTGGTGCGATTATTCGCAAATGGAAGAAACACAAAATAACTGTCAATCTCCATTGGTCTGGGGCTCCATGCAAGATCTCACCTCATGGAGTTCTAATGATCATGAGAACGGTGAGGAATCAGCCCAGAACTACACGGGAGAATCTTGTCCATGATCTCAGCTGGGACCATAGTCACCAAGAAAACCATTGGTAACACACTATGCCATGAAGGACTAAAATTCTGCAACGCCCGCAAGGTCCCCCTGCTCAAGAAAGTACAGGTACAGGCCCATCTGAAGTTAGCTAATGAACATCTGAATGATTTAAAGCAGGGGTCTCCAAACTTTCTAAACAAAGGGCCAGTTTAATGTTCTTTATACTTTAGGGGGGCCACACTGTGGCCAGTGGGAGAAGATAACGTCCTTGTGTCAGTGGGAGTAAACAATGCTCCATGATTGGTATTAAGGAGAGGAATAGTGCCCCATTATTGGTATCAATGGGAGGCATAGTGCCCCATCATTGGTATCAGTGGGAGAAATAGTGTCCCATCATTGGTATCAGTGGGAGGAATAGTGCCCCATCATTGCTGTCAGTGGGAGAAATGGTGCCCCATCATTGGTGTCAATGGGAGGAATAATGTCCCATCATTGGTGTCAATGGGAGGATGAATGCCCCATCATTGGTGTCAATGGGAGGAATAGTGCCCCATCATTGGTGTCAATGGGAGGAAAAGTGCCCCATCATTGGTATCACTGGAAAAAATAGTGCCCCATCATTGGTGTCAATGGGAAGAATAGTGCCCCATCATTGGTGTCAATGGGAGGAATAGTGCCACATCATTGGGGTCATTGGGAGGATTAGTGCCCCATCATTGGTGTCAATGGGAGGAATAGCGCCCCGTCATTGGTGTTAGTGGGAAGAATAGTGCCCCATCATTGGTGTCAATGGAAGGATTAGTGCCCCATCATTGGTGTCTCTGGAAATAATAGTGCCCCATCATTGGTGTCTATGGGAGGAATAGTGCCCCATCATTGGTGTTAGTGGGAGAAATAGTGCCCCATCATTGGTGTCAATGGGAGAAATAGTGCCCCATCATTGGTGTCAATGGGAGGAATAGTGCCCTGTCATTGGTGTTAGTGGGAGAAATAATGTCCCATCATTGGTGTCAGTGGGCGGAATAAAAAAAAATATTGCTCCATCATTGGTGTCAATGGAAGGATTAGTGCCCCATCATTGGTGTCTCTGGAAATAATAGTGCCCCATCATTGGTGTCTATGGGAGGAATAGTGCCCCATCATTGGTGTTAATGGGAGAAATAGTGCCCCATCATTGGTGTCAATGGGAGAAATAGTGCCCCATCATTGGTGTCAATGGGAGAAATAGTGCCCCATCATTGGTGTCAATGGGAGAAATAGTGCCCCATCATTGGTGTCAATGGGAGAAATAGTGCCCCATCATTGGTGTCAATGGGAGGAATAATGCCCTGTCATTGGTGTTAGTGGGAGAAATAATGCCCCTCATTGGTGTCAGTGGGCGGAATAGTGCCCCATCATTGCTGTCAATGGAAGGATTAGTGCCCCATCATTGGTGTCAGTGGGAGAAATAGTGCTCCATCATTGGTGTCAATGGGAGGAACGGTGCCCCATAATTGGTGTCAGTGGGAGCAATAGTGCCCCATTCTTGGTGTCGGTGGCAGGAACTATGTCAGCAACAGTGGGGAAATAATGCCCCAAGGGGTGGATAAAAGCAAGCAAAGGGTCACATCCGGCCCTCGGGCTGCAGTTTGGAAGCCACTGTCCTATATTAATAAAAGTCCACAACCACAAAGCCTATTGTACTTCAGCGGTATGCGGAAATCACACCCCCCTCTGTGCATGTGTAAACCTGGCCAGCCTAATAAAGCCTTATGACATATTAGTGCATTGAATATTTTATGAGTTGCCTGCAGTGCAGCTGTGTGCAGGAGAACACAAGAGAGCTACCAATTGCCAAAATTCATTTAGTTGCGCAGAACACAAGTATTGAAATCATCAACATTGCAGTCTACATGAAAAGACCCGTGATTAGGATACAGGTCTATAATGATGTATTGAGTGATTCACTTCCTATTAGGGATTTCAACATGATTGCTTGACAATAAAGTATGATGTGGTCAGGGGTTGGCAGGTTATCAGTTCACAGCTTAAGCACTTGGCACCAAGGCCAATTCTGGCATTTCTCTCCTATATGTATAAATCATTATTTTTTCGCTAGAAAATTATTTAGAACCCCCAAACAATATATATATTTTAGGAGAGACCCTAGGGAATAAAATGGCGGTCGTTGCAATTTTTTATGTCACACGGTATTTGCGCAGCAATTTTTCAAACACATTGAACATATTTGTAAAAAATACACTTTAATGAATAAAAAAAAGAAAAAAAACACACAATAGTTACCCCAATTTTTTTGTAAAATGTGAAAGATGATGTCATGATGAGTAAATAGATACCGAACATGTAATGCTTTAACGTTGCGAATGGAATGGCGCCAAACTACTTAAAAATCTACATTTTTTACGGGTTATCAGTTTAGAGTTACAGAGGAGGTCTAGTCCTAGAATTATTGCTCTCGCTCTAACGATCGCAGCGATGCCTCACATGTGTGGTTTGGACACTGTTTATATACGCGGGCGCGACTTACGTATGCGTTCACTTTTGCATGCGAGCACGAAGGGATGGGGGCGCTTTAAACTATTTTTTTTTTATTTCATTTATTTATTTGTTTTTTTTACACTTTCCCTTAATTTTTTATTTTGTATCACTTTTCATCCTACTACAAGGAATGTAAACATAAATTGTAATAGGAATAGGGCATGACCGGTCCTCTTTTATCGAGAGATCTGGGGTCTGTCCCCACACAATGAGTCCATTGACACAGACAGCAGGACTCGGCCCCGCTCCTGGCTACCATTTCACTGGATTTATTTGAGAGCAGCGGGAGCCAATGGCTCCCGCTGCTTTCAACCTTTCCAGTGAGGACCCGAGACAGCGGCTGGAGCTGCTGGGCTCGAGCTCGTCGCTGGAACGATCGGGTTCAGGTAAGAAAAAGGAGGGGGCTATGGGGGGCAGCTGCAGCACCGAAAGCTTTTCACCTTCATGCATTGAAGCGCAGCGTGAACGGCAAGCTTTGACAAAGCATTTTGCAGAGCTTTCAGCAAGCTTTGTTGAAGCTTTTACAGTACCATTCAGCTCCAGTTTGTAAACACTGAACACAGATCCTAATAGGAATGCTGATTGCAACTTTAAGCAAGCTGCTAGCAGGCTTCAGCTGCTTTCAACAAGCTTCAGGAAGTGCTGAAGCCTGCTAGCAGCTTTTTTTAAAGTGGCATTTAAAGTCAGCATTCCCATTAGGATCTGTGTTCAACATTTACAAACTGGAGCTGAACGATGCTTTAAAAGCTTCAACAAAGCTTGCTGCAAGCTCTGCAAATGCTTTTGTCATAGCTTGCTGTTCACACTGCTCTTATACAAGCAGAAGCTGGGGTGAAAAATGGCTACAGCATATGTTTGCTCATCTCCATTACATGGATGATTGATGGGATTAGAAGTTTGCAAAAGAAAGAGAAGGACATTTGTGCTACTCTTCTCCAATCAGCTCTCAGAGCTCTGCTCACTGAGCTCTGCAGAATATAACTTCAGCTCCCCACCCCCTTTTTTTCTGTCAGTCAGACAAGCTTAATTAATTCTGGACTTTGATGTAGAGGATAAAAGACTGTAGATAAACAGGTACAACTTATGTAGGGGGATTTGCTTTTATCTTTGTGTATCACCTGAGGCCAGTCATTACACTGGGTATATGGAAGGGTTTACAACCACTTTAACCACTTGCCGACCACCGCCGATATAGGTCGGCACAATGGCAGCGGTGTGCAAACGGGCGTACCTGTACATCCCCTTTAATTGGCGGGGCTAGCACGCGCGCACCCGCCACATACAGCGTGACCGCGCCCGCGGGACCGGCAGACTCGATGTCTTTCGGTCTCCCGGCGGTCGTGTCACGGAGCGGCAGAATGGGGAGATGCCTATGTAAACAAGACATTTCCCTGTTTCCCCGTGATCGCTGTCATGTGAGTAGTAGCCCATACCCTCACAGTTAGAATCACTCCCTAGGACACACTTAACCCCTTGATCGCCCCCTAGTGTTTAACTCCTTCCCTGCCAGTGTCATTTACACAGTAACCGGTGCATTTATATAGCACTGATCTCTGTATAAATGACAATGGTCCGAAAATATTGTCAAAAGTGTCCGATGTGTCCACCATAATGTCGCAGTCCTGATAAAAATCGCAGATCGCCGCCATTACTAATAAAAAAAAATTAATAATAAAAATGCCATAAAACTATCCCCTATTTTGTAGTCGCGTTGCGCAAACCAATCAAAAAAAGAGCGACATTTTTGAAAAAAAAAGCAATATTTTTTATGTTTTCCTATAATAAATATCCCCCAAAAATATATAAAAAAATATATATACGTATATACGCTTATTGCGATTTTTTTTTCTACCAAAAATATGTAGAAGAATAAATATCGGCCTAAACTGAGGAAAAAAACATTTTTTTATATATTTTTGGGGGATATTTATTATAGGAAAACATAAAAAATATTGCTTTTTTTTTTCAAAAATGTCGCTCATTTTTTTGTTTATAGCGCATAAAATAAAAACCACCAAATACCACCAAAAGAAAGCTCTATTTGTGGGGAAAAAAAGGACGTCAATTTTGTTTGGGTGCAACGTCGCACGATCGCGCAATAGTCAGTTAAAGCGACGCAGTGCCGAATCGCAAAAAAGTGCTCTGGTCAGGAAGGGGGGTAAAATCTGCGGTTAAGTAGAAGAAGTGGTTATGTAAACCTATACAGAGTGCTGTACGTCTGTTTAAAAACGTTTTCCCTGTTCTTCCACATGCAGAGGGGTGTTAGCCGCATTGATCCATACGTTGTGTTTACTTTCACAGTTGGGCTGTGTTCCCCCCGGCTCGCCGTGCTCCCTGCAATGTGTGGAAACACTCCGCTGCGTATTGCAGACCAGAAGGAAAAAAAAAGCAGCGAAGGCATGAAAAGCACAGATTGGGTTTGCACAGCTGGGAGGATTCGCTGATTACACATTCCAATGGATTGAAGTGAATCAGCTCATTACAATTAGCAGAGAGAGGGATCTGTCTGTGGCTGCCGATCTGTCAGCCTAATGCCGCGTACACACGGTCGGACATTCCGACATCAAAATCCATGTTTTTTTTCCCGACAGATGTCGGCTCAAACTTGTCTTGCATACACACAAATTCCGAACGTCAAGAACGCGGTGACGTACAACACGTATGACGAGCCGAGAAAAATGAAGTTCAATAGCCAGTGCGGCTCCTTCTGCTTGATTCCGAGCATGCATTACAACAACGGATTTTGTTGTCGGAAAATTTGAGTTCCAGATCTCAAATATTGTGTGACGGAAATTCCGATGGAAAATGTCCGATGGAGCCTACACACGGTCGGAATTTCCGACAACAAGCTCCCATCGAACATTTTCCGTCGGAATAAATCTGACTGTGTGTACGCGCATTATTTGCCACGACCTGCGTGCATCCTACAGCCACCGTAATGTGCCAATGGCCGAGGATGTCAGAGCTATGGGATTCAGGGATGAAACGCGCTGTTCTGCTGCGATGTGTTACCGCAATACGTGTAATAACAGTGACATTCATTTTGTCAATGCAAATAAGTCAACGCAGTTCCAATGTACAGTACATGTGTTGCGGGGTACCACACACCGCAGGGTAACGCACTAACAAGCATTGTGGTGCACTGTGTTGGTAAAAAATAGCGCATGTCAATTTTTTTAGGACATCGCGGTACTTTGCCAGCCCACTAATTTGACCGGGCTGCTTTAACCGCTTTAGCCCCGGAAGATTTTACCCCCTTCCTGACCAGAGCACTTTTTGCGATTCGGTGCTGAGTCGCTTTAACTGACAATTGCGCGGTCGTGTGACGTTGCACCCAAACAAAATTGACATCCATTTTTCCCCACAAATAGAGCTTTCTTTTGGTGGTATTTGATGACCTCTGCTGTTTTTAATTTTTGCGCTATAAACAAAAAAAGAGCGACGATTTTGAAAAAAGACGCAATATTTTTTACTTTTTGCTATAATAAATATTCCCCAAAAATATATAAAAAAAAAACTATTTTTTTCCTCAGTTTAGGCCGATATGTATATTTTTGGTAAAAAAAATTGCAATAAGCGTATATTGATTGGTTTGCGCAAAAATTATAGCGTCTACAAAATAGTGGATAGTTTTATGGCATTTTTATTATTATTATTTTTTTACTAGTTTTACTAGTTTACTAGATATCTGGACTGCGACATTATGGCGGAGAGATCGGACAATTTTGACACATCTTTGGGACCACTGTCATTTTTACAGCGATCAGTGCTATAAAAATGTCACTGGCAGTGAAGGGGTTAACCACTAGGGGGCGATCTAAGGGTTAATGTGTTCCCTATTGTGTGTTCTATCTTAAGGGGGAGGGGACTGTGTAGAGGAGATGACAGATCGTCTGTTCATACTCTATATGAACAGACGATCTGTCTGTTCTCCCCTCAGAGAACCGGGATCTGTGTGCACGCCCCTAGTGGCCAAAGATAAAAGCGACGTAACACGACGGCGAACCGCGCAGCCAAGCCATGTTGCCACAGTACAACTACGGCGGCTGGTCGGCAAGCGGTTAACGCAATGCAGAGAAAATGGGTAGCCTCTACAATCAGTATTACTGAATAAACAAAAAGAGATAACAAGGGTTGTGCCATCATCCAAGAATTTAGAAATAAAGGGGTCGGGAACCTGGACCCCAGCCAGGTTTCCCCAAAAGAAAGGGGGCAGATGGACTATCTCGGTACAATGCAATGAGGGTAGACTCAATTGTATAGACAATTATATAAAATAATACAAAAGTTTATTTAACACAAGACAGAAAAATCAGTTGCAAATTAAAAACATGGATAACAGTCCATGTATATCACCAAGATAATACTCCCCAAATGGGGAAGATCACAGTGGGATAGCTGATTAATTACGGATAACATCTCAGCTAGTTTCGCGGACTGAGCCGCTTCATCAGGAAGATATCTGTAATTTGATTAGCACATGATCAATAACAATGTAAATTATCACATACAGGGAAAACAGTATTTAAGACAACATATTAATCAAGCAATATACTAATATTACATAGGGGCAGACGCGAGACTGCTTACCCAGATCCCGGCAAACACAAGACATAGGGCATCACCCCTTCTTTCCCCCCTTCCTTTATTTAATCCTTCCAGCCCCTTTATTTATTGCAATGCACACTAATTCAATTATTTTATTGTTATTATTATTATAGCCAATTAAATGATTTTGTGCTCAAGCACATGACACGCCAAAGGCTGCTTTCACACTGAAAGCGCTGGCCGTTAGCGGTAAGGCACCGCTCGTTTTAACAGCGCTTTACTGCTGTTTAAGCGTCGCTTTTCGGCAGCTAGCAGGGCGATTTAAATCCCCAAGAAGGAGAGCGCTGCCCATTCATTGCAATGGGCAGGGGCGTATTGGGAGCGGTATATACAGCGCTCCCAAACCGTGCCAAAGATGCTGCTTGCAGGACTTTTTCGAACGTCCCGCAAGCGCACCGCCCCGGTGCGAAAGCACTCATGGCAGAGAATGGGAGGAGGTTTTCTGGTGCTTTACAGGTGCTATTTCTAGCGCTAAAACGCCTGAAAACGGCCTCAGTGTGAAAGGAGTCTTAATGTATTTACACACGTTTTCTGCCAAAACACTGCTGGCATCTAGGGAGACATGAGCAAACGTACAGTGTGAGGCCTAAGGCTTCATACACACACACAGGTCCTTTGCCCAGCTCCTGCGAATGCCTTTTCTCCTGGCAGGATAAAAAAACGCAATTCGCACCGCAATGCCCAGAAGACGCACACAAGCCCATTATCTTCTATGGGAACGCATCTGATTCGCAGATGCATTGCGTTCTGAACATGGATTTTCTCCTTCTCCTCCCCCTCTCCCCCCTCCCTCTCCCTGTTCACTGATCCGCAGCTAAAACGCAGATGAACCTCTGAACAACTGATTTTTATCTTCCCAGTGAAACCTGAGCTTCAATTCGCACCGCACATGTGTGAACCCGGGCTCACCCCCTTTCATGACCAGGTAATTTTTTGTGATCTGGTACTACGTTATTTTAACTGACAATTGCGCAGTCGTGCGACACTGTACCCAAATAAAATTTATGTCCTTTTTCCCTCACAAATAGAGCTTTCTTTTGGTGGTATTTGATCACCTCAGAATTTTTTTTTTTTTTTTTGCGTTATAAACAAACAAGACCAACAATTTTGAAAAAAAAAAATTAAAAATTATAATCCAATTTCTAAATTTAGGCCAATGTGTATTCTGCTACATATTTTTGGTAAAAAAAAAATCCCAATAAGCGTATATTGATTGGTTTGCACAAAAGTTATAGCGTCTACAAACTATGGTGTATATATATACTGGAATTTTTATTTTATTTTTTTTACTAGTAATGGCGGCGATCTGCAACTTATAGCGGGACTGCGATATTGCGGCAGACAATCGGACGCTAACTGACACTTTTGACACTTGACACTGGGAACCAGTGAAACTAATACAGTGCCTTTTTTTTTCTGGTTTTTGGTTCCATAGACTTCAATGGATCAAAAACGTGTATTGAAAAATGCAAAATGCACCTGGAGAATGCAAACAGCAACCTGCATAGGTGTGAACCAGGCCTAACACCAGGGGCAGACTGACCATTCGGGCACTCGGGCACTGGCCGAGGGCCCCATGCCACTAAGGGGCCCCATCAGGGTCGCCAGCCTCAATAAAACCAGGGACAGTATGTAAAAATGTGTGTGTGTGTACCTTGTGTGTCTGTGTGTGTATACTGTATGTGTGTGTGTGTGTGTATACTGTGGGGGCCCCATAATCTCCTATTGCCTGGGGGCCCCATAATCTCCTATTGCCTGGGGGCCCCATAATCTCCTATTGCCCGGGGGCCCCATAATCTCCTATTGCCCGGGGGCCCCATGAGTTGTCAGTCCGCCCCTGCCTAACACAACACGTTGGTATATCTCATTGTTTCTCTTATTGATTTCCTTGCGACCATGTAAGTTGAACCCTTCTCATTCCTGTATCCCTTTTTCTTTTTGCGCTCTTTCATCATAATGTCAAAATGTAAAACGAAATAAAGATTATATAAAAAAATAAAATAAAAAAATTGTGCCCAGCCAGTGTTTTGGTGTATTATGTGTGCTGCTTCTACTAAAGGAAGTGATGGATTTTATTCCCTGCTTTGTGGGGAAAGAAAATCCATTACTTTCCCACTGACTATGTTTACATAGGCAGAGCTCAGTCCTGTGTGTCTTCAGCTGGGGGGCCGGCCAATGGATGACTGCCGGCACCCGCCGATCGGCACCTGCTGTATATAATCACATACCTCCCAACTTTTTGAGATGGGAATGAGGGACACCTATCAGCAACAGTATGCAGGCATAGGGCACACCCCCTGCCACACCTCCTTAAAGGAGAATTGTACAAAAAAACAAGATTTATATTGGCTTTTGGAATTTACAAATGCAGCAATTTAGAAATCAGATGAAAGGTTTAGCGTTGGAAAACCCTTTTTGATATATAAAAAGTGCATTTTATATACATCTATATAGATTATAGACATGTGTGATTAGTTTCGTACGAATCGAAAATTCGTACGAATTTCCGTAAATTCGTACATTCGGGAGGATCCGTAATACGAATTTCTATGCTTCCGAATTTTGTACGAAATACGAAATTTCGTTTGCGAATTTCGGATCCAAATTCCTAACAAACATTCGTAATTGTTACGAAAAGTTAACGAACGTAAAAGTTAAAAAACCCAGGAAGTCAGCACAGCACAGGGATGGTGGGAGCCCCTCATAATGATAAATTCATCATAACGAAAATTCGTAATTGTTACGAAAATTTTACAAAAATTCGTATTTCGTATGAATTTGAATTGAATTTCGGACACAAATTACGAAATGCGAATGAATTCTAGTACGAAATGGAACGGAACGAAACAAAACTAATTTATTGACGGCTCACATGTCTAATATAGATCAGATTAAAATGAGGGACAAATGAGGAGGAAAGAGGGACAGAGGGACATTGCTCCAAATCAGGGACAGTCCCTCCAAATCAGGGACAGTTGGGAGCTATGTAATCACAGGACAGCCGGCGGCGCACGCGTCCCCTACCCGGGAGTGCTGGATCCCGTACCTAGTACCTGATCTGGCACAGCAGAGCCGCCTTGCTGCCGTATATGTAAGTAATACGGTCAGGAAGGGATTAAAACGCGTCTAAAGTCGCATTTTTCAAACTCATTTAGGCACATGAAGCATTTGGGCGCTCATTCATTCCATTGCCCAGAATATGAATTTATTCTGGCCACTGGAATGAATGAACACTCAAGCGCTAAACGCACCTACCCTGTTTCCCCGAAAATAAGACCTATCATGATTGTCGGTGATGACTGCAATATAACCCCCTACCCTCCAAATAAGCCCTAGTTAAAGTCCTTGTAGGTCTTATTTTCAGGGTAGGGCTTATTTTCGGGGGAAACAGGGTAGGGTTTTAAATAACAAACATGATATACGTACCTGCTCTGTGCACTGGTTTTGCACAGAGCAGCCCCTATCCTCCTCTTCTTGGCTCCTGGCCCCTTCCTCCTCTCGAATGCCCCCGTAGCAAGCTCGCTCCCGACCGGCTGCTCCGTTCACACACACACAGAGCATGGCTCGGCCCCACCCCCTCTCTCTCCTCATTGGCTCACTGGTTGGGATTGAAAGTAGCAGGAGCCAATGAGGAGGGAGAGACCTGGGAGAGCTGAGGCTCCTGTGCACAGCGCTGGAGGAAGATCAGGCCCAGGTAAGTATTAGTGGGGGGCTTGGGGGGAGGGGCAACTGCACACAGAAGGTTTTTTACCTTCATGTATAGAATGCACGAAGGTAAAAAATCTTGATCCTTTATAACCATAATATGTTGGTTATCTATTTAATGCAACCTCATCTTTTTTACTTTACCAAACACTTGATAAATCATTGCACTAATATGGTGTGACAAAAATAATTGAAACTATCATCATTTTATTCTCCATGGTCTCTGCTTAAAAAAAAAAAAAAAAAGATATTATATTTGGAGAAGGGTTTAAGTAATCTTCAGGGCTAAAATTATTTTTTAAACATGTGTGCAAAAAAAAAGAAAAAGGCAGCGAAAGAGTTAATTTTTGCTACAAATTCAACCATCTGATATAATTGTTGCTTCTGTTTCTATTTTTATTAATTTTATAAATTGTACTCAACAGATCACAATGATTGCATTTTGTGTCGCATTTCCCTTAAATCGGACGCCGTGAGTTTTTCTGTGATGTCGGAGAGAAAGAAACCGCAATGTCCAAATCATCGATCAGAAGCAGACTTTTGGTATTTTGTTAACCCTGAACTGCTGAAAGCTGATATGTGATTGGTCGCAGGGGGTTGCCGCACATGACTACTCATTTCTCCGTCTTATTAAATAAAAGCGGTGATTGTGCGCATTAAAACTGCCCCGTTGCGTCCATACAGCGAGGAGAGACAATCGGCGTGGTAAACCAATATTTAGTGCGGTCGATTTGTTCTCTATGAGATAGCCAAAGCCCTGAAGCATGAAATTGATAGAGCTAAATCTGGGAGCAGTAATAGACTTCATTCCAACGGTTTATACCAGGGCGGCTTGAACGATCGTCTGCTCGCATTGTATATAGATGGCGGGTGTCCATTAAAAAAGTCTTCAAGATAAATACTATCTCAAATCTTGGAAAAACATTTTTATTTCCAGCTGTTGCCGGAGTTAATTATTTTGTTGGTAGAGATTGATGATGGCCGAGTCACCCAAACTTCATTTGGTGAGGAATGATTTTACTTACCGATTGTTTTGTACATCTGGTGATACAGTAAGTGTCCATACATTAACTTTCAGTGCTGAGTTTTCAGCACAGAGATCCTGGGACAGACATTTTTACCCCTTTAGGGCTTCCATAGCTCCCAACTCTCCCTGATTTTGAGGGACTGTCCCTGATTTGGGGCAATCTCCCTCTGTCCCTCTTTCCTCCTCATTTGTCCCTCATTTTGGTCTGATCTATATAGTTGTATATAAAATGCACTTTTTGTCTTTCAAAAAGTGTTTCCCAGTGCTAAACCTTTCATCTGATTTCTAAATTGCTGCATTTGTAAATTTTAAAAGACCAATATAAAGGAATAGTAGTGGTAATAAAAAATCCTATGTGGATTTAATTAACCTTGTGTGGCAGGGGGCGTGTTCTATGGCCACATACATTTGCTAGTAGGTGTCCCTCATTCCCATCTCAAAATGTTAGGAGGTATGGGCTCGTTCACACCATTTATGGTGCGGGAAAAGGCGTGAAGCACCCCCCATGCATCTAGTAAATGCAGGTGCACTTGTGGCCACCAAAACACATGGTACCACGGCACTTTAAGACCAGGCCAATTCTGACACTTTTGGTTTACATTCCTTGTGATAGCAATCAGAGTAATAGAAAAAAAAACATTTACCTGCTTGCTGACCAGCCGCCGTCATTATACTGCAGCAGGTTGGCATGGCCGTGCCAACCGCCGTAGGTATACGTTGGCCTCTTTAAGAGCTATAGGGGGGGCACACACCCGCGGCGTGACGCCGGAGCCAAAGCGTGTGGCCGGCAGCCGTGATGTCCACCAGCCAGGGCTAGTGCAAGGATTTTTGACACCCTAGCCAAAACCGAAAATTTTCTGCCCCCCCTGGCTCCACCCCTGACTCCACCCCCTTTGCCCTGCCCATGTATATCCCACCTTTTCAATGTAGCGCCCATCAAATGCAGCCTCACCAGCGCCCATCAATCAATATTTGCTTGCTTCCATTAATTCGGGAGTCGGGACACAGACACAGTCCTCCGCCGCCCCTGCGCCTCTGACACTATGTGCGAACGAGTGGCAGATGCCTGCTGATGCTGAGACTTAGTTGCTTGTTGCAAAGAGAAGAGAGTAGGAACACCAGTGGCTGGCGCCCTAGGCAGCAGTGCGCCCTAGGTGGCTGCCTAGTTTGCCTAGTGGTAGCACCAGCCTTGCCGCCGGCGACCCGCGATCGCTCCTCAGAGAGCCAGAATGGGGATTTGTCAATGTAAACACACAGAGCCCTCCTTATGTTAAAAAAAAAAAAAAAAACACAGAGCCCCCGTTCTGTCAGGGCAGTAGAGAGAGATCTGCTGTTCCTAGTAATCAGGAACAGCGATCTCTCTCTACTCCCTGTCAGTCCCCTCCCCCCACAGTTAGAAACACCTCCCTAGGGAACACATCCCTCCAGATGAAGCCACGTGGGAGGTGACGAAACTAGTAGAGGTGGAGCCTGGCGGTGGACTTTTGGCTGTGAGACTGTTCTGATTCTATTATCAATGCTTTTAATTTTTTTAAATAAATGTGAGTTTTTTGCTTGCTGGGGTGGAGAGGTTTCATTTCTAATCCCTCGGATATACTGCACTATAGGAGGCACTTTTTTCATTTTTTCCATGTATTCCTGAATCTACCAGCCACAAATGTGGATTATGGTTTGAAGCAGCCCAGTGGATGGAATATATACCAGTCAGTCATAGATCGCTGTCTATTCCTTGAGCCATCAAAAATCACTGAGGATCCCTTGGAGGGAGGCGTGTTTGACCCCCTGCAGGGTCGTGTAAAGGAGGTGAGCGAGCATTGCATGTTGGTGGTGGGAGCACTCTGGATATGGAGTTTCTTTGAAGAAACATACGTTTTCATACATCAGTTGAAGAATCTTTTCACTTTATTATTTGGACTTTTTATTGTATATAATTATTATACGCTTATTGCACAGTCAGCTGTTGTTTTTCATATATCTTTATAGTTTTTACCATTGCAGAGCTGCCACGTTTTCATTTCTTATACTGTTATCTTTGGGAGCACATTAGTGACAGCTGCAGCAATTTAAGGTTTATTATTATTAGTTCATTTCCAATTATTTTGGCATAATAGCGCGCAACTATCTCAATTTCGTTCCCTGCTTTCCCTCCCCGCTGACAGGACAGGGTTCTCCCTTGTTTACATAGGCTGGGCTCTGTGCTGTGTGAATTTCCAACAATCAACGGATGCCGGCGGTAATTCATCGGCCGGAACCTGTTGATCGGCACCTGCTGTGTTTAATCACAGCCAGGTCACCCACGGCACGTGTGTGTGTGCCCCCTACCTGGAAGTGCCGGATCACATACCTGGTGCGTGATCTGGTGCAGGAGAGCTGCCTTGCCACTGCATATATGTTATATGATCATCAAGCGGTTAACCCCTTCATGCCGACCGTCTGCAAATTTGCATTCATGGCTTGAAGGGGTTAAACCGGGGTGATGCCTGCAGCATTCCAGTGCATTGGACAACCCATTGAAGTTAATGAGCTGCTGAAAAATACATCATATGGGAACGCGCAAAAAAAGTGCACGTTTGGGCGTACCTTTATGGTGTGAATGAGCCCTTAAAGCCTAACCTCTGTTTTCATTTCACTTTAAAGGGGTTGTAAACCCTCGTGTTTTTTCACCTTAATGCATCCTATGCATTAAGGTGAAAAAACACCTGGCAGTCACCGCTTCCCCCCCCCCAACCCCCCTCGTTTTACTTACCTGAGCCCCGTATTTCTGTCGGCGGAGACGCACTCTCTCTCTCTCCACGAGGTCCCGGCTCATAAATGGATAGATTGATAGCAGCACAGCCATTGGCTTCCGCTGCTGTCAATCAAATCCAATGACGTGAGCGATGGGGGGGCGGGGCCAAGTCCAGCATTCGTGTCTATGGAGGCAAATGCTGGACTTGGGAGCGTGCCCGCAAGGTAACCCCCTTGGGAAAGGGCTTCTCCTAGGGGGGTTATCTGATGTGGGGAGGAGCCGCGAGAGCCGTGGGGGGACCCCAGAAGAGGACGTTCAGGGCCACTCTGTGCATGTTTGTTATTAAAAAAAAAAAAAAGAAAATGAACCCTTATAAT
Source organism: Aquarana catesbeiana (assembly GCF_042186555.1). NCBI lineage: Eukaryota > Metazoa > Chordata > Amphibia > Anura > Ranidae > Aquarana > Aquarana catesbeiana. Next base: position 389,949,284 of record NC_133329.1, read on the forward strand.
CACTTTAAGCTGGACCAAATGAACTATTTCCATGCACCTGCTGTCAGCACTGTATAAACTCATAGCTCCCAACTGTCCCTGATTTCGAGGGATTGTCCCTGATTTGGAGCAATGTCCCTCTGTCCCTCTTTCCTCCTCATTTGTCCCTCATTTTTTTCTGATCTATATAGTTGTATATAAAATGCACTTTTTATCTTTCAAAAAATGTTTCCCAGTGCTAAACCTTTCATCCAATTTCTAAATTGCTGCATTTGTACATTTTAAAAGCCAATATAAAGGAATAGTAGTGGTAAAAAAAAAGTCTTTGTGGATTTAATTAACCTTTTTCTTTTGGTTAATTCTCCTTTAAGGGGGCGTGGCAGGGGGCGTGTCCTATGCCTACATACGTTTGGTAGTAGGTGTCCCTCATTCCCATCTCAAAATGTTAGGAGGTATGGGCTTGTTCGCACCACTTATGGTGCGGGAAAAGGCGTGAAGCACCCCCCATGCATCTAGCAAATGCAGGTGCATTCGTGGCCACCAAAACACATGGTACCGCAGCACTCTAAGACCGGGCCAATTCTGACACTTCTGTCCCTCGTTCCCATCTCAAAATGTTGGGAGGTATATAAACTGTAACATGCGACATACAGTATACAGCTCTTGTCCTGGCAACGGAATATATAATGGGATCTACAAGTCTTTGTCTGTTGATGTTCTAGTTATTGGCACAGAGTGTCGCATGCAAGTCGTACCAAAGTCGTGCTGGGGTCCGACATCAAAGTCGCGGACAGTGTGAAGACGGGCTAAAGCGTGAAACTGAGATGCTGGATGGTGACCCCCTTGTGGCCTGTCTGGCACACTTACTATGGAGGGACCCTAACCCCAGTGCGGGACAAAAAGATTGGCGGTGAGCCCTGTTGTACAGTATAATTTTGCTGTACCAAGACTTTGGACTGTTAACTTGCTTTGGGCTGAAGAAAGTTATTTTTGTTTTAGCTGTTTTTTTAAATAAACTAACTGGATGCTTTTTCCTGTCGTTTCCAAGCAAAACTCAGATCACAATCTCTTGTCTTTTGATCTGTCTGTCTATCTGTCTCAGGGGCATTTCTAGGATCGTAACAGCCTAGGGGAACCTCTGGGCAGACAGATTAAAATGTTGATGGGCTTGTAGAATAGCACGATGACCATTTTGGATCAAATCTAGGAATAATATAATCTTTTTAATGGAACAAAAATGAATTGGTTTAAAGACAGAAATAATACATTATGATGAAAAAAGAATTAATAGATTAAAAAAAATATAACTTTTCAAAACTGTGTAATGCATAGAATGTATTATCTCCATATCTCAAAGGAGACCTGAGGCATTGGTGACAGGATCTAGAAAAAACCTTGATCGATCGATCGATCTACAGTGCCTTGAAAAAGTATTCATACCCCTTGAAATTTTCCACATTTTGTAATGTTACAACCAAAAACATAAATGTATTTTTATTGGGATTTTATGTGATAAACCAACACAAAGTGGCACATAATTGTGAAGTGGAAGGAAAATGATACATTGTTTCCAATTTTTTTTACAAATAAATATGTGAAAAGTGTGGCGTGCATTTGTATTCAGCCCCCTTTTACTCTGATACCCCTAACTCAAATCTAGTGGAACGAATTTTGCCTTCAGAAGTCACCTAATTAGTAAATAGAGTCCAACTGTGAAGCCCTCAGATGTTTGTTAGAGAAACTTAGTAAACACACAGCATCATGAAGGCCAAGGAACACACCAGACAGGTCAGGGATAAAGTTGTGGAGAAGTTTAAAGCCGGGTTAGGTTATAAAAAATATCTCAAGCTTTGAACATCTCACAGAGCACTGTTCAATCCATCATCCGAAAATGGAAAGAGTATGGCACAACTGCAAACCTACCAAGACATGGCCGTCCACCTAAACTGACAGGCCGGGCAAGGAGAACATTCATCAGAGAAGCAGCCAAGAGGTCCATGGTAACTCTGGAGGAGCTGCAGAGATCCACAGCTCAGGTGGGAGAATCTGTCCACAGGACAACTATTAGTCGTGCTCTCCACAAATCTGACCTTTATGGAAGAGTGACAAGAAGAAATCCATTGTTGAAAGAAAGACATAAGAAGTCCTGTTTGCAGTTTGTAAGAAGCCATGTGGAGGACACAGCAAACATGTGGAAGAAGGTGCTCTGGTCAGATGTGTGGCGGAAAATTAACACTACATATCACCCTGAACACACCATCCCCACCGTGAAACATGGTTGTGGCAGCATCATGTTGTGGGGATGCTTTTCTTCAGCAGGGACAGGGAAGCTGGTCAGAGTTGATGGGAAGATGGATGGAGCCAAATACAGGGCAATCTTAGAAGAAAACCTGTTAGACCCCATTCACACAGGGGCAACACGACTTGCAGGTCGCCTCAGCGAGGCGACCTGCAAACGAATGCCCGGGCGACTTGCAAAACGACTTCTGCATAGAAGTCTATGCAAGTCGCCCCAAGTCGCCCCCGAAGTCGTACAGGAACCTTTTTCTAAGTTGGAGCGACTTGCGTCGCTCCCCTTAGAACGGCTCCATAGTACAGAACGGGAGGCGACTTGTCAGGCGACTAGGTTGCCTGACAAGTCGTCCCTGTGTGAATGGAGTCTTAGAGTCTGCAAAAGACTTGAGACTGGGGTGGAGGTTCACCTTCCAGCAGGACAACGACCCTAAACATACAGCCAGAGCTACAATGGAATGGTTTAGATCAAAGCATATTCATGTGCTAGAATGGCCCAGTCAAAGTCCAGACCTAAATCCAATTGAGAATCTGTGGCAAGACTTGAAAATTACTATTCACCTACGCTGTCCATCCAATCTGACAGAGCTTGAGCTATTTTGCAAAGAAGAATGGGAAAAATGTCACTATCTAGATGTGCAAAGCTGGTAGAGACATGCAGCTGTAATTGCAGTGAAAGGGGGTTCTACAAAGTATTGACTCAGGGGGGCGCTATACAAATGCACCTGAAACTCTTTTCCCATATTTATTTGTAAAACAATTTGAAAAGCATTTATCATTTTCCTTCCACTTCACAATTATGTGCCACTTTGTGTTGGTCTATTGCATAAATTCCAATAAAATACATTTATGTTTTTGGTTGTAACATGAAAAATGTGGAAAATTTCAAGGGGTGTGAATACTTTTTCAAGGCACTCTATCTATCTATCTATCTATCTATCTATCTATCTATCTATCTATCTATCTATCTATCTATCTATCTATCTATCTATCTATCTATCTATCTATCTATCTATCTATCTATCTATCATCCTAATAGACCTGGGGCACCTCTGGGCACACAGATCCAAGTGTTGATGGGTTGGTAGGGTTCTATGATGACCACTTTGGATCAAATCTAAAGCGAAAATAATCTTTTTAACTGAACAATAATGAATGTTCAGTTAAAAGATACACTATAATGACAAAATTAGTAATAGATGGAATAACAATAAATAAATGAAATATCTTTTCAAAACTGTATAATGCATAAAATGTATTATCTCCATATCTCAAAGATCAAGAGATATGCACAACAGAAAAATGTATTCCATTTAATTTCGGATTCTTTTGTTAAGCTGATTGGACACTATCGACTGGAGTTGCATGCAACCAAAAGTAACAAATGGAATTAAATTCATTTTGGATTCATTTGTTATGTTATGATTCAGAGATTCAGATGGATCCACCTCCATCCAACCCAAACACAATACGTAGGAACCATCTTATTTGACATTAAACAAATGGTCTCTCAAATTCAACCCCAATACAAAAAGATTCTCTTTAGAACATTTACTTTACGCTCAATAAAACAAAACCGAATGGACTCGAATTACTTTGGATCATTCGTTATGTTGTCACGTTATTTCGGATGCCTCACCATTACCAAAAGGCCCAAAATCGTTCTCTTCGTTCCTCCCAAGACCTCCTGCTTTCCAGCTCCCTCGTCACCTCTTCCCATACTCGCATCCAGGACTTCTCCAGAGAGTCTCCCATTCTTTAGAATTCCCTACCCCAATCTGTTCGACTATCTCCAACTCTATTCACTTTTAGGCCTCATGTACACTGCTGCTGGTAAACGGACGTTTAGGGGCTGTTATCTTATCAGTACATGTACACTGGGTCGTCTATAGTCCTTTCTAGGCAGTTGAGTTTAGAGGCTTTTTTCGGAACCCAAAAAAATGGGTTCAGAAGCTGAGTTTAGAGGCATTTCAAGAGGCAAACGCGGGCTAAACGCGGCTACCCATTTTTGCGCTATAAACAAAAGAAGAGCGACAATTTTGAAAAAAACACAATATTTTTTACTTTTTGCTATAATAAATATCCCAATTTTTTTTTTTTTTTTAAAACAATTTTTTTCCTCAGTTTTGGCCGATACGTATTCTTCTACATATTTTTGGTAAAAAAAAAATCGCAATAAGCGTATATTGATTGGTTTGCGCAAAAGTTATAGCGTCTACAAAATACAGGATAGATTTATGGCATTTTAAAAAAATATATATTTATTTATTTATTTTACTAGTAATAGCGGCGATCGCGATTTTTTTTTTCGTGACTGCGACATTATGGCGGACATATCGGACACTTTTTACACATTTTTGGGACCATTCACATTTATACAGCGATCAATGCTATAAAATTGCATTGATTACTGTGTAAATGTGACAGGCAGTGAAGGGGTTAACCACTAGGGGGACACAAGGGGTTAAATATGTTTCCTAGGGAATGATTCTAACTGTAGGGGGAGGGGATTACAAGGGGAGGAGACCGATCAGTGTTCCGCTGTACTGGGAACACAGATCGCTCTCCTCTCACCTGACAGGACGTGGATCTGTATGTTTACACACACAGATCCACGGTCCGGCCCGGTTAACGGGCAATCGCGGGTGCCCGGCGGACATCGCGGCCCCAGGGCACACGCACCGGGTCCCGAGCAACGCGGCGTGCGCGCGCGCCCCCTAGGTGGCCAGGAAGCCCAGGCCGTCATATGACGTCCACCCAGGATGGGAGATCCCATCTGTGGACGTCATATTACAATAGCCGGGTAGGGAAGTGGTTAAAGGGAAACATTTTATTTATTACTTTTGAGCCTGGAAAATGTTAAAAACACACCAAAAACTCAATTATCACTGCCTGCGAGCTTGATATACCATGTGATATTCCCCTCATCAGCCAAGTATGCTGTACAATACACGACTTGCATTACTTGACGCTGAAGTTGAGAGTCACCAACAGACGTTCCTCTGGTGGCACGCTTTTCCTCATGTTAGTGTCCATGCGAACTAGACGGGGTCTAACCTTTTCCAAGAGAACGTCAAAAGGTGGCAATTGACATGCGTGTGTAGCCCCCCTGTTCCTAAAGCAGGGGCTATAGGGTAAATTTAATTTTTGGCTGAGCTGTAAACAGCTGAGGTTGATTGTACATAGTTTATTTGATTCTGTCCTAAATTTGACTGTGTTGTGCATTTCCCACTGTTGCCAGTAGAAACAGCCTAGTAGGAGGTTCCTGCCGCTGTGCATTCTAGGAAGGGGTATTTATTGGACAGATGCCATGTGCTTTAAGCAGTTCTCACCTCGTGGCCCTCCAGGCCTGAGGCTACGTTGCTGCAAGTTCTCCAAGTAGGCCCAGAAGCCTGTCTGGGGCCTACTACTTCTGAGGTGGTCCTTAGGCTGTCTTGCCTGAATGGAAGCTGAGGAGATCCAGTGGAGGACCCTTGTTGGAGAGAGCCAGGATGAAGGCTGGTCTCTCAGAAGGGCCCGGTGACTCGGTGGGAGGACGCACCTACATCTAAACTACCCTCACAGTACCGCCGGATGGCTTAAAGGTTCTGGTACTGTGAAGCTGTTCTACAATCCAATCCAATCAAGGTAACAAGCTCCTGGCTGCTAAGTCTGTGAGAGAAGCTTATCCAGGTATTCAAGATCTGCTAGAAGAAAGTTGTGTTTTGTCCTTTGATTCAAGGAGTCTGTAAGCGATCTGCTAAAAAGGTATCTGAAATCTCCCCTCAACCCCTTTTCTACAACCTTTCTCAAGTTATAATTAAAGCATTGAAAAATACCTAAAGTGACTGGTGCCCACATTTGTTCTAACTTCCCATTATAGCCATGGACTAAGCCCTGGGGTGAATTTAAGTCCGCTCCCTGTATCTGGAGGTACCCTCTTTGCTCCCAGTATACCCAGGGGGGGTGTTACACGTGTAAAGTTAAAAAAAAAATCTCTGGGTAATTACGCAGCTGAGCATAGATATTAGAGAAGTATCCTGTGGACATGCGTTGAGCCATCAATAGATGTGTCCAGTAGCGACGAACTCTGGTCCTCTCACGCAATTTTCTACGTCTTTGGAGCCTCAGCAAAAGCAACATCAGGAGCATTTCCTCACACATTTCCTCACACATTTCCTCACACATGCTCATCATGGGATCCATATTAACAAACCAACCCAAAAATAACAGCTAGCTACAAGCACACGGCTTTCTCAGCTGCTACTCACACTGTTTTCAGAATGGCTGAAATAGTTCATAAATACTTGTTTTTAGTGCTTTCTAATCATTTGGTAGGGTCTCCTGAGGCTATCTTTAGTAAACGCTTCTGAACGCAAACGCCGCTAAACGCGGCTTGTAAAATGCTGCTAAACACACGTTTTTAAATGTGGATCGCTAGCTGTGATGTTCCAGCGTTCAAGTTGAGAAATGTCCCGTGTACATGAAGCCTAATGCCGCGTACACACGATCGGAAAAAGATATGACGGCTTTTCCGACAGGATTCCGCTCAAGCTTGCCTTGCATACACACGGTCGCACAAAAGTTCGCTGAACTTCCGACCATCAAGAACGCGGTGATGTACAACACTACGACGAGCCGAGAAAATAAAGTCCAGCACAGATAATCAAGGCACCATTCATCAGTGCCCTGATTATCAGTGCAACCCCAACAGTGCCCATCAGTGATGCCAATCTGTGCCTTTTCGTGATGCCAATCTGTGCCCATCAGTGATGCCAATCTGTGCCTATTCGTGATGCCAATCTGTGCCCATCAGTGATGCAAGTTAGTGCTGCCTATCAGTGCCACATATCCATGCCGCCTATTATTGCCCATAAGTTCCACCTATCAGTGCTCATGAGTGCTGCATATCAGTGCTGCATATTAGTGCCACCTCATCAGTGCCCTTCAGTGCCGTCTCATCAGTGCCTAGAAATGCCACCTCATCAGTGCCCATCAGCCCATCAGCGCAGCCTATTAGTGCCCATCAGTGCCTATAAATGCCACCTCATCAGTGCCCATCAGTGCCTAGAAATGCCACCTCATCAGTGCTCATCAGTGCCTAGAAATGCCACCGTGACCTCATCAGTGCCTAGAAATGCCACCTCATCAGTGCTCATCAGCTCAGCCTATCAGTGCCCATCAGTGAAGGAGAAAAATTACTTATTTACAAAATTTTCTGACAGGAAACCGTTTTTTTTCAATATTTTTGGTCTTTTTTTGATTTAAAAAAAAAAAAAAAAAAATCTGGTGGTGATTAAATACCACGAAAAGAAAGCTCTATTTGAGTAAAAAAAAAAAAAAAAGATAAAAACTGAATTTGGGTGCAGCGTTACATGACCGGGCAATTGTCGTTCAAAGTGTGGCAGCGCTGAAAGCTGGAAATTGGCCTGGGCAGGAAAGTGGGGTGAAAGTGCCCCCGATATTGAAGCGGTTAATGAACTATTGACTGAATTTATAATCTACTGAACTATCTATCTCTATCCGCGCCATACATGTACTAACATTTGGGTGGAAACGTCGTGCTCAGATGATCATCCCCTGCAATCGCCGACAGATCTGTAACTGTGTGGGCCGCGTTACGGGGCTTCATACGCAGCACATTTTATTATTTATATCCTTATCTTTTGATCTTGCCGATGCTTGCGTAGCTTGTACAGTGAAAACGTCCGCCGGCTAGCGTGGAGTTACGGTGATTAAGGTTTAGCCGTTCCCCACCTCCAGTTTTTAGCACAGTGGGGATGGGTAGTGACGGCGGTGGGAAGCAGCGAACTGGGAGGCAGAGGCATGATTTCTGGGCTGGCTGCTGAGTCACGCCGTCTATGGGTATTGAATAAACAGATCCTATGGGATCTTTGTCTGTGACGCTGCGATGTGACGTGCAGTCTGTGACATCTATTTTCAATCCCTTCTCCTTCACATAGAGGAGACGTGGAACGTGCCTGCTGAGCCCTCCGCTTAAACCAACCTTCATCTTTGTTCAGCAAAACGAGAGAGTGGGGTGTGAATGCTAAACAGCATGGATTTCCAATAGTTCCTTAATTGGTAATTAATGAACTGGTAATGTAAGCTTGTTTTTATTGTAACTGAGACAATTTGCTTTGCCAAATTGGTATCTTAAACATGCAACGTTGTCTTTATTAACGTGATTACATCGTGCATTTCCAGCAATAAAACCTTCACCACTTCAATACCGGGCATTTTCACCCCCTTCCTGCCCAGGCCAATTTTCAGTTTTCAGCGCTGTCGCACTTTGAGAGACAATTGCGCAATCATGCAACACTGTACCCAAATTAGATTTTTAGTTTTTTTTTTCCCTACAAATAGGGATTTCTTTTGGTGGTATTTGATCACCTCTGCGGTTTTTATTTTTTGCGCTATAAACAAAAGAAGAGCGACAAGTTTGAAAAAAAAAAAACACAATATTTTTAAAATTTTTGCTAAAATAAATATCCCAATTTTTTTTTTTTAATAATTTTTTCCTCGGTTTAGGCCAATATGTATTCTTCTACATATTTTTGGTAAACAAATAATAAGCGTATATTGATTGGTTTGCACAAAAGTTATAACGTCTGCAAAATAGGGGATAGTTTTATGGCATTTTTATTATTATTATTTTATTTTTTACTAATAATGGCGGCGATCTGTGATTTTTATCGTGACTGTGACATTGGGGCGGACATATTGGACACTTTTGACACCATTTTGGGACCATTCACATTTATACAGCGATTAGTGCTATAAAAATGCACTAATTATTGTATAAATGTCACTGGCAGGGAAGGGGTTAACACTAGGGGGCGATCAAGGGGTTAAATGTGTTACCTAGGGAGTGATTCTAACTGTAGGGGGAGGGGAGTCAAAAGGGGAGGAGACCGATCGGTGTTCCTCTGTACTGGGAACACACGATCGGTCTCCTCTCAACTGACAGGACGTGGATGTGTGTGTTTACACACACATCCACGGTCCTGCTCTGTTTTTGGGCAATCGCGGGTGCCCGGCGGACATCGCGCCCGCACGGGCACGTGCATCGGCTCCAAAGTGACGTGGCGGCCGGCACACGCGTGCCTCCCGGATAGCCGGGAAGCCGAGGACGTCATATGATACTGTAATGGAAATTTGTAAGTTCTGTATATAATTGTATTCTATTTTGTATGTATTGCACATTGCCCTCACTGTGCACACGGCACTAATAATGTTTTCAGTAAATGTTTACATTCTTTTGAGTCCTGATTAGAATAAGCCTGCCTATGTAACGCCCCTTGTTACCATAAACGTACAATTGTAATATTAATGTGATACCTACGTAATCATGTGCATAAAAACCTTCAATTGCGTCATAATAAAGCAGAACAGTAATTTGGAAAGATGCTGAGCGTATCTTTTGTGTCTGTTCCCTACTGCAGTAGTTATTATTAATTTGGAACCACTAATCAATATGAGGATAGGAGTTGCCTATCATCAATTCAACCGAGTCAGCATGGCGAGCTTTGCCTTAGGAGGGGATTCCAGGTGACCCTGAGTATCCGAACGAGGAGCTTGAGACGATCTGGGAATTTCTGATAATCAGCCGGCTGAGGTAAGCCTTTTGCTTACATTTGAATTATCAGACTTCCTTGATCGGTAAGGCATTTTCGGGACAAAGGGTACCTATTTTACTCCCCTTAATCGAACTGTATTGATTGGTGGTTATATGTTATGTTGTCCCTGTCTATTGTCCATCGGAGTGTTATAGATAAGAAAGGGAAGAATAGTGCTGTTCACAGGTATATGTAGTACATCTGCTAGATAAAGTAGTTTAGAGGCAAGAGGGTATAGGCACAAGTAGAGAAGAGAGAAGACTGGCCAGTCATTATGGGCATTGAATTAAGTAAGGGAATGAAGGGTAAGAGACCCTCAAAAATGCCCAGCGCAAGAGGAGCGCTATATATGAACCAAAGGTGCGGTTCTGCCTATACTGAGCCCCTAGATTAATGGTTAGAGTGGACAGGGATCCACAATGGGTAACTGGGTTACCAAGGTCCACAGGGACCAAGAATCACACAGAGTAAACAGCTAGAGAAACAGCTATCTATGTGAGCAGGATGGATCAAGGGTGACATTAGAACTAGACAGAAAGGGACATTTTCATGTTAAGTTGTGGGATGAATTTGGGGTCAGGCACTACAACTAGTAAAAGTCAGAAACAGAGAAATGAGAGGTAAAACAGAATACTTTATATGTTGTCAGAGAGGGAAGATGGGATGAGCACTGTGGCTCCCCATCTGATCATAGAATCATAGAAGCTAGATATAAAAGTTATTTAAACAAAATAAGGAAAGCAGAATTTAGGCAGGGAAATATTAAAGAGTTAAAAGAAAGTGAGAGAATGATATGCATGTGTTGTGTACAAATGGGAAAAATGTAAGCGATTTTAGAGAGATATTGGTGTGTGTGCGAATGCTGGGACCTTTAGTTCTATTGCTTGTGTGTGTCATGTACGCAGATGTGACCCCCTCCTTTGCGCTCTCATGAAAGAAATGTGGCTGAAAGAATGTGGTCAGTGATAAGCTGGAAGGACACCATGCCAATTTCTGTTTTTTAGACAAAACATTTATAACAAAATGTGCCGGGTTAACGAATCTAATGGTAAACAATGTGATCACAATTATTTTGAATCTGTTTTCCAAACATGGTAAAATGAAGGTTACATTTAACCGTGTATTACACAAATTGAATATCCTTTGATAGTGGAAACAGTGCATTTAAAAAAGGGAAATTAAGTAAAATTAAGTAATAATGAGTATTAATTTCTAATGAGTTTAACAATTATATAGATATATTGAAACTGGTTTAGACAACCTTTGGTTGGAAATGAAATTCAGGTTATTGGGGAAATTTGTAATGAATGAGATTAGTTTAGATTAAGATAACAATTTTGTAATTTTACATTTATTCAATAAGCCCTTATTGAGAAAAAAAAAGATTAAGATGAGGTTGTTATTTGGAATAAAGTTGCCATAATATTTAACAAAGCCAAGATGGATGGGATACATAAGAAGTTTTTCTACAAAAATGAAATTTCAAGGTTCTTGATAATAACTTGATGTTAGTCCATGATGTGAGAGTTGTTATAAATAAAATTTAAATATAACGGACCCATCACATCAAGTCCACACACCCTGTTAGGATAGATGCCACCTGCAGCCAGTTGTTTTATAGTTTTTGATGCTTTCTGGTCCATCATACAGATTGTTGATCCTTTTGTTTTTATTTATTTTTATTTTTGAAATCCAAAGCAGAATGTGTGGATTGTGAAATGATGTGCCCCTTTTCCTTGTAAGTACAGTGGTATAAGCAGAAGAATATTTTGGATTTATGGGCATCTCTCCATGACCGCAGGGTATTGTTATCATTTATTATAATATTGCCAGGAAAAAGTTGTCTTTTGAAACATGAGACTGGAGTTCTTACACAAATAGCGTGATAGAAAACAAGCCATTGTAATATATTTATGCAAGCTGGACCCAGTAATGAAGGGTTCATCCCGATATATCAGAGCTGTAGCTTTTATGCAAAGGTGCTATTAGACAAAGTTAGATATTGTTTTGGTCAATGGTCCGACATTCTGTGCAGCAAATATACAGCTAACTAAATGTTTGTTTAATGAAAGGTTTAAAATATGAGTTTGTTTATGTACAAATCTAACCATGACAAATGCGTACATTTATTCAAAAGAAAGGAAAAGACACATGTGTTAAATTGATGGTATAGGAATCAGCTGCTATGAGCCCAGTGCGGGACACACTCCCTGAAGACCCAGATATTTAATTTTTTGTAGATTTGAGTATGCAGTTTATCACCCAGAAGGATACTCTGTATTCAAAGTCATTGGATCCTTTTTCCCCAGCTCAAGAAACAGAGCTCCATGTTTTAGCAAAGCCTGTGAGCTGTAAAAAGAGTGTATATTTATATAGATAGTCGAGATATAGAGAGCTTTTGGTTCCATTTAAAGGGCCAGAAGTTTGTTTTTACTTCGGCAGGTAAACCAACCAAGCATGCCAAGTTAATTTGATCGGCTGTTTTCAGCCTTCCAGGTTCTTGCTGAGGTAGCCATATTAACTTTCACACATGGAAGCAGACCAGGTGACTAAGGATGCTGCATTTACAGCCCCGGACACTTGATGGGTCTGTGCAACTCACAGATTCCACCCTAGTTCTGGCCCAGTATAGCTGGGATTAATAATTCAACTTTAAGGACCCCAGAACGAGAAGAACAAGTGGTCCACAGGGGGCAACTTCTTATGAAACAGGACTTTGGAAAAGGTGATCATTTATGTCTGCCAGCCACTCTTTTCCCTTCAGCTTGACACATGGACCGTGTCATCAGTCACAAGCAGTCATGGCTGCCTTAGTAAATGAGCGTGGGATAGAGCCAGGGTTCACCACAGTTGTTTTACTAACATACCACTTCTTGTTTTACCTGTTACCAAAGGTGTTACCAAAAGCTGAACATCCCTCCCAGAGATTACATAAAAGAAATATCCAGATGCCCAAGTTAGGATCTTACGAGTATGCATTTTGTCTGTATGGACATGTTTTTTGGATGTCCAGTGGCAAATGCTACTGCAAAGGCCACAGTAAAAAGTGTTATCAGAAGTAGTTTGTAAGTACAGAGTGCCAGAAAGTACAGAGAGTAACAGAGGAAATCATTTTTTATAGGAGAGTCCTTACTAGAAGTTTTGAGGTTTTATTTTTACACCCCCTACTGTCTACAATGTATCAGACAAAGTAGAGTAAGAAACTAGAAAACTTTTGCCTGAATGTTTTCTTATATTTTATGAAGCCCCTAAGGGGGATATTGGACTCTCTCCCTATGAGATTTTGTTTGGGAGTGTGTTACTCACTTGCTTATATTTTGTCTCAGCAGCTGAAGTCCTCCATTCGGATCTCACAGAGAATGTTGCTGATCTTTTAAGGTTTTTGACAAACTCATTTATGTGTTTTCTCCCCAATTCCAGATCCTAAAAGTTTGGAAGGATCTAAAACTAAAGCCAGGTGACTTGTGGATTTTTAAGAGACATTTATATATAAGGAAATGTTTGGAGACTCAATACAGCATCTATTTCATGTACAGTTTTTGCAAAACTTGAAGGAAAAGTCACCTGTATCCACACCAGACACTGCAAAAATGACTAAATTAAAGAAATCTCTGTTTGATTTGTTTCCCTCTTGTGATCACAGTCTAGGGTACTTTTTGATTCAGTTACTTTAATTGTAAGGGATATATATATTTGAAAAATAGTTTAGCCATGTTGAAGTCATATTTGTCTTTTGTACGTCTTCCATTTTATGTAGAATTGTCTGTGTTTACATATGCTGATAAGTCAGCATGCCAACAATTAAGCTAGAAGGCCATTCTGGCCACAGGAGTGTACAGCCAGTACTCTGTACATATGTCTTATCAATCATTTGTTTTTCACAATGAAAAGTCATTTGGTAATGAAAAAGTTGCTCAGCTATTATTTTCTCCACAATGGAGTTTTTTGCCTCTTTGGCCAGGACTACCTCCACCTAAGCGTGTGGAGGTTCCAGGTTAAAGGTGATAGCAGGTATGGTTAGTGATCAAAATATTGATCAAAAGAGGGGAGACTGTAATGGAAATTTGTAAGTTCTGTATATAATTGTATTCTATTTTGTATGTATTGCACATTGCCCTCACTGTGCACACGGCACTAATAATGTTTTCAGTAAATGTTTACATTCTTTTGAGTCCTGATTAGAATAAGCCTGTCTATGTAACGCCCCTTGTTACCATAAACGTACAATTGTAATATTAATGTGATACCTACGTAATCATGTGCATAAAAACCTTCAATTGCGTCATAATAAAGCAGAACAGTAATTTGGAAAGATGCTGAGCGTATCTTTTGTGTCTGTTCCCTACTGCAGTAGTTATTATTAATTTGGAACCACTAATCAATATGAGGATAGGAGTTGCCTATCATCAATTCAACCGAGTCAATACCTGCCCAGGATGGGAGATCCCTCCTGTGGACGTCATATGATAATGGGCGGGATGTAAAGTGGTTAAAGAGAATCTATAAACTTCCATTATTCTTTTTTTTATTTTTTAAATATATATGAGGTTAGTCCAATGGATGGTAAATAATCTTATCAATGAGTGTTATTGTTTTAAAATTGTTCCAATGTACAGTATAGTTATACATAAGAGCGGCCATACGTGGTCATTATATATGCAATCTTCTGGCTTTGCAGTACTGTAATGGTCACGCTTTACTGCTCTTCCTCACAGTGCATGCTTTGGAATTGGGCAACTCAATAAACTAGGGGTGCAACGGATCGTCACCGATCCATGATCTAAACGGTTCAACCTGTTCGGATCGGCACACATGCGCTCCACAGAGCGCGCCGCTGCCTCGGCCTTAGGAAAGGGCACGGCTTCGGCCTAGCTCCGGAGCGACGGCCATCTTGGTACCACGTGATCGCTCCGTCAAATGAGGGAGCGATCACTTGTAAATGATATGACGCCGGTTCCTCTCTCCCCTCTGTGTACTGATCTGTACAGTGGAGGGGAGAGATCGGATGGCAGCAGCGATCTGGGCTGGATCTGTAGTGCCCACAGCCCTGCTCTGTGAAATTGCAGTCACATCTATGGATCCATCCATCCATGCTCAGGCATCCCTCCATACTCTGCCATACCCTGCCATACTTTGCCATACCCTGCCATACCCTGCCATACTTTGCCATACCCTGCCATACTCTGCCAATACTCTGCCATACCCTGTCATACCCTGCCAATACTCTGCCAATACCCTGCAATACCCTGGCAATTGATCCGTGATCGGAACGGTTCAACCTGTTCAGATCGGCACACATTCGCTCCGCGGAGCGCGCCGCTGCCTCAGCCTTAGGAAAGCTCCGGAGTGGCGGCCATCTTGGTACACCCGGCGGCAGCGGTGGGCACTGACGTCATCACCCCTCAACTCATGGATCTGTGCTGGCCGGCTTGGCGGCTTCTATTCTGTAAGGTAAGACTAAACAACACTAGTCTTCCTTCCTAATTCCTATACTCATACTGTATATACAGTGGGGGAGTCTGTGGATATTACAGCATTCGGGGAGATTGTGGATATTACAGTGGGGGAGATTGTGGATATTACAGGGGGGAGATGACATGGATATTACAGTGGGGGAGATTTTTTTTTGTTGATCCGAAAATGATCCGAACCGTGACTCCTGATCCGAGGAACGATCCGAACCGTGAGTTTTTTGATCAGTTGCACCCCTACAATAAACACAATGCACCCCTTTTGTGGCTGACATTGCATTTCAACAGTTGTTAAGAAGTTAGGTAGAGTCATTGTAGTAACTTATCTAACCCACAGGCAGCATATTGATTAGTACTTTCAGCAATATTATTATTATTTAAGGTACTTATATAGCGCCGTCAATTTACACCGCGCTTTACATATACATTGTACATTCACATCAGTCCCTACCCTCAAGGAGCTGACATTCTAAGGTCCCTAACTCACATTTACATACTAGGGCCAATTTAGACAGAAGCCAATTAACCTACCAGCATGTCTTTGGAGTGTGGGAGGAAACCGGAGTACCTGGAGGAAACCCACGCAGGCACAGGGAGAACATGCAAACTCCAGGCAGGTAGTGTCGTGGTTGGTATTCAAACCAGCAATCCTTTTTACTGCTAGGCAAGAGTGCTACCCACTACACCACTGTGCCGCCCCTGCAATAGAGTCTTTGGCTCAATTACTGGCCAGAACACTATCTGCATGGGGTTTGCATGTTCTCCCTGTGTTTGCATGGGTTTCCTCTGGATACTTTGGATTTCCTTCTACACCTGCTATTAGGTTATTCAGATTCTGTCTAAATATGTAGAGTAGTATGTGTGTACAAGTTGGCTATGCACATGTGTTAGCACCTTTTGTATGCTGGCCCCAAGACTGAGCAGTTGGGAAGGGTTGAGTAAAGATCTTATTACCCACCTCGTAAAAAGTTCACCGAACAAATTCAATGAAAAAACAATTTCAAGGGTATCAGGCATGGCGCCCAGGGAGCTGGCCCATAGAATCGCCAAAAGTTCTATATGACTGAATTGATGCATACATACATCTAACACACATGTGTCAAACACAAGGCCCACAGGCGGAATCTGGCCTGCCAGGCCATTTCATGTAGCTCTTGAACCTAAGGCTCTTTTTTCAGCTGGAACATGATGGATTCACCACCTCTGGCTCTTGCCCTCAGATCCCCACTCACCACTGTCACTTGTAAATACAGAAGCCTTCTGTGTTTACAAGGAAAGATTTCCTCTCGGCAGCTTGTGGCTCTCACAGATCCCTGCCTGCATGCACTCATGGCGGGGACACATGCCGATCACATCCCTTGATAACGTATCGTGAGAGGGACGAAACGCATCAAGTAACCGCGGGAGGTGACGTAATTTCTGGGCGGTGAGACTCAAGTCGATGGTTACTTCCGGGTCCGGGTTTTTTGCACTTGTCACGGCGTTTTAACATGTGAGTGGATATTATTTGTTTTTTATGGTTAAATAAATGGAATTATGCTATATTGCTTTTTCTGCCATTCATTTACATCATATGACGGTATACTGAGAACAATCTACGCTACAGTCTGGGACACAGCTCGTGGGACAACAGAGCCCAGCCATCTACACAAGCGTTTGTGACTTCTGTCACGGGAGTCCATTATATCTGGTGAGTGATGGGGAACACAGAGGGGAGCGCGGACTGCACTGATTATTTGTTTTTTCAGCACTTTGCACTTTATATTGCACAATAGAAATTTGAAGCTGCACTTGAAGATTGTGAGACCTATAAACTATATAAGGACTTATGAACTTTATATGGACTTCATCTAATTAGTTATTGTTATTGCATATTATCATTATGTTATTTATTTATTGCACAATGGTAATTATGTGTTAGCACTTTAGCAGAGGGTAGCGCTCTTACATTGATTCTCACATGCCGATCAATGATCTCCCTGCAAGTGAGAGAGGCAGAGCCACCTAGAGCAGGGCTGGGCCTCTGTACTATGTATCACACTCCTCATCCCTGCACTCTGTAAGCAGCGCACTCCTGAACTCTGCACTCTGTACACAGCACACCTGCAAACTCTGCACTCTGTACACAGCACACCTGCAAACTCTGCACCCTGTACTGGAGAACCCCTCCTAAGAAAGAATTTCATTGAAACACGTCTAATGAAGGATCACATTTGACCATGTGCTGCTATATTGGTGTTTTCATACACAGATTTGTATACATTCCAACCATTTTCTGTCTTGAGTGACTATGTTTTTAAAATGTTTTGTCAAATAAATATTTTGTAATACTGCAAACACTCTAATACTTTTTTGTATAGATATTAATGCCTTAAAAGTCCGTTTAGGGGTACTTATTCTTTTAGATAATTTCTGGATGTGGAATTATAGCTATGTGAGCACAGTTGCCAACCTTCCCATTTTTCTGCACTCTGTATGTAGTGCACTCCTGAAGTCTGCACCCTGTATGAAGCATACTCCTAAACCCTGCACTCTGTACACAGCACACCTGCAAACTCTGCACTCTGTACATAGTGCACTCCTGAATTCTGCACTCTGTTTGAAGCATACTCCTGAACCCTGCACTCTGTACACAGCACACCTGCAAACTCTGCACTCTGTACACAGCACACCTGCAAACTCTGCACTCTGTACACAGCACACCTGCAAACTCTGCACTCTGTACGTAGTGCACTTCTGAACTCTGCACCCTGTATGGAGCATACTCCTGAACCCTGCACTCTATACTTTGCCCTCCCCCAACCCTGCACTCCATACGTAACACACTCCCGAACTCTGCACTCTGTACTCCGCTTACTTCTGAACTCTGTACATAGTGCACTTCTGAATTCTGCATACATAGTCTTACAGCTACAATACGCCTTTCAAGGGCAACCATAATGCTGATGAGGCCCGTGATGAAATTGAATTTGACACCCCTGATCTAACACAACCCTTGCAGATAAGTATTTAGTTGAGTTTGGAAACCAATGGGGAGAGTTCACCAGAACAGGGAAATAGCTATAAAACCAAAGCTTGAACTTCATATCCATACTCCCTGAAACAAACAAGCAAAAAATGATTGGGGTTTTATTAATCTATTGCTACCAAATTAGTCGAAATCGCCTCTGTAGCCAAAGCCCTAGAAGTGCCAAGTCATCACCAGCTAACAAAAGAGTGACAGCTAAATAATTACTTTTTGTTACCCCCTTCCTTCTGTGTTAAAAAAAAATATTCCCAAATTCATACCCTCTCTAAGCTTCAACAATGCCCCAACTTCCTTTGGGCTTATGGTGCCTTATAAAAGTATTTATACCCCTTGGAATTTTCCACATGTTGTCATGTTACAACCAAAAACATAAATGTATTATATTGGGATTTTATGTGATAGACCAACACAAAGTGGCACATAATTGTGAAGTGGAAGTTAAATGATAAACGGTTTTCAAATTTTTTTACAAATAAATATGTGAAAAGTGTGGGGGGCATTTGTATTCAGCCCCCTTTACTCTGATACCCCTAACTAAAATCTAGTGGAACTAATTGCCTTCAGAGTTCACCTAATTAGTAAATAGAGTCCACCTGTGTGTAATTTAATCTCAGTATAATTACAGCTGTTCTGTGAATCCCTCAGAGGTTTGTTAGAGAACCTTAGTGAGCCAACACCATCACGAAGGCCAAGGAACACACCAGACAGGTCAGGGATAAAGTTGTGGAGAAGTTTAAAGCAGGGTTAGGTTATAAAAAAATATCCCAAGCTTTGAACATCTCACGGAGCTCTGTTCAATCCATCATCCGAAAATGGAAAGAGTATGGCACAACTGCGAACCTACCAAGACATGGCCGTCCACCTAAACTGACAGGCCGGGCAAGGAGAACATTCATCAGAGAATCAGCCAAGAGGTCCATGGTAACTCTGGAGGAGCTGAAGTGATCCACAGCTCAGGTGGGAGAATCTGTCCACAGGACAACTATTTAACGCTATGTGTGGGGGAAAACTAACACTGCACATCACCCTGAACACACCATCCCCACCATGAATAATGGTGGTGGCAGCATCATGTTGTTGGGATGCTTTTGTACAGCAGGGATAGGGAAGCTGGTCAGAGTTGATGGGAAGATGGAAGAAGCCAAATACTGTACAGGGCAATCTTAGAAGAAAACCTGTTAGAGTCTGCAAAAGACTTAAGACTGGGGCGGAGGTTCACCTTCCATCAGGACAACGACTCTAAACATACAGCCAGAGCTACAATGGAATGGTTTAGATCAAAGTATATTCTAGTGTTAGAATGGCCCAGTCAAAGTCCAGACCTAAATCCAATAGAGAATCTGTGACAAGACTTGAAAATTGCTGATCACAGACGCTCTCCATCGAATCTGACAGAGTTTGAGCTATTTTGCAAAGAAGAATGGGCAAAAATGTCACTCTCTAGATGTGCAAAGCTGGTAGAGACATCCCCAAAAAGACTTGCAGCTGTAATTGCAGTGAAAGGAGGTTCTACAAAGTACTGACTCAGGGGGGCTGAATACAAATGTACCCCACACTTTTCACATATTTATTTGTAAAAAAATTGGAAAACCATTTATCATTTTCCTTCCAATTCAATATCTTTAACATAAAATCCCAATAAAATACATTTATGTTTTTGGTTATAACATGACAAAATGTGGAAAATGTCAAGGGGTATGAATACTTTTTCAAGGCACCATATCTATGTACTGGAACAGCGCTGGTGTTGGGACAACAAGGCTGGTGTGAAAAAGCCCTTAAGGTGGTATTTCAAAAAATGAAATACTTTAGTGGTTGGGTGAAAGGTTTAGTGTAGTATAACACTTTGGGTGGTTAAATTGTAATTTTTTTTAGAGGTCTCTGTGTGGTAGGAAACAGAGTTCAGGTGCAGTAACAAGAATATATTGTAACAGAAGTCCAGCAATACAACAGGCCCGGCGGGGAGGCAACCCGACCAGGAACACTCACAAGTCACAGCAAAGCAGCAGTAGAGTGGTGGACCAGAGGTGCTGACAGCATCTGTCTCAAGGAGCGGAATGCGGCCTGACCAGTCTGCACCCAAACAGGAAGGCTTCCAGAAAGGATGGCGTATCCCTGCTCTTTTCCTACACATCTGGAACCTTTCCATGAGGCTAAGCACTGTCCCAGCCAGATGGGTGACCTGTCCCTACACTAGCCACTCGCAAAATGTGTGCCAAACAGATGAGCCAGGGTCTTAAATAGACTCTGCTCGACCCAAGATGGCTGCCAAAGTCACATGGGGCATCAGCATCCAATCATTTAGCTGCCACACTGTAACCGAGGAAACCATAGTGGAACTAGGTTCCTCTTGACTTCCTCTTCCACCTGCATTGTGTTGGAGAAAATAGACTGCACCTGCCTACAGGTCTATACATCGGACCAAAATGTGGGACAACTGGGAAGGGAAGAGATGCAGAGGGATATGGTTCTCAAAGAGAGGCAGTCTATCGAAATGAGTAAAGTATACGTAAACTCAACACTAAAATCTAATCTTCATTCAAATATTCTCTGTTGATCCTGAAGGTGGGGTGCAGCGTGGTGAGGAGTCAATAATTCAGACTGGTGGCAGCAATAAACTTGCATTGAAAATCTGCAGCAACAGTTCACAAATAAGCTGGTGGAAAGTCACCCAGGTGGGCTCACAGAAGAGTGACAGGAGTAGCCGGAATCACAGCGTCTATTGAGAGGGGACTGAATGCAGCCTGTCCGTCTGGTCCTCAATCAGAAGAATGTTCTCAAGAGATGAGGCCCTACTCTTACCCTCCTCATCAGGAACCTTTTCCTATCACTATTACTTTCCCTCACAGACGGGGTACCTGTCCCTACTCTGTACACTCAACAAAGCGTATCAAAACCCAGGAGCCAAGCCTTAAAAAAACTCTGCCTGACCCAAGATGGCTGCTTGAGTCACGTGGGGCGGCAGTATCCAATAAGATAGCTTCCCCAGTGACCCAGGAAACCATAGAGGAATCTTGTTCCACCTGACTTCCATCCCAGCAACAGGGCCGCTGTGGAAGAGTGCCACCTGCTGTGGGGAAAGTAGACTGCAGCTGCCTACAATCTTGCCATGAAGGTCCCTGTTCAGGAGCTTCCTGATATAGGTTGACAGTGCAGTGTCCCCATCTCTTAAGGTGGTTGTAAACCCTTTTTTGGTGACTGTTACCTATAGGTAAGCCTAAAATAAGCCTTACCTACAGGTAGTGGAAATATCTCTTAAACGTGCGCCGTTTAGGAGATATTTCACTTGTAGTGTGCCAATGTCCTCATCGGCGCATGCGCTGTGAAGAAACGGACCACTGTGCCGTTTCTTCCCCCAGCGTGTGCCGTGACTGATGACTCCCGTGCGCATGCCAGTCACAGAGCCGGAGTCCATGGCCCCGGAGAGGAAGAGGGGTGAAGATGGACGCGGCCTGCTCAGGGGACAGCGCGGGCTTCGTTTGCAGGAAAGTGTCATATAATGGGCTAGTATGCAGGCCTTGCGGGGAGCAAAAGAGCAAGAAAAACCCCCATCGGGGTTTACTTCCTCTTTAATTGTGCTTCTGCATGGTCACCTTGTCAAATGACCTGGCCAAGTCACATGGACCTCTGATGGAGGCTGCAAGTAACCATATCATATGGGCAACAGATGGAGACTACAGTTTGCCGTTTTAACAGGCGTTAAGCCAACGCGATCCACTGTTGTCACAGTGACATCAGTAAACTCACCCTGAGGAATGATGTGCAGCAGTTGCTGAAGCACATGTAGATGGGAAGTGGCTACAAAGAAGCTCAGGGAGATCAGCAGTTTTGTTATGCAACAAAGGGTACAAAAAGGTAAAAAAAAAAAGTGGCTAAGTGAAAATATGGAGCTCAGCAGCACTGATGTGCAAAATAATTATGAAGATAAGGTGAAAACTGTATTTTATGAAGAAAAACCCATGGCAGTTGCTTATGGTGAACAGTCCTTAAAGTGGTGTTCCTGCCGAAATTATACTTTTTAAATAAAAATACCCCTATAATACACAAGCTTAATGTATTCTAGTAAAGTTAGTCTGTAAACTAAGGTCTGTTTTGTTAGTTTATAGCAGTAGTTTGTTATTTTATAAACTTACAGCAGGCCGTGGCCATCTTAAGTGTGGGCATCTGAAGCCAGACTGTATTTCTTCCTGGATCTCATCCTTGCAGATCTCGCACATGCTCAGTGCAGCACAAGCAGTGTAATAGGTTTCAGGTCAGGTTTCCATAGCAACGGCAGTTTCAGAGGAAGTTGCCGCCCCTTCCCAGGAGGCATTGCAAACAGGAAATGATGCGATGGGCCGCGGCCAGGGAGGAGGAAGTGAAAAATGAATACAGCAGATATACAGTAAGTGCTGAGAAAAAAAAATAAAAAAATATCCAATTTGTTTACAGTGCACAGTTTAGTGAGGGATGCTGAAGAGTGGTAAAAAGAAGTAAATGAAATGTCATTCAACTGGGCGGGGTTTACATTTTAGGGTATAGGGAGAAAAACCACGCAGATCATTCCTTACACATTTGGAATGGCTGATGTACAGAAAGGATACAGCATTACAATTACAGAGTCAGGTATTCCAGCTGTCAGCCCCGTCACCGGGCAGCCGTGGAGGTCTGGGACTTAGAATTGCTTTATTGACCCATTTCTAATGGCCTTCGTGTCTTATTATACCGCTGACCTCCAGAATCACAAAGAAGAGGAAGGACTGTGAAGGACACAAGAAATGGCTGTAAGTGTCCTCAATGAAGTGGGAATAGAGAGGTGCTCCGAATCCGAAATATCTACTGTCCCCATGGATCTGAGTTCCAGCCTCGTACTGCCAGCAACTTTCTATTGGCGCACCAAAGTAGGTTAATTAGTTAATTAGAAGGTAACTGGAGCATCACGGAAGACTTTACCTCCAAACCGCACAGGAGGACTCATTAGTGCCGGCCTTTCTCATCATATCCCTCGGTGCAGAATTTAAATAAAAAATAGAATGATTTGAGCTGACCACAGCCATATACACTTTTTTAATCATATTTGTTTGAAACTGAACTCCAGGTATGACCTTAATTGCCTAGTTAAATAGGTTCAATGTTTGTACCTTTGGTATTTGTCTGTAATAAAAAGTTATTTGACCTAAATTGGTTCAGCCTGGCACAATGCAAAATGTATGCGTCGCCGCCAGTTGCGCTGTGCTGCAATGCATGTCCAGTGGCAAGGTGCATTTGAGTGCTCTTGGACAAGAAGGCCTGGCTCGCAGCCTCCGCTCTAATTCATCCCAAAGGTGTTCTCTCAGGTTGAGGTCAGGACTCTGTGCAGGCCAGTTAAGTTCCTCCACTTGAAACTCGCTCATACATGTCTTTATGAGCCTTGCTTTGTGCACTGGTCCAAATCATTTGGTGGAGGGGGGAATTATGGTGTGGGGTTTGTTTTTCAGGGGTCGGGCTTGGCCCCTTAGTTCCATGAAGGGAACTCTTAAGGCATCAGAATACCAAGACATTTTGGACAATTTCATGCTCCCAACTTTGTGGGAACAGTTTGGGGATGGCCCCTTCCTGTTCTAACATGACTGCGCACCAGTGCACAAAGCAAGGTCCATAAAGACATGGGTGAGCGAGTTTGGGGTGGAGGAACTTGACTGGCCTGCACAGAGTCCTGACCTCAACCCGATAGAACACCTTTGGGATGAATTAGAGCGGAGACTGTGAGCCAGGCCTTCTCTTCCAACATCAGTGCCTGACCTCACAAATGCGCTTCTGGAAGAATGGTCAAACATTTCCATAGACTCACTCCTAAACCTTGTGGACAGCCTTCCCAAAGGAGTTAAAGGGGTTGTAAACCCCCGTGTTTTTTCACCTTAATGCATTCTATCTGCCCGGGGTTCTCTTCTCGGCACTTGATTGGATAGATTGATAGCAGCACAGCCATTGACTCCCACTGCTGTCAATCAAATCCAATGACGCAGGCTTCGGTGGGGGCGGGGCAGAGTCCGGCATTCATGTCTATGGATGCCAATGCTGGACTCGGGAGCGCAAGGTAACCCCCTGGAAGAGCGTTTCTCCTAGGGGGTTACCTGATGTGGGGAGGAGCAGCGAGAGCCGCCGGGGGACCCCAGAAATCGAGGATCAGTGCCACTCTGCAAAGCGAGCTGCACAGTGCAGGTAAGTGTGATTTGTTTGTTATTTAAAAAAACAAAGCTTTACAATCACTTTAACAGAAGCTGTTATAGCTGCAAAGGGTGGGCCAACTCAATATTGAACCCTATGGACAAAGACTGGGACGTCATTAAAGTTCATGTGTGTGTAAAGGCGTCCCAATACTTTTGACAATATAGTGTACTTTAAGGCTCGGTTCACACTGCGCGAGTTTGGCATGACTTGCATATGACTTCTTTAACAGAAGTCAATGCAAGTGGTGCCGAAGTTGGACCAAAAGTAGTGCAGGAACCTTTTTCGAAGTCAGAGCGACTCAAGTTGCTCCTATTAGAACGGTTCCATTGCACTTAATGGGGTGCGACTTGTGATGCGCTCTCCAAGTCGGTCCGCATGTCGCACCAGTGTGAACCGGGCCTACCACAAAAAAATGTTTTTGGCTGTAATGCTGAACATTACTGAAATCCCTGGAAGGTGTTATTTTATTTGTACAATGTGTGACAATTTAATTCTTGGACTGTAAATTAAAAGAAAAAAGTTTGCTTACCTACAGTTTATACTGGCGGCTGATGTGATCAATAACGTATGATTGAATCTTCCAACTATCAATGGACTGTGCGTGTTTTATATCGCTCAAATGGGTTGTTGACTATAAATCAATTATTTATATCGGTACAGATCAGTCAAAAGTAACTGATCACTTACACAAGCGTGTATGGCCACCATATGACAACCTACGATCGATATTGTCACACAGGAACAATATAATGACCTGAGCGCTCACGGGACTCGTTCCTCTGACAGGCGGGCGAAGGCATTAGCTGGCCTTACACGTGTCTCATTAGTATGGATCACAAACCACAGGGGTGCCTCTCACACTCTCGCCCCCCCCCTCTGTGCCGCTGTAATGTATAGAAACCACAAGCATCATTCCATTAACCATTAGCCTGCCAGGACGTTCTGCCCTGCAGGTATTATTTGCCCCTCTCCTTGTCAAGTTAAACAGTCGTCTGTGGCCTTCTACAATGAGCGGCTGACGCCGTATACAAAAGTGTGCAATCATCTGTCTGTGTCTTCCACTTGACCCCAAATCACTGAGCGTGTCTGGGAAAAATAATGGCATTATGTTTTGTGCGCAAGAAGAGTTTGCCTGCAATGATATGTTTTATCTGCGATGGATGGTTACCTATAGACGTTTCCAAGAACTGCTGTGCAGCTTTGGTTATCTATAGGTCCCCCTGGCTGGGCTGCTGTTAGAACTCACGGGGGGGCCCCATACAGCCTACCTGCAGCCCCCTCGAAAATATCAAACAGTGTTTTTCGCTAAAATGCCACGCATAGCTGCAAAGCTATGCGATGGCGGTGTGCTAGTACGGGGTTAAAGCAGGTGGTGAGGAGGCAATATAACTCCTCGCCGCCTGTCAAATGCTCTTCAGAGGCCAAAGCACAAAAGCACTGGGTCCTTAATTTATTTCTTGAATTATTTTTTAGAATTTTAATTTTATTGTACATTTTTTTTTTTAGACTTTTTTTATTTATTTATTCTTTTCTAATTTTTTTAATATTTTTTTTTATTTTTATTTACTCTTTTTGACATTTTTTTAGACTTTTTATTTATTATTTTTTTTTCAAAAAATTGTTATATATTTTATTTTTTTTATTTACTTTTTTACATTTTTTTTATTTTTATTTATACTTTTTTTTAGACTTTTTATTTATTATTTTTTTTCTAAAAATTGTTATATATTTTATTTTTTTTATTTACTTTTTTCCATTTTTTAAATTTTTATTTATACATTTTTTTCTAAGTTTTTTTCAATATTTTTTAAATTTATTTTTAATTTCCTTTTTTTTACATGTTTTTTCTAGAATTTTTATTTATGTATTTTTTCTAATTTTATTCTTATATATTTGTTTATTTTATTTATTACTTACTTTTTTTACATATTTATTACTTTTTTTTTACATATTTTATATATATATATATATATATATATATATATATATATATATATATATATATATATATATATATATATATATATATATATATATATATCCTTTTTTTTTTTTTTTTTTTTTTTACTAGAATGTATATTTTTTTATTTCATGCAACGCACAAGAGGCCGGGCTGTAAATGAGCCCTCAATCTCTTTTTTAACTGAAGGATTTAACCATTTATTGACAGACGGCTCATTGGCAGCATACAGAAATCAATATGATCCTAGCGTGATAAATGTCAACAAGCAGTTAAGGTGGAGATGTAGCCCGGGGAGCGTCGGCGGCTCTCGCTGTAATGCACAGCCTAATTGCTCATTATGGAAACATTATGGAACAAAAAATGGAAGGATAGCGCTGGAATTCTAAGGTTATCCTATTGGAATGGCAGCTGCAGTGGTGTTTGGATGGGGTATTTGGATTCTGGGTTGGCAGCATCTCTACATCCAAAGATTTCCATAATCTAATGGTCTGCAACTCCATAATCTAATGGTCTGCCTACGGTTGGTGGTACCTGCGGAATGTGACCCATTGAAATGAATAGGGCTACTCTGAAACTGCCCCGCAGCCGCACGCAATGCACGCAGGTGGTGAGGAGGAGTTACAATGCCTCCCTCACCTCCTGTCAAATGGTCTCTGAAGAGCGTTCTGAATGCTGATCGCTCTTCAGAGAGCCAATCACACATGAATGCGCCCTTAATTAATCAGAGATTAAAATGCCACACTGAGGACTGAACATCCAGATATAAATTTATTCCAACATAGTACCAAGCAGTGGTGACCCGTCCATACGGGGTGCAGGGGCGCCGCCCCCCTAATCCATGCTCCCGGCCCCTAATCTACATGCAGGGCGCCGGACGCATGGATTTCAATGGGGTTTTTTTTTTTTTTTTAACACATGATTAGAGCAAGAGCTCTAATTGGCTTCAAAAAAGAGTGGGCTTGGGGCGCAGAGCACTGCGCCCCGAGCCCACCCTGTTGTGTGACAATAGAATTCTCCTCCCAGCCAATCAGGAAAGCGGGTCCTATAACCTGGTTGGCCAAGAGCAGAATCGATTGTATTGGCTGCCGAGGGAAGGAGGAGGGAAGCCGCCTAGAAGGAAGCCGCCGTGAAGCCGGAGACGCAGGGTGAAGCCGCCGAGGAGGAGGAGACGCAGGAAGGAGCCGAAGCTGCCCGTGACCTAGATGGGGTAAGTGCGGGGCTGGTGGGGGGGGGTGTGAGCGAGTGATGGGTTGGGTTTGACTGAGCGGCTGAACAATGGAGTTTCTGAGTGTGTGAAAGTTGTGATGCGTCACATGCGATTTGAACAGGAACACGGTGGGATTTCTGTCCGAATCACATGCGATTTTCCGCACCGCTCCTGTGTAAACCCAGGCAGACGTCACTATACAAAAGCCTGGGTTCACACGGGAGCGTTGTGCGGGAAACTGCATGCGATTCGGACAGAAATTCCGCGTTCCTGTTCAAATCGCATGCGACTGTTTGCAGTGTGATTTGAGCCCATTCATTTTGTATGGGTTCAAATCGCACCACAAAGGTATAGGTTTAAGGTGTCGGCGCATTTGAGTGAGTACGAGTATCGGTGCGACCCTAATAGTTACCCTTAGGCCTCATGCACACTGGAAGCTTTGCCCGTCTCTCCTAGACGCCTTTACTCCTGGCAGCAGCATTTTGGCAGACAAAATACTTGACACTTTAAAACGCGTGTAACGCATTTAGGTGCATCAAGCACTTGGACGATCATTTATTTCATTGGCCAGGATAACAATTTTTCTGGCCATTGAAATGAATTAATGCTCAAGTGGTAAACGCTGCTCCGGGACACGCTGACGGTGGGGGGTTTTTTTTCTGTCCTAGGCCCGCTCACACGGGCGGACCAATTGGGCCAGCCATTGCCCTCTATGGAGCGGCGGGTGTTAAGGGACATGTGTTCATTAACCCCCGCCAACATCCGATCCGATCCTGTCCACTAATCTGGGGTTTTTTGTTTTTGAAGCACATGATTAAAGCAAGAGGCTCTAATTGGTTTCAAAAAAGAGTGGGCTCGGGACACAGAGCACTGTGCCCCGAGCCCACCCAGTTATGTGACATTAGCCAATGTCTTCCTGTTTCTCCTCCTGGCCAATCAGGAAGCGTGTCCCGAGACCCGATTGGCCGCGGGTCCCAAGTCATGATTGGCCGCGGGTCCCAAGTCATGATTGGCCGCGGGTCCCAAGTCATGATTGGCCGTGGGTCCCAAGTCATGCTTGACCGGGAGGAGAAGCAACCGCCGGGACTCTGGAGGAGACTTGGGGAGCAAGCCACCACCTGGATGGGGTAAGTGCAGGGGCTGGCAGGAGGCCTGCCAGCCAATCAGGAAGCGGGTCCTGGGACCCGATTGGCAGGGAGTCCTAAGACCCGATTGGTCGCAAGTCCTAAGTCCTGATTGGCCAGGGAGGAGAAGCGAAGCCGTGACCTGCAGGGGGTAAGTGAAGGGCTGGCAGGGGGCCTGGTGTGTGATGGGCGAGCGATGTGGCGATCAAGCGTTGGGGGGGGGAGCGGCGATCGTGCGGGGGGGTGTTTTGTTGGCTGACTGGCTAGCTGGCTGGAGGGGGGGGTGAAAAATTGAGCACCAGCCGCCACTGATCAGTGGACTGATCATAGTCTTACATGCAGGGGCATTTAGACGCAGAAAAAATAAAAAACAACAGACGTTCCCAACAGCAGCATTAAAAACGCCCAGTGTGCATGAGGCCTTATAGATGATTTGTACAAAAGAAAAGTATCCCTGTAGCCGCACATGCATGTAGTCCCTAGGATTAATGTAAGAGTGGCAACCTCAGCCTGGACTCCAGCCAAGCCACGCCCCCGACGCGTTTCACTCCCCCCTCCGGAGCTTAGTCATGAGGCCTTATAGATGATTTGTACAAAAGAAAAGGATCCCTGTAGCCGCACATGCCTGTAGTCCCTAGGATTAATGTAAGAGTGGCAACCTCAGCCTGGACTCCAGCCAAGCCACGCACTGACGCGTTTCACTCCCCCCTCCGGAGCTTAGTCATGAGGCCTTATAGATGATTTGTACAAAAGAAAAGGATCCCTGTAGCCGCACATGCGTGTAGTCCCTAGGATTAATGTAAGAGTGGCAACCTCAGCCTGGACTCCAGCCAAGCCACGCCGGTGACGTGTTTCACTCCCCCTCTGTAGCTTAGTCATGAGGCCTTATAGATGATTTGTACAAAAGAAAAGGATCCCTGTAGCCACACATGCGTGTAGTCCCTAGGATTAATGTAAGAGTGACAACCTCAGCCTGTACTCCAGCCAAACCACGCCCCCCAACACGTTTCACTCCCCCTCCGGAGCTTAGTCATGGGGCCTTATAGATGGTAGTAGGCATTGAATGTGCACTGTACTGTATATGAGCTGCAGGCAGTGTACACAAAATCAAAGGCATGCAAAGTGTCTTCTACCAGGAAACACCACCTCTCAGCAATTCCTTAAACTTTAGTTCCAATTTAAATCTCTAAGGGCTCAATCACACAGTTGAGGGGTGGTAAAGCCCAGCCATGCTTTTACCGCCCCCCAACCGCTACCCCCTTTAGCTGTAGAGGCATCAGCCAGGGGTGTACACATGCCGCAGCAAAACTTATACCCCCCTGTTGTTTTTTTGTGGGGGGTAGCACCCGCCAAGCGTGATCCATTCTGGTACACATATTTGAAGGTTTAAGAGGTTAAAGCAGGCAGTGTGAAGGTGATACAATGCCTCCTCACCACCTGTCAAATGCTGTCTGAAGAGTGATCTGAATGTGATCTCTCTTCAGAAACCAAAGCAAGTATACAGTCTGAGTATAATTCTGTGATTTAAACTTTAGATGATGCAGAAAATAGAACTAAAGGCAAAACTTTTTCTTTCTTTTTTTTTCATTTTAGAGTAAGGGAGGGGATGTTGCTATCTGTGTTCTATTGAAGAGATTTCCCTTTACTTCCTGCCTCATAGCCAAAAAGAGGAAGTGAGAGGAAATCCCTCCAAAGTGAGGGAACCCCATTGGAAGATTTCCCCTCCATTCCTGTTCTGGTGACAACCCAAAATTTTAGATTTCTTTTCACTCTTGGTGATAACTGTAAACAGGACAAATAGAGAGGGTGGATCTCCCTAAGCTAAAAGCATTTTAAGCCACATTAGATTTCCATGGCAATGTGAAAAATGTACGATAAACACCAAAATTGCTCAATTTTTTCCCCCCTTAGAAACTAGCTTTCCATTAGCTAAAAATAATTACTGCTGAATTCCAAGTGTGGCAATTTTTAGAGTTCCATACCTGTGGGATCCCTGTGATTGCCGCAAGCTCCCGTGTCCCATGTCAAGCAGCTGCACTGCTGCTTACTGAATACAGGAGGCCTCCCACTTACCCTGACCACCAGTGGAAGGGGAAAGGGGTACTGCCACACTAACTACCAATGGAATGACATATTTCCACACTGACCACCAATGGAAGGGGGTACTTTCAGACTGACCATCAGTGAAAGGAGGTACTTCCACACTGACCACCAATGGAAGGGGGTACTTTCAGACTAACCATCAGTGAAAGGAGGTACTTCCACACTGACCACCAATGGAAGCATATACATCCACACTGACCACCAATGGAAGGGGACACTTCCACACTGACCACCAATGGAAGGAGGTACTTCCACACTGACCACCAATGGAACAGGGTACTTCCAGACTGACCATCAATGAAAGGAGGTACTTCCACTCTGACCACCAATGAAAGGAGACACTTCCACAATGACCACCAATGGAAGGAGGTACTTCCACACTGACCACCAATGGAAGGAGGTACTTTCACTCTGATCACCAATAAAAGGGGGCACTTCCACACTGACCCCCAATGGAAGGAGGTACTTCCACACTGGCCACCAATAAAAATGGGCACTTCCATACTGACCACCAGTGGAAGGAGGTACTTCCACACTAACCACCAATGGAAGGAGGTACTTCCACACTGACCACCAATTGAAGGGGGCACTTCAACACTGACCACGAATGGAAGGAGGCACTTCCAAACTGATCACCAATGGAAGGAGACACTTCTACACTGAGCACCACTGGAAGGGATTACTTTCACATGGACCACCAATGGAAGGGAAGGGGGTACTTCCACACTAACCACCAGTGTAAGATGACTCCACCATTTTTTCATTTCAAAAATATTACTGAACATTCTTTTGCTGTATAGAGCAGACCTAGGTGTCAAATCTCCTTTCACAACGTACTGCTCCTGCTAATGTACAGTCAGCTGTAGATATAATCATTATTAGCAGGGGTTCCCTGAGACCTGAAAAATATTTCAAAGCTTCCTCCATATTAAAAAGGATGAGAAAGGCTACAATGTATCGTTACATCTAAGAAAACAGAAGCCAAAAATGTACATTGTTGCAGCTTCCCAACATGCTATTTTAAGGACAGATTACCAGTTATAAATGGTATTAAACCCAAAAAATGTCTACTTGTCAATTTCCCAAAAGATCAACATGAGCGTAGATCAACATTTCTCAATCTCTTGAACTTGGAGAAAACCTGGAAATCATTTTCAGGTCCTGGGGAACCCCAGCTAAAGATGATCAAAGCTACAGGTTATGATATGTTAGGATGATCAGGGAGCTGTAGAAAGTTTTAAATAAAAGAATAAAGATTATTACATTCCTATCATATTTGACACTCATGTATATTAAAGTGGCACTCAAACCAAAAACAAAAAAAAATTATAATGCAGCTTACCAATCATTAGATGTGGTGGCTGTATTAGTCTTTTTTTGGTTATTTTTCACCTGGTGATCCTGCCAGTAACACACTTTCTGTCCTAGGGTGTCTCCACTTTGGGTAGAGGAGAAATGGAGACAGCCTTGGACAGCAGCGTTGTCAGTCTGGGGGGAGGGTAATGTTAAACTAGCAGATTTAGATGGACTTGACTAACAAAATGAAGCCAAACTCCAACTAACACTTTCAAAAAGTCACAGGAACAGTTTTTTCCCCCCCTATTAGGATAAAGATTTTACATAAATAAATAAAAGCTGACCATTGTAAGCACCCCTGTCAGTGGGAAAAGGTTTATCTCAACACTCTAGCTGCCACATTTGCAGGACAGCTTGTTCTGTTAAAGGAAGTTGAAAAATAACAGACTTGCTGGCAGGGTCACCAGATGAAAATAAAGGTAAAAAAAAGAAAAGTAATGTAGCCACCACATCTAAGAGTTGATAAGCTACAATATAATACATTTTTGTTTTTCAGGTTTAATACTGCTTTATTATATACAGTATGTGGGTGTCAAATACGCTAGGTATGTCTTATTCTTTATTCTTTTATTTAAAACTTTCTTCAACTTACTGATCATACTAATCTACCATGAGCTGTAGGTTTGGTCATCTTTAGCTTGGGTTCCTCAAGACCTGAACATTTTTTCAAGGGTTCCTTGAATCATTTTCCCAGTCTGGGACGAGATTCTGAGTGCTCTAATTTTAGTAAATCTTGCCCTATGTCAGCAACAGTGGGGGGCATAATGCCCAAAGGGCCAGATAAAAGCAAGCAAGGGGCTGCAGTTTGGAGACCACTGACCTACAACCAAAGCTGATCTGATTAGTCTTTGGAAAAATTGACAAGTTGAACTTAGGACACGAGGGGCCCTTTTAGCTTGGGTTCCTCAAGACCTGAACATTTTTTCAAGTGTTCCTTGAAGTTCAAAAGGTTGACCTACACCAGGGGGTCTCTAAACTTTCTAAAAAAAAGGGCCAGTTTACTGTCCTTCAAACTTTAGGGGGCCACAGTGTGGCCAGTTGGAGTAGAAAATGTCTTTGCATCAGTGGGAGTAAACAACACTCCATAAATGGTATTAGGGGAGTAATAGTGCCCTATCGTTGGTATCAATGGGAAGATTAGTGCCCCATCATGGGTGTCAATGGGAGGAATAGTGCCCCATCATGGGTGTCAATGGGAGGAACAGTTAGGGTTGCCACCTCATCCCTTTAAAACCAAACACATATTAATTACACAGATTCTGTGGCTGATTAATGTGGTAATTAAACTCACTTGGTGCCTTCTCTGCATTAAATTAGCCTCAGAACCTGTGTAATTCATATGTGTTCGGGTTTAAAGGGATGAGGTGGCAACTCTAGGAATAGTGCCCCATCAATGGTGTTAGTGGGAGGATTAGTGCCCCATCA
The DNA here is from genome assembly GCF_042186555.1 of Aquarana catesbeiana. NCBI lineage: Eukaryota > Metazoa > Chordata > Amphibia > Anura > Ranidae > Aquarana > Aquarana catesbeiana. Next base: position 389,983,019 of record NC_133329.1, read on the forward strand.
TGGGTGTCAATGGGAGGAATGGTGCCCCATCATGGGTGTCAATAGGAGGAATAGTGCCCCATCAGTGGTGTTAGTGGGAGGATTAGTACCCCATCATTGCTGTCAATGGGAGGAATAGTGCCCCATCATTGGTGTTGGTGGAAGGATTAGTGCCCCATCATAGTGTCAATGGAAAGATTGTGCCCCATTGTTGGTGTCAGTGGTAGGAACTATGGGGGGAGATTTACTAAAATTGAAAAAAAGAGTGCAAAATCTGGAGCAGCTTTACATAGAAACCAATCAGCTTCCAGGTTTTATTGTCAAAGCTTAATTGAACAAGCTGAAGTTAGAAGCTGATTGGCTACCATGCACAGCTGCACCAGATTCTGAGTGCTCCAATTTTAGTAAATATTCCCCTATGTCAGCAACAGTGGGGGGAATAATGACCAAAGGGCCGGATAAAAGCAAACAAAAGGCTGCAGTTTGGAGACCACTGACCTACAACCAAAGCTGATCTGATCAGTCTTTGGAAAAATTGACAAGTTGAACTTAGGACACGTGGGGGACTTTTTTTCCCAGTCTTAGGCCTACTTGGCTTGTAACCCAAGTATCGGTAACTGTTAACTCAATGCTCGGATTCTGAATTCAGGGAAGTTTTTGAAATCAGGGGGAGTTTTTAGTAAATAATCGGTGAATTCAATTTAGAGAATTTGATGTATTTCGGGTCAGTGTATGGCAAGTGCTCAGCTGTAGTTGTACGGTATGAGAGATTTGTTTGAGCCTAAGCACATTGCCGGCGATAAGAGTATTATATAAGAGGCATCTGCCATGCGTACAGTATTTCTGTGCAGGGTGTACAGACTATGCTAATGACTCTGCTTCCATTATCTACGTTGGCTACAAGAAGTGCAGGACCAGCTTGGCTGGAGGATCTCAGATGGAACATCCAAGCTGTGTCATTAAATAGGTTTTGTATCAGTTGTCTCGGTAATAGGCGTGTGATTGGTACCGTCATGTCGTAAGGATTGTGTGTAGATTGGAGCAATGTGCTCTACCGCTATCGGGGGGGGGGTTCTGATGACCCTATAAAATACTCACTTTAGCCTTCTATAAAACCACTTGGCCTGGCAATCCCCTTGGTACCCTACCTATTCTCTAATGCCATGTCTGTCCCATCACTACCAGTCCCCTCCTCTATCCATCCATCTCCCTCCCCTCTCTCCTCCCTTACCTGAGAGCGTCTTTTGATCCAACTCTTCTTCATGTCTGCGAAGGGGGGGGACAAGAGAAGAAGGGGACCCCCGGACCAAGCTTTGCTATACTTCCTTGGCTCCTGATGCAGCCCAGAGCAAGCCAGTGCTGGGCATCTAGGATTGTCCAATGGTAGAGACAAAGGGATGTAGTGGCACAAGGCGGATAAGAGGATCTAGGCAGACCGGCTGATGGATGCCAAATCTCAGTAGCCACTATCTGTGTTGCTGCCGCTCCCAAAGCAGGAGCCAAGTCAGGAATACAATGGTTTGAGAGCCAGGGGGAGGGATGGGGGATGGAGAGAGAAGGGGAGGGCGCAGACATGGGAGCGAACAAGGGAGGAGAGACTGAAAGAAGAGCATGGCTTAGAACAGGTTTGCAATGCTTTTTTTTTCGCTGGACCACTGACGAGCATCTTTGGTGAGGTTGTCAAAACTGCATTTTTCTGGACAGCTGAGCGGATTTTCCATACGGGTTACAGGAATAAAAGCTGAATATATTGCTTTATTATATCTTTGATGCCTGCACACCCTAAACCAGTTTATCTAAAGGAGTCTATATTCTATCTAATGTTTGATTGTCATAAATACACACATTCAACTTGGGCTTGGTTCACACCTACAGGTGCAACCTACGTACGTGCATCACGTGTAGGGCAGCCTATTCATTTCAATTGGCTTCCCTTACGTGCGATGAACACGGAAAAGAAGTCCCAACTTGTTTCTAAAAATGCACGGCACTGAAGCGCATAGCGCGCGTTTGCAGATGTGCTGATGCTAAAGCGCAGCACAGTTCTGTTTGTGTCAGGAAATCGCATGATTTTGCGTGTGTTCCCGACATGCATAGATGTCAACCTAGCCATAAAGAGGTTTTTTTACCTTAATGTATTTTATGCAGGGGCGGCTGGTGCTCAAAATATTTTGGGGGCCGCAAACAAACTGAAAAATTCAGAAAAACACTGAAAAAAAAAATTAATTGCAGCCTCACTGTGCCATCGATTGCAGCCACTGTGCCCATAAAATGCAGCCACTGTGCCCACCATATGCAGCCACTGTGCCTATCATATGCAGCCTCTGTGCTCGTCATATGCAGCCATTGTGCCCATCATATGCAACCTCTGTGCCCATCATATGCAGCCTCTGTGCCCACCATATGCAGCTTCTGTGCCCATCATATGCAGCTTCTGTGCCCATCATATGCAGTAGGGATGAGCCGAACACCCCCCGGTTCGGTTCGCACCAGAACCTGCGAACGGACCGAAAGTTCGCACGAACGTTAGAACCCCATTGACGTCTATGGGACTCGAACGTTCGAAATCAAAAGTGCTCATTTTAAAGGCTAATTTGCATGGTATTGTCCTAAAAAGGTTTTGGGGACCCGGGTCCTACCCCAGGGGACATATATCAATGCAAAAAAAACTTTTAAAAACGGCCGTTTTTTCGGAAGCAGTGATTTTAATGATGCTTAAAGTAAAAAAAAAAAAAGTGAAATATTCCTTTAAATATCGTACCTGGGGGGTGTCTATAGTATGCCTGTAAAGTGACGCGTGTTTCCCGTGTTTAGAACAGTCCCTGCACCAAATGTCATTTTTAAAGGAAAAAATCTCATTTAAAACTGCTTGCGGGTTTAATGTCATGTCGGGTCATAGCAATATGGATGAAAATCAGTGAGACAAACGGCATGGGTACCCCCCAGTCCATTACCAGGCCCTTTGGGTCTTGTATGGATATTAAGGGGAACCCCGCACCCAAATTAAAATAAGGAAAGGCCCTATATACTCTGAACAGCAGTATACAGGCGGTGCAAACAAGACAGGGACTGTAGGTTTGTTGTTAAGTAGAATCTCTTTGTAATTTTGAACGGCTAAATTTTTAAAGCGTTTAGCTCCAGCCAAAAAATCTTTTTTAAGCTTTTTGGAAAACATAGGGAAGGGTTATCACCCCTGTGACATTTGTTTTGCTGTCTTTCCTCCTCTTCAGAAGATTTCACCTCACTTTTTGTCCCAATGAAAAATGTTTTTTGAAAATTTGGGTTTTTTGTGGAACAAGGATTGGAAAGCATCAGTGGAAAGGAGAAATTGTTTTCCCATATTAACTCTTACAGGAGAGAATTTCCCTTCCTAGGGGTAGATTTCATCTCACTTCCTGTTGTCTCCTTCCGTTTGCAAGTAGGAGTCGTTTGTAAGTTAGATGTTTGAAAGTAGGGTCCTGCCCTATATACTCAGCAGAAATTTGGGCCTTAGGTGTTGCTGTGGCCACAACACTGTAAGCCCTCACAGGGCCCTGCTGTGAAATATTAGATCAAGAATTGTAATTACATGCCCCTGTTGAACAGGAGCTGAAAAATTAGGCCTTAGGCACTGGTGCTGGTGCCACAACACTGCAACCCCTCACAGACACTCTAGTTGGAACGCAGGAACGAGCCCTGCTGCAAAGTATTGCATCAAAAATTGTAATTACACGCCCCTGTTAGACAGGGGCAGAGAAATTGGGCCTTAGGCACTGGTGCTGGTGCCACAACACTGCAACCCCTCACAGACACTCTAGTTGGAATGCAGGAACGAGCCCTGCTGCAAAGTATTACATCAAAAATTGTAATTAACACGCCCCTGTTAAACAGGGGCTGAAAAATTGTGCCTTAGGCACTGGTGGTGGCGCCCAGAACCAAAAATGTTCTTACAAGCTATCAGCGTGATGATTGAGGAGGAAGAGGATAATTACTCAGGGATAGTCACTCAGCATCAGCATAGGCAGTCTTTGAAGGGATCTGAGATTTCAAAAAAAATTATTCGGTTACATCAGCATCAGGTGCTTGGTAGCTGGTGGTGATCCAAGACTCATTCATTTATATGAAGGTCAGCCGATCGACCGAGTCGGTGGACAGACGCACCCTGTGATCGGTTACCACGCCTCCAGCAGCACTGAATGTGCGTTCCGAAAGAACGCTGGATGCAGGACAGGCCAGTAGCTCAATTGCATACTGTGCAAGCTCTGGCCAGTGATCCATCCTCAAGACCCAGTAACCCAGAGGATTTTCGGTGGGAAAGGTGTCCAAGTCTGATCTTGTCCCTAGGTATTCCTGCACCATGTAAAACAGACGCTGGCAATGGTTGCTGGAACCGATCATACCTTGGGGCTGCGGACCAAAAAATTGTCTGAACGCATCGGTCAGACGGCCACCTTCTCCACCGCTCCTTCTTTGACTGACCGAAGCCTCAGCAACACGTTGTCCAGAAACAGGAGTTTGTAACCTCCCAGTCTCTGGGAACGCATTGCACAGACCTTTCTGCAAGGCCTCCCGAAGATGTTTCATCCTCTGCTCCCTCTGCGATGGCAAGATAAGGTCCGCAACCTTACCCTTGTAACGTGGATCAAGGAGGGTTGCCAGCCAGTATTGGTCCTTCTCCTTGATACCACGAATACGAGGATCCTTACGCAGGCTTTGCAGGATCAGGGAGGCCATGCAGCGTAGGTTTGCTGAGGCATTCGGTCCGGAGTCCTCTGGGTCACTAAGGACGACAACGTCTGCAGCCACCTCCTCCCAGCCACGTACAAGTCCATGTGTTTCTTTGGACTGATCCCTTAAAGACTGCTGCTGATGCTGAGTGCCAGGCTCCACCTCCATACTGACACAATCTTCCTCCTCCTCCTCCTCGTCCTCTTCCTGTGTGATCGGCGGGCACGCAGGAACACTGTCTGGATAAAGGGGGCCTTGAGAGCTAAGGAAGTCCTCCTCTTCCTGCCTCTGTTCTGCCTCAAGTGCCCTGTCCATTATTCCACGCAGCGTGTGCTCCAACAGGTGGACAAGGGGGACAGTGTCACTGATGCATGCACTGTCACTGCTCACCATCCTCGTGGCCTCCTCGAATGGTGACAGGACAGTGCATGCATCCCTGATCATGGCCCACTGGCGTGGGGAAAAAAAAACAAGCTCCCCTGACCCTGTCCTGGTGCCATAGTCGCACAGGTACTCATTGATGGCCCTCTGCTGCGTGTGCAGCCGCTGCAGCATGGCCAACGTTGAGTTCCACCTGGTGGGCATGTCACAGATTAGGCGGTTCTTGGGCAGGTTAAACTCCTTTTGGAGGTCCGTCAGCCGAGCACTGGCATTATATGACCGGCGGAAATGCACACAGACTTTCCTGGCCTGCCTCAGGACATCCTGTAAGCCCGGGTACCTGCCCAAGAACCACTGCACCACCAAGTTAAGGACGTGAGCCAAACAGGGCACATGGGTCATTTGTCCCTGTCGGAGGGCAGAGAGGAGGTTGGTGCCATTGTCGCAAACCACCATTCCTGCCTTAAGTTGGCGTGGCGTCAACCACCTCTGAACCTGCCCCTGCAGAGCTGACAGAACCTCTGCCCCAGTGTGGCTCCTGTCCCCCAAGCACACCAGCTTAAGCACCGCATGGCATCTTTTGGCCTGCGTACTTGCGTAGCCCCTTGAACGACTACGGAGCACCGCTGGTTCCGAGGAAGAGGCCATGGAGGAAGAAGAAGAGGAGGGGGTGGAGGAGAGAGGTGTGTCACAATCAGCATTTTGGAGGCGTGGTGGCGGAACAACCGCCAACACTACTGCACCTTGTCCTGCATCCTTCCCAGCTGCCAGCAGAGTCACCCAATGTGCCGTGAAACTTAGGTAACGTCCCTGTCCATGCCTGCTGGACCATGAGTCAGCGGTAATATGCACCTTACCGCTGACCGCCCTGTCCAGCGAGGCATGGACATTGCCTTCCACATGCCGGTAGAGAGCCGGAATCGCCTTCCGTGAGAAAAAGTGGCGTTTGGGTACCTGCCACTGAGGAACCGCACATTCCACAAACTCACGGAAGGGGGCAGAGTCTACCAACTGAAAAGGCAGCAGTTGAAGTGCTAGCAATTTTGCCAAGCTAGCATTCAACCGCTGGGCATGTGGATGGCTGGGAGCAAACTTCTTTCGGCGGTGCAGCAGCTGGGGCAGGGAAATTTGCCTGGTACAATCTGACGTCGGTGTACCAAAAGCAGATTGCCCACAAGTACTTGGCTGTGACACACCTAATTCTACACCTTCATTCCTCTCACTGCAGGTCTCAGAGAGGACTGGAGGTCTAGTGGGGTTGGAAATCTCAGCTGATGAGGAGCAAGGAGAGATCCTCTTTGTTCTTTGGTGTGGGTCTTTTAGATACGCTTGCCAACGAACTGCATGGCAGGTCAACATATGTCTGGTCAAGCATGTGGTACCCAAGCGGGAGATGTTTTGGCCACGTGAGATACGCTTGAGACATATGTTGCAAATAGCAGCGGTGCGATCTGATGCACTCGTCTCAAAAAAGGCCCACACCAAAGAACTTTTTGAATAACGCGCAGAGACTGCAGCGCCCTGCACATGTGGAGCTTTGGGGTGTGATGCAGTCAATGTGCTACCCTTAGGCTGGCCCCTGGAGGGCATCCTGCCTCGTTGGTGATGTGCCGCCTCCTCCTCCTCCTCCTCTCTCCTATCAGGCACCCACGTTGAGTCAGTGACCTCATCATCCCCTCCCTCCTCATCACTGGAGCAAACCTGGCAGTATGCTGCAGCAGGGGGAGCATGACTGCCAGATTGCTGTCCTTCTTGGGCACCCCCTCTGTCCGTGCTCATGTTACTGCCTTCATCGAGCTCAGTATCATCATCAGAGCCTTCCAAACGCTGGGCATCCTCCTGGAGCATGTACCCAACACTGTGGTCAAACAGTTCGAGGGAATCCTCATGAGGACATGGTGGAGCTAGGGAAGGAGTCACTGATGACATTGAGCTGAGGGAAGAGGCCGCTGCTTTGCCAGACAAAGCACCCTGGGCATGGGTGAGAGAGGATGAGGAGGATGAGGACGGCTTGGTCATCCACTCGACCAAGTCTTCCGCATGTTGCGGCTCAACACGGCCAGCTGCCGAAAAAAAGGCCCAGCGTGTCCCATGGCCACGTGCTGATGAGGATGCACCGTCTCCACGACCAGCACTAGACACAGAGCCTGCTTGCCCTCTCTTATTGGCTTGTGACTGTCTGCCTCTCCTTCTTGGCCTTCCAGACATACTAATGGCCTGTAGCTGCACTAAGCTGGGATAGAACACCAGTAATTTTCTTCAGGTAGCTTTATATACTGTAACCAGACAAGCCTGCCTGTCAGTAGGAAGATAACAGGAACGGATCTAGCTGAACACTGTGAGCAGGACGCACTGTACTAAATGTAAATAGTCTAGCTACCTGACCGTGGTACTAATAGGATCAAATAGAACACCAGTAATTTTCTTCAGGTAGCTTTATATACTGTAACCAGACAAGCCTGCCTGTCAGTAGGAAGATAACAGGAACGGATCTAGCTGAACACTGTGAGCAGGACGCACTGCACTAAATGTAAATAGTCTAGAAGATAACAGGAACGGATCTAGCTAAACTGAATACAGTGTATATATATATATATGCAACACCTGGGATGCATATATATACACAATACACTGTAAGTGCAGCTAACTGACTGACTGTTCTGCCTAATCTATCTAACTCAAATCAAATGACACTGTCTGTCTCTCTCTCTCTCTCAATGAACGCCGGAACACACACTACACAGGGCCGCCGTGCAGGCGGCCTTATATAGTGTGGGGCGTGTACTAAATCCCCTGAGCCATAATTGGCCAAAGCCTCCTTGGCTTTGGCCAATTATGGCTCTTTGTTCAGGCGGCGCTGTGATTGGCCAAGCATGCGGGTCATAGTGCATGCTTGGCCAATCATCAGCAAGCAATGCACTGCCATGCCGCAGTGAATTATGGGCCGTGACGCGCCACACGAATTTGGCGCGAACGGCCCATATCGTTCGCAATTCGGCGAACGGGCGAAAAGCCGATGTTCGAGTCGAACATGGGTTCGACTCGAACACGAAGCTCATCCCTAATATGCAGCTTCTGTGCCCATCATATGCAGCCTCTGTGCTCATCATATGCAGCCTCTGTGCCCATTATATGCAGCTTCTGTGCCCATCATATGCAGCCATTGTGCCCATCATATGCAGCCTCTGTGCTCATCATATGAAGCTTCTGTGCCCATCATATGCAGCTTCTGTGCCCACCATATGCAGCTTCTGTGCCCATCATATGCAGCTTCTGTACCCACCATATACATCCTTTGTGCCCATTATATGCAGCTTCTGTGCCCATCATATGCAGCCATTGTGCCCATCATATTCAGCCTCTGTGCTCATCATATGAAGCTTCTGTGCCCACCATATGCAGCTTCTGTGCCAACCATATGCAGCTTCTGTGCCCATCATATGCAGCTTCTGTACCCACCATATACAGCTTCTGTGCCCATCATATGCAGCCTCTGTGCCCATTATATGCAGCTTCTGCGCCCACCATATGCAGCTTCTGTGCCCACCATATGCAGCTTCTGTGCCCATCATATGCAGCCATTGTGCCCATCATATGCTGCCTTTGTGCTCATCATATGAAGCTTCTGTGCACACCATATGCAACTTCTGTGCCCATCATATGCAGCTTCTGTGCCCATCATATACAGCTCTGTGCCCACCATATGCAGCTTCTATACCAATCATATGCAGCTTTTGTGCCCACCATATGCAGCTTCTGTGCCCATAATATGCAGCCACTGTGACCGGCACTTACCCCATCCGGGTGACGGCAGCGAGCTGTGGGATGGGCAGACGACAGCTCCTGCATCCTCCATTCCCATGCGTCTCCTCTGCCATTCTACTAGTCGTCAAATAGGCATGTCTGTGCCTTCAGCTAATCAGGTGACGTGAATTAGCGTCCAAAAAGGGTCCGGAGGCCTGAAAGGCCTGAATAGGGGGTGGCGGCGGCAGTGGCCATGGATAGATTCATGCAATGCATGAATCTATCCATTTTACATATAGGGGGTGGCTGGAGAGAGAGGGTGGTGGGTCAATGGGATGGTCAGTGGGAGGAATGCTCCTTGCATTGGTGGTCAGAGGGAAGAATGCTCCTTAGATTGGTGGTCAGTGGGAAGAATGCTCTTTATACTGGTGGTCAGTTGGGAGAATGCTCCTTATACTGGTGGTCAGTGAGAAGAATGCTCCTTATACTGGTGGTCAGTGGGAAGAATGCTCTTTATACTGGTGGTCAGTTGGGAGAATGCTCTTTATACTGGTGGTCAGTGGGAAGAATGCTCCTTATACTGGTGGTCAGTTGGGAGAATGCTCTTTATACTGGTGGTCAGTGGGAAGAATGCTCCTTATACTGGTGGTCAGTGGGAAGAATGCTCCTTATACTGGTGGTCAGTGGGAAGAATGCTCTTTATACTGGTGGTCAGTGGGAAGAATGCTCCTTATACTGGTGGTCAGTGGGAAGAATACTCCTTATACTGGTGGTCAGTGGGAAGAATGCTCCTTATACTGGTGGTCAGTGGGAAGAATGCTCCTTATACTGGTGGTCAGTGGGAAGAATGCTCCTTATACTGGTGGTCAGTGGGAAGAATGCTCCTTATACTGGTGGTCAGTGGGAAGAATACTCCTTATACTGGTGGTCAGTTGGGAGAATGCTCCTTATACCGGTGGTCAGTGAGAAGAATGCTCCTTATACTTGTGGTCAGTGGGAAGAATTATCCTTTCACTGGTGGTCAATGGGAAGAATGCTCCTTATATTGGTGGTCAGTGGGAAGAATACTCTTTATACTGGAAGTCAGGGGGAAGAATACTCCTTATACTGGTGGTCAGTGGGAAGCATGCTCCTTATACTGGTGGTCAGTTGGGAGAATGCTCCTTATACTAGTGGTGAGTTGGGAGAATGCTCCTTATACTGGTGGTCAGTGAGAAGAATGCTCCTTATACTGGTGGTCAGTTGGGAGAATGCTCCTTATACTGGTCGTCAGTGGGAAGAATACACTTTATACTGGTGGTCAGTGGGAAGAATGCTCTTTATAGTGGTGGTCAGTTGGGAGAATGCTCCCCTTATGCCCCGTACACATGGTCGGAATTTCTGACAGAAAAAGTCCAACGGGAGCTTTTCATCGTATATTCCGACCGTGTGTATGCCCCATCGGACTTTTTACGTCGAAAATTCAGACGGACTTAGATAGAGAACATGTTCTATATATTTCCTTCGGAACAAATTCCTACCGGGAGAACCGCTTGTCTGTATGCTGTTCCGACGTACCAAAAATGACGCATGCTCTGAAGCAAGTACGAGACGACGTACGTGTTGATCCGTTGTACGTGTTGTATGTCACCGCGTTCTTGAAGGGCGGAATTTGGTGTGACCGTGTGTATGCAAGACAGCTTGAATGGAATTCCGTCAGGGAAAACCGGTCGTGTGTACAGGGCATCACAGATACCTAAAAAAATCATTGGTGTGAGCGGTTACTTATCTAAGAGTCGGAAGAACACGCTCACTGCTCAAGGAACCCCTCACCACCTCTGACAAAACCTTAGGACACCACGGAACCGGAACCCTGTTCAAGAAAGACTGCTCAATATCATATATTATTTAATAGAATTGTTTGATTCTGTTTCCACATTGAGATGCCTCTCTCAGAGCGTGGCTGGATGTGGCTAAGCTGGACATAAATGCGGCCATCTCACATGTATAGAAACCTAATGCTGTGGCTGCTGTTTCTCCGTTTTCCAAATTGCTGTGTGTAAATGTTTTACCCTCCATCAATTCAGCTCTTCCTCCCAAGTATTCCCCAGAGCTCCATCTTCCTTCTCTTCTTTTTGTTGTGATCATCAGTCGTCTCGTACTGTTCCTGGAAACTCTCTCCTGTATAGACAAATCATTTAAGCCTTCCCGTTACATATCTTCCTCCTTAGGCCGTGGGTAGGGACAGACATTTCAGTGATGACGGGGGGCCCCTGTTCTGGGGGTCCCTGACTCTTCTGCTGTCCCCAAAGTACTGCTGGGAGGAGATGTGCTGGCTAAGAATCGCCACAACAGGCCTATGTCTACGGGCCACAGGGAAATAGAGGTGGCTTTTCCCTGAATTATTATATGACACTTTTCCCCCATCCCCATGGCACCTTTTACAAGCTTCTTAACACATCGTAATAATGTTGTAATCAGGGTTAGAACTAGAAAACTTAAAAAATATTTTATATAAAGCAGGTGATCCCATTGAAAGGACGTTGTTTTGTATCCCAAGCGTTACATGTCTACAGGTTACAGTAATGGAAGTGTGGCTTCTGCACAGCAGTACACCGACTGGGAGAGGGAGGGTTAGATCTCTGAGCCAATCAGGCTGTACTGCACGTACATGTGAGGCGAGAAGGGAAAAATGACCTGTAGCACCCTGATGTTTAGGCAGGGTTGCTAGTAAATTTATTTGCCAAGTGATAGTTGCCTTGGCTAATTGATAGGAGGTCAATTGATTTCACCCTAATTCTGGAATTGCTGCACTTCTCTCTTCTGTAACTAGGTGGCCGGGCATCTGGTGGCATTAGATAAGATAAGGGCATTGCAAGGACAGATTAGGAATGAATGGGGTGTCTCAGCCATTGGGCAGGGGATTTTCTTGACCTTCCGGGAGAGCCTATTTATTTGGCAGGAGTCAGGTGATCGGGGTTCTGTGCCGGGAGAGCCTATTTATTTAGGTGGAGTCAGGTGATCGGGGTTCTGTGCCGGGAGAGCCAATTTATTTGGGTGGAGTCAGGTGATCGGGGTTCTGTGCCGGGAGAGCCAATTTATTTGGGTGGAGTCAGGTGATCGGGGTTCTGTGCCGGGAGAGCCTATTTATTTGGGTGGAGTCAGGTGATCAGGGTTCTGTGCCGGGAGAGCCTATTTATTTGGGTGGAGTCAGGTGATCAGGGTTCTGTGCCGGGAGAGCCTATTTATTTGGGTGGAGTCAGGTGATCGGGGTTCTGTGCCGGGAGAGCCTATTTATTTGGGTGGAGTCAGGTGATCGGGGTTCTGTGCCGGGAGAGCCTATTTATTTGGGAGGACTCAGGTGATCGGGGTTCTGTGCCGGGGGAGCCTATTTATTTGGGTGGAGTCAGGTGATCAGGGTTCTGTGCCGGGAGAGCCTATTTATTTGGGTGGAGTCAGGTGATCAGGGTTCTGTGCCGGGAGAGCCTATTTATTTGGGTGGAGTCAGGTGATCAGGGTTCTGTGCCGGGAGAGCCTATTTATTTGGGTGGAGTCAGGTGATCGTGGTTCTGTGCCGGGAGAGCCTATTTATTTGGGTGGAGTCAGGTGATCGGGGTTCTGTGCCGGGAGAGCCTATTTATTTGGGTGGAGTCAGGTGATCGGGGTTCTGTGCCGGGAGAGCCTATTTATTAGGGTGGAGTCAGGTGATCGGTGTTCTGTGCAGGGAGAGCCTATTTATTTGGGAGGAGTCAGGTGATCGGGGTTCTGTGCCGGGAGAGCCTATTTATTTGGGTGGAGTCAGGTGATCAGGGTTCTGTGCCGGGAGAGCCTATTTATTAGGGTGGAGTCAGGTGATCAGGGTTCTGTGCCGGGAGAGCCTATTTATTTGGGAGGAGTCAGGTGATCGGGGTTCTGTGCCGGGAGAGCCTATTTATTTGAGTGGAGTCAGGTGATCGGGGTTCTGTGCCGGGAGAGCCTATTTATTAGGGTGGAGTCAGGTGATCAGGGTTCTGTGTCGGGAGAGCCTATTTATTAGGGTGGAGTCAGGTGATCAGGGTTCTGTGCCACCTGGACGACTGTCTGGGTGGACGTGTGTCTTATTGCCCCGGGCTGCTAGGTGGGGACATCTGGCTGCTAAGTTGCCTATCCAGAAGCAAGAGAGCAGCACAGGGTTGGGATTGCGGCTTGCAGTCCAACCAGAAGTGACGGTTCTGACGGCCAGAGAACCTGTCGTGGTCGGAGGTAGAGGGGGAGTTGTCGCCACTAAAGCACCATCTACCTTATTACCAGGGACCACCAGGTAAAGCAAGTACCAGAGCAGTATTCTCACCAACCGGGGACGGAGAAAAATTGGGAAACTTCAGCAGATTTCAAGCCAGTGACCCAACCAGCGGAGGTGACACTTGCAGAGCAATATTGTGTGCCAAGCCAGGGACCGAGCAGGCCAGCGGGGTGACGTTTGAAGAGTATCTGTGAGTTCCAAGCTAGGGACCCAGCAGAGAAGAGGGGGGTGACACTTGAGGAAGATACTGAATGAGAAAGGCTTTAACCACTTGCTAACCGTTTAACTTAGTTATACAGCAGCAAAGTGGCACGGCCGTACCGGGTCACGTCCCTAGTATGTGATCCGACACTTCCGGGTTCCGGGGCATGCATTACTATACACAGCGGGAGCTGATTGGCGGGTACCGCGGTCTCGATGTCCGCCAGCACCCGCCGATCCTTTGGTACAGGCGGAGAACAGCGATCTGCCTATGTAAACAAGGCAGATGGCCCTTCTGTCAGTAGGGAAGGCATAGATCTTGTGTTCCTACAAAGCAAGAAACATGAATCAATGCTTTCCCCTAGTAAAAGCACCTCCCACACAGTGTCTTTAGCGTTATTAGTACAGTGACAGTGCATATTTTTAGCACTGATCACTGTATTAGTGTCACTGGTCCCCAAAAAAGTGTCAGTTAGGTGTCCGATTTGTCCGCTGCAATGTTGCAGCCCTGCTAATCGCCGCCATTACTAGTAAAAAATAAATAAATAACTAAAAATGCCATAAATCTATTCCCATAGTTTGTAGCCGCTATAACTTTTGTGCAAACCTATCAATATACGCTTTATTGGGATTTTTTTTTTTTTACCAAAAATATGTAGCAGAATACATATTGGCCTAAATTGATGAAGAAATGAGATTTTTTTTACATTTTTTTTATTGGATATGTTTTATAGCAGAAAGTAAGAAGTATTGTTTTTTTTTTTTTTTAAATTGTCGTTTTTTTGTTTTTTTTATAGCGCAGAAAATAAAAACGGCAGAGGTGATCAAATACCACCAAAAGAAAGCTCTATTTGCGTGGGAAAAAAAGACGTAAATTTTATTTGGGTACAGCGTCGCATAACTACACAATTGTCAGTTAAAGTACCGCAGTGCCGTATCGCAAAAAATGGCCTGGTCGGGATGGAGGGGGGGGGTAAATCTTCCGGAGGATAAGTGGTTAATTTTTTAATGAAATATGATCTTGTTCCTCCATGAAAGGCTATTTACTTTCCACTGCGAAAGGCTCTGTTTCCTCCTCTGTAGACCCTTCATAGTCCTTCACATTTACTGCCAATCAGAAGCAATATTTAATGGGGCGAGAACCCAAAACAAAGTGAATTGATGTTTATGTTCATAATACAGAAAAAATGAATTTATTTAACGTGCACGTGGTAAATTGACGTGATCTGTGCAATGAAAAGGATATCCATATTTTTTTATAGTTAAATTTTTTTTTTTATACTTTTATTGGTATAGGATAAAAAAATAACTAGGCATGAGTGAAACTAAGAAATTTGACTTCCCAAAATTTGGCCAAAATTGCAAAAAAAAAAAAAAAAAAAAAAAAGCTGCTAAAAATTTCAGATTTCTGCTGAACTTTTTTTGTTAAACATTTTTTTTTTTTTTAGTTTCTTCGTTTTGACAAGGTGTAAAAAAAATGAGTTGTATTTTAAGGGGCGAAGTGGACTTTAAAGCGATATTAAACCAAAAAAATGTAATATATTGCAGCTCACCAATGTGGTGGCTGCATTCGTTTTCACTGGGTGATCTGGCCGGTAACACACCTCCTGTATTAGTGGGACACAACTCTGGAGGAAGGAGCACAAGAGGCACAGCATACAGCAGCAATAGGCTCCATGCACACTGGACGTTAAAATAACATTATAAAAAACGGCGGTAGCTTTGCAGTGAGTCTTTCAATGTTTTTGCAATTGTGTTTATTAGTGTTTTCAGCGCTTTTTCCGTGTTAGTGTTTTTTAGCATTTTTTTTTTTTTGGAAACTTTTTTTTTTTTCAATGGATCAAAAATGTTAAACGCTGGTGATCCACGTTTTTGAGCGTTTATCGACGTTCATCAGCGTTTAGGAGTGTTTGGCGTTTTTTGTGGTCAGAAAAGCGACTCCTGAACACGATTTTATGGCGTTCAGAAAACAGCCCATAAACTCTACTGCTGATAAACATCCAAAAACGTCCATGTGCATCCATGGACACATAGGATAACATAGAGGGGAGTTTATGGGCTGTTAAAAAAAAACACCCAGACTCCCACTAACGGCCATTTATGAGCTTCAGTGTGCATGAAGCCTTATCAGTCTAAAGGGGGGAGGGGGAGTGTTAAATGTATTATCAGAACCACTAACAAATTGAAGCCAAACTCCCTTATAATCAGTTACCGAAAACTGTTTTTTTTTGGGGGGGGGGGGTATAAAGGTTTTACATGAATAAATAAAAGCTGATTATTGTAAGCACCCCCTGTCTGTGTTAAGTGGTTTGTCTCATCCATGTAAACTGATACATTCTGGAGAGTTTATGCTGTAAAAAAAAAAACAGCAGACTTGCCGGCTGGATCACCAGATGGAAATAGAAGAAAGGAAGCCAAAAAAAGGAAACAAATGCGGACATCTCATCTAAGAATCTGTAATATGCAATAAAATAAATGCTTGCTTTGGGTTATTTATTATGCTTAAAGCGGTAGTAAATCGCTGAAAAAAAAAACAAAAAAAACTTGCAAGACAATAGCATAATGTGCTAGTATGCATCGCATACTAGCACATTATGAAATACTTACCTTAGAACGAAGCTCCCACAGCAGTGCCCGGTCCCTGCTGAGGGGGCTGACATGTTCCCTTGGTGTTTCTTCCGGGTTCACGGGTGAGTGGCCAGAGCCGCGGGAGCCCTCCGTGCCAGCAAGGAGCTCTGAAGTTCCAGCGCGATACGCCGGACCTCCAGGCCTGGTTCACACCTCTGCAGGTTGCAGTTTGCATACTCCAGATGCATTTCGCATTTTTAAATACACGTTTTTCATCCACTGAAGTCTATGGAACAAAAAAACAGAAAAAAGTCCTTGGCCCTTTCCATAAAATGGAACAGATGTGAACCTGACTCATAGGAAACCTTGTTAAATGGACTGTACAGTGGAACCCTGGATTATGAGCATAATCCGTTCCAGGAGAATGCTCGTAATCCAAAACACTCGCATATCAAAGCGAGTTTCCCCATAGAAGTCAATGGAAAGGAAGATAATTTGTTCCGCATTGACTTCTATTGCATGCAATACCGCATGTGGCCAGAGGTGGAGGGGGGGCGCCGGAGAGCCTCGGAAATACTCGGGGACAGCTTGGCTGAACTCGCAAAGCCTCGGAAAGGCTTGGAAACACTCGGAAACAGAGTGTTTCCGAATATTTCCGAATGGCTATGAACCGTTCCGAGTGTCACCGGCGCACCTCTGGCCAAATGCGGCATTGCACACCCCATTAGTTTGAATTCTGCTCGTTTTGCGAGACAACACTCGCAAACAAAGTCAAAATAAAAAAAAAAAAAAAAAAAAAAGTTGCTCGTCTTTCAAAACGCTTGTTAACCGCGTTACTCGTAAACCAAGCTTCCACTGTAGTGTGTTTCTGCAAAACCGAAAACGCACAAAAAAAAAAAAAAAAGCATAGGTGTGAATCAGGCCTAAACCGTGAAGGTTTAGGAGATATTCATTTTACCTACAGGTAAACCTTATTATAGGCTGACCTGTATGTAAAAATCACCAAGCGGGCAAAACAACCGCTTTAAATTGCTTACAGAAACTCCTGTCACCTTTCCTGGGCCTGTTCTGTGTCTCAGAAAAAAAAACAAAAAACAGTAAAAAAAACAAAAAAAAACAAAAAAAAGGAAAAAATTGCAAGTGACAGTACATAAATAACTATCAAATACACAAAAAAAAAATAATTACACCAATAAATATGGCATACATACATCAGCAGGAGTTGCCCCCCCAAAAATTTGGCAGGGGTGTGGCTGCCGTGGACGGCGTAGGGAGGGGGCGGCCTTGTTCCTCCCTCTGCGCGGTTGAGCCCCTTCTTTTGACACACTCCATATTGGATACTGTAAACGGATGTTGATGGCGGGGTATTTACAATTACTATTGATCTTTAATTCCAGCTATGTGATCTACGCGCCTTTCTTCCTATGTCTGTATATCAAGTGACTTTATTATTTTACATGTGGATTTTTATACGTGTGCACCGTGCTCAAGTGATTCAATAAATGAACATTCTAAAAAAAAATAAATAAATATGGCATTCCATTTAGAGTGGTACAAAAAAAAATCCTCTTAAAAAAAAGTAGTTTTTTAATAAGGGGCTCAAAGAGTGAAAGAATTTCCAATATTGCAAAGCAGCATGGATCATTTTGTGGCATAATAATCTGCTCATCCCTACATGGTAAAAAAAAAATACTTCACTTATCATTCTTTAGTAAGTTGGCTTTTTAGTGACATGAAGTCAAATTTTGAATTTACAAAAAAAAAAAAAGTTTAACTACCCAAATTGCTAAAACAATAATTACATTTTGTAAAACAATTACTGAGTGATTTTTTTTGTTCTCTATGTAGAGCAGAGGCGTCATACTTGATTTCATCGTGAGTGTTATGGTCGCCCTCAAAGGGCCGGTTTTATCTGTAAGACTAGATGTCCAGAGCACCATCCCCACTTAAATTAGATGCCAAAAGCTCCCCCCCCCACTTATATTAGATGCCAAGAGCCCCCCCCCACTTACATTAGATGCCAAGAGCCCCCCCACTTAAATTAGATGCCAAAAGCTCCCCCCCCCCACTTATATTAGATGCCAAGAGCCCCCCCCCCACTTACATTAGATGCCAAGAGCCCCCCCACTTAAATTAGATGCCAAAAGCTCCCCCCCCACTTACATTAGATGCCAAGAGCCCCCCCCACTTACATTAGATGCCAAGAGCCCCCCCACTTATATTAGATGCCAAGAGCCCCCCCCACTTACATTAGATGCCAAGAGCCCCCCCACTTAAATTAGATGCCAAGAGCTCCCCCCCACTTACATTAGATGCCAAGAGCCCCCCCCCACTTACATTAGATGCCAAGAGCCCCCCCCACTTATATTAGATGCCAAGAGCCCCCCCCACTTACATTAGATGCCAAGAGCCCCCCCACTTACATTAGATGCCAAGAGCCTCCCCACTTACATTAGATGCCAAGAGCCCCCCCCACTTACATGCCAAGAGCCCCCCACTTACATTAGATGCCAAGAGCCCCCCACTTACATACCAAGAGCCCCCCACTTACATTAGATGCCAAGAGACCCCCCCACTTACATTAGATGCCAAGAGCCTCCCCACTTACATTAGATGCCAAGAGCCCCCCACTTACATACCAAGAGCCCCCCACTTACATTAGATGCCAAGAGACCCCCCCACTTACATTAGATGCCAAGAGCCCCCCCACTTACATTAGATGCCAAGAGCCCCCCACTTACATTAGATGCCAAGAGCCCCCTCACTTACATTAGATGCCAAGAGCCCCCCCCCCCACTTATATTAGATGCCAAGAGCCCCCCCCCCCACTTACATTAGATGCCAAGAGCCCCCCCCCACACTTACATTAGATGCCAAGAGCCCCCCCACTTAAATTGGATGCCAAGAGCCCCCCCCCACTTACATTAGATGCCAAGAGCCCCCCCACTTAAATTAGATGCCAAGAGCTCCCCCCCACTTACATTAGATGCCAAGAGCCCCCCCCACTTACATTAGATGCCAAGAGCCCCCCCACTTAAATTGGATGCCAAGAGCCCCCCCCCACTTACATTAGATGCCAAGAGCCCCCCCCCACTTACATTAGATGCCAAGAGCCCCCCACTTACATTAGATGCCAAGAGCCCCCCCCACTTATATTAGATGCCAAGAGCCCCCCCCACTTACATTAGATGCCAAGAGCCCCCCCACTTACATTAGATGCCAAGAGCCTCCCCACTTACATTAGATGCCAAGAGCCCCCCCCACTTACATGCCAAGAGCCCCCCACTTACATTAGATGCCAAGAGCCCCCCACTTACATACCAAGAGCCCCCCACTTACATTAGATGCCAAGAGACCCCCCCACTTACATTAGATGCCAAGAGCCCCCCACTTACATACCAAGAGCCCCCCACTTACATTAGATGCCAAGAGACCCCCCCCACTTACATTAGATGCCAAGAGCCCCCCCACTTACATTAGATGCCAAGAGCCCCCCACTTACATTAGATGCCAAGAGCCCCCTCACTTACATTAGATGCCAAGAGCCCCCCCCCCACTTATATTAGATGCCAAGAGCCCCCCCCCACTTACATTAGATGCCAAGAGCCCCCCCCACACTTACATTAGATGCCAAGAGCCCCCCCACTTAAATTGGATGCCAAGAGCCCCCCCCCCACTTACATTAGATGCCAAGAGCCCCCCCACTTAAATTAGATGCCAAGAGCTCCCCCCCACTTACATTAGATGCCAAGAGCCCCCCCCCCACTTACATTAGATGCCAAGAGCCCCCCCACTTAAATTGGATGCCAAGAGCCCCCCCCACTTACATTAGATGCCAAGAGCCCCCCCCCCCACTTACATTAGATGCCAAGAGCCCCCCACTTACATTAGATGCCAAGAGCCTCCCACTTACATTAGATGCCAAGAGCCCCCCCCACTTACATGCCAAGAGCCCCCCACTTACATTAGATGCCAAGAGCCCCCCACTTACATACCAAGAGCCCCCCACTTACATTAGATGCCAAGAGACCCCCCCACTTACATTAGATGCCAAGAGCCCCCCCACTTACATTAGATGCCAAGAGCCCCCCCACTTACATTAGATGCCAAGAGACCCCCCCACTTACATTAGATGCCAAGAGCCCCCTCACGTACATTAGATGCCAAGAGCCCCCCCACTTACATTAAATGCCAAAAGCCCCCCACTTACATTAGATGCCAAGAGCCCCCCCACTTACATTAAATGCCAAGAGCCCCCCCACTTACATTAGATGCCAAGAGCCCCCCCCCTTACATTAGATGCCAAGAGCCCCCCCACTTACATTTAATGCCAAGAGCCCCCCCACTTACATTAAATGCCAAGAGCCCCCCCACTTACATTTAATGCCAAGAGCCCCCCCACTTACATTAGATGCCAAGAGCCCCCCCCACCACCATCATAAGTCAAGGGTCCCCCACCCTTCCTTACATCCCAGTGGGGGGCAGACCTGGGAAGCACAAAAGTTCAGGGTCTGGAGGAGGACCAGAGGAGGTCTGGAGTCTTCTGAATACTGAGGCCAGGGGAGGTGGAGACAAGGGGGTGCTGCAACTGCACAGAGAGGAGCAGGATCTGAAGGAGGACTTCTGTCCTCCTCTCTGCTGCACGACTGCTGAAACAAGGGGTGGTGGAGATGAGGGGAGTGCTGCAGCTGCAGGCATAGCTCCCAACAGAAAATGTTAGAATCGCGCTGACCCTGTGAATGTGTATCAACCATAAATAAATAAATAAAATAGTGAATCATTGACAGTTCAACGTAAAAAAGGGAAACATAGATAATAGTCCATACATCCCATAAACACCCAATCTCAATGGCTGTGAATGGGAGAACGAATGATTAAAGTGATGGAATTGTGAATCAAACTTAAATAAACATAAAAATGAGAATAAAACTAAAGATGAACAGTCTCAGTGAGTGGCTGAAAAGAGCGACGTCCACCCGTACACATAATGGGAATCAAGTTCATCCAAATGAGGAAATTCTTCATCTGCTATATGATACAAACTTGTGATCCGCCACCGCTATAGAAGAAATGACTTCTTACCAAACGGACATGATCCCCCACTACAGAGGATCAAGGTAAGTATATATGGCTGTGACTCTGGATACACCACTTGTGCTGATTGGCTGATGGGTCCTCAGATCACCTCCAATAGTGTAAAAACTTCAGATCTATTAAAAATACTATAGACGAAAACACACTTACAGAGGTAGATTCATAAGATTAGCCTTAAGTCTAATGTGTTTCCTTTTCTTCTATAGCTCCCAACTGTCCCGGATTTCGAGGGACGGTCCCTGATTTGGTCCCTCTGTCCCTCTTTCCCTCTCATTTGTCCCTCATTTTGGTCTAATCCACATAGTTGTATATAAAATGCACTTCTTATCTTTCAAAAAGTGTTTCCCAGCGCTAAACCTTTCATCTGATTTCTAAATTGCTGCATTTGTAAATTTTAAAAGCTATTAATTCTCCTTTAAGAGGGTGTGGCAGGGGGGCGTGTCCTATGCCTACATATATTTTCTAGTAGATGTCCCTCATTCCCATTTCAAAATGTTGGGAGGTATGTGCAGGAGAGGTGTGAGGGCCACGTGAAATGACCGCAGGCCTTGTGTTTGACACGTGATGTAGAGTAAAAAATTTAAAGCGAATCTGCCAAATGGACACAGCACAGTCATTAGATTGGACACGGGGTAATAGAGTCTGTTGCCGTCTTGCCATCCATTGATCTATTGATCCACATCACACCACCAACCCATCAGGGAGTCTGGAGGAGTGCAGGTATCTACAACACAGCTGCTTGTCCGGTCTGCTCAGGAACTTGCAGATCATTGCTTCACAGGCACGTGTGTCTCAGCAGATCCCTGTGGATCATTTAAAGGGGAACTCCAACCAAATTGCTAAATTTGCAGTACTATGACCGAGAAGATTAGTAGAACTGCTCATCCACTGTAGTTCATCCTGCCAAGCTACATAGACACATAGCTCCCAACTGTCCCTGATTTCGAGAGACTGTCCCTAATTTGGAGCAATGTCCCTCTGTCCCTCTTTCCTCCTCATTTGTCCCTCATTTTGGTCTGATCTATATAGTTGTATATAAAATGCACTTTTTATCTATCAAAAAGTGTTTCCCAGCGCTAAACCTTTCATCTGATTTCTAAATTGCTGCATTTGTAAATTTAATAAAAGCCAATATAAAGGAATAGTGGTAAAAAAAAGCACTTGTGGATTTATTTAACCTTTTTTTGGGTTAATTCTCCTTTAAGGGTGTGTGGCAGGGGGGCGTGTCCCATGCCTACATACATTTGCTGGTAGGTGTCCCTCATTCCCATCTCAAAATGTTGGGAGGTATGTTTGTGTAATAGTAAAGGAGGAGTTGGGTAAAGGGTTCACTTATGATGTGTCCTGGTATTCTTTTATGGGATTAGCTGTCAAAACCAGATACCCACTCCCCCCTTCCCCCCCCAAAAAAGTGCTACATGTGACAGTGGAGGGGGGTGGGGACTTGTGGAACTTCCCCTTTTGGGTGGAGCTCTGCTTTAACTGCTAATAGGAAACGTTATTATACAGAGAAAGGACATAGGGTTTACCATAGAGCAGCTACAAACTTGTAAACACTGCCATCTACTGGCTGAAGAATATATCTGTAGTTGTTGTACAAAAATACTCTGTGGTTAATGGTTAGTGGGAGGGACTGGAAGCTTCCTGAAAACATCACAGCACCCTGCCTCTGTACTCCTCTTCAAAGCCATCATCACTGATACATGCAGTGGGTTGGTTCTTGGGAGGAGTTATGCAAATATTAAAATGCCCTGATGGGTGGAGGTCAGTCTGGAGTAGACTGGCTGTATTTGCATGCAGACCACCCTAGGTAACACCTTTATGTAATGCTAAGCTCCTACAATCATAGCTCCCAATTGTCCCTGATTTGAGGGACTGTCCCTGATTTGGAGCAATGTCCCTCTGTCCCTCTTTCCTCCTCATTTGTCCCTCATTTTGGTCTGATCTATATAGTTGTATATTAAAATGCACCTTTTATCTTTCAAAAAGTGTTTCCCAGCGCTAAACCTTTCATCCAAAATCTAAATTGCTGCATTTGTGAACTTTAAAAGCCAATATAAATGAATAGTAGTGGTAAAAAAGCCCTTGTGGATTTAATTAACCTTTTTTTGTTAATTCTCCTTTAAGGGGGTGTGGCAGGGGGCGTGTCCTATGCCTACATACGTTTTCTAGTAGGTGTCCCTCATTGCCATCTCAAAATGTTGGGAGGTATGCTTACAATTGAAAGAACTGAAATCCAATGAATGAAGGGGGCAGGCTAGGGGAAGTTAGGTTGGGGAGGAAAGAGCTTTGCCCGTGGTGTGTGAAGACACTCCAAAAACTCCACCCAGTTCCAAAAAAAGTGCACACATAAATGTGAGACACAAAACCTGCAACGGGTGTACACATAGTCCTCCAAAAGGAGAAGAACCTGATCCGTCTGGGGCATTAGGCTCCAGACGGGGACCGAGGAACTTAGACTTGGTCCATCTGGCCGAAACCAGACGGACCCCGTTCTCTGGGAGATCTGCTGAAACAGACCCACCCTAGAACTAGGTGGGGCTCCCCTGAGGGGCGACCCCATGAGAGAGGGCGAACCAAGCCAGAAGGCCGTGTCCGCCCCCTCCCAAGACGTTCAGGGCAGGCCCGAGGACCTACACCCTACCAAACCTGCAAAAACGTCTACAACAAAAAAAAAGGCAAAAAGTGATAAACAGTCAATAAATTAAGAAAGTGGGGGAAGGAAGTGGAGAGAGGAAGTGAAAGTGTCATTGTGCAATACAATGGCCGGCCCTTCACCGAGGAATAAAAAAATTCCTCTGGTTCTAGCCAAAAGGCTCGGCCCAAGAGGCAGGTGTGAAAAAAGTGTGTGGTAGTGCAGTGACCTTGGTGCCGCAACACAAAGTGACCCTCACTCACAGTGAATTTATGGCACCCCCTGGACTGCCACTTCCGGGGCACATACACCACGGGCTTCTTCCGGTTTTAACCACTTGCCGACCAGCCGCCGCAGTTTTACTGTGGCATAATGGCATGGCTGGGCGAAACGATGTTATGTTACGTCGCTTCGCCCTGTGGCCCCTAGGTTTTTTTGGGCTGGAGCACCCCTCCCCCTCCTCATTACCTCTTTTTTAGTGGCTACCAGTGCATAGGAGGAATCCCTTCAGTTCTCCCACAGAGAGGAGTTTGTCTCCCATGGTTGAGACACAGGATCTTTCATTCTATTACTAGGGTAGGACTCACCAATTTGGGGTACTTTGTCGTAGTAAGTGGGCTTAGCACTATATGACCATATAGTGTGACCAAACCCCCGTATTTTTTTGAATACAGTATGTTCAGGTGTTTTTAACTAGCCTTGCAGGAAATGTCATTCTTGAATGTGTGCGCTGTAATCTGTTTTGTACTGTGGCCACTAGGGGGCACGTGCCCACTGCTCTCCCCCAGAGCCGATGCCTGGCGATCGCAATCACCGCTGGGCTCCTGCGATCGCTGCTTTCACACCGAGAACCGGGATCTGTATGTGTCTAAACACACAGTTTCCGGTCCTCTGAGGGGAGAAGAGACAGATCGTCTGTTCCTACAGAGTAGGAACAGCGATCTGTCATCTCCCCTACACAGTCCCCTCCCCCCTTCAGTTAGAACACACAATAGAGAACAATAGTGTTACCCCTTCCCTGCCAGTGACATTTTTACAGTAATCAGTGCATTTTTATAGCACTGATCGCTATATGAATGCCAATGGTCCCAAAAATGTGTCAAAAGTGTCCGATTTATCCGCCATAATGTCGCAGTCCCGATAAAAAACACAGATCGCCGCCATTACTAGTAAAAAAAAAATAATAATAAAAATGCCATAAACTATCCCCTATTTTGTAGACGCTATAACTTTTCCGCAAACCAATCAATAAACGCTTATTGCAATTTTTTTTTACCAAAAATATGTAGAAGAATACATATCGGCCTAAACTGAGGAAAAATTAGCTTTTTTAAAAAGAAAATTGGGGGATATTTATTATAGCAAAAAGTTTTTAAAAATTGAGTTTTTTTCAAAATTTACTCTCTTTTTTTGTTTATAGCGCAAAAAATAAAAACCGCAGAGGCGATCAAATACCACCAAAAGAAAGCTCTATTTGTGGGGAAAAAAGGACGTCAATTTTGTTTGGGCGCAACATCGCACGACCGCGCAATTGTCAGTTAAATCGACGCAGTGCCGAATCGCAAAAAGTGTTCTGGTCAGTAAGGTGGTAAAACCTTTCCAGGGCTGAAGCGGTTAAATATCAATGTACTGTCATGATATACAGAGAAGGAAAATCTCATCGGTGAAGTGGGGAAGCAGCAGGCGCTTTTCTCGATGTCATGGCCTTACACCGCGCTGACATCGGACTTTCTTGGTTCTTATCTATCAAGCACACCTGTCAATAGGGGAATTGATTTGCCGTCTGCCGCTCAGAGAGTCTGCGCCTCCTGGGTGTTAAGTGAAAGCATCAAGCAGAACTCTTGCTGTCTGGACATTAATGAGCCCCTTATATCAGCGAGATTTTCTGCAACTTGTATGAGGCGCCGTCCGGAGTCATGACTACTCGCTGCTGCAGAGACAATAAGGAGCCTTAGAGGTCCCTCCAAGCAATCTACCCCGATACTACTTCTGTGTGCAGGACTTGTACATGTTTATGACTAAGGCCCTCAGAGGGTGAAACACGTCAGTGTTTCGACGTATCTCGGAACTTTTAACCCTGGAAGATTCAATAAAGGATCTCTATGATGTCTATTTACCGGGTTGCTGACTGTGTCTTCGGTTTGAACATATTTATGTAGACCCTGCAGGGGGGTATTTAGACCATTGTCCTTCTTTGGTACACGACTCCATTCACACTGAAATGTGCCCCAGCTCAGGAAAATGCATGTGCAGTGACATGCGTTGGCATGCTGTGTTGCATCTTAACATACACTGTGTTGTGCTATATTACTTTTTTTAACTTCAGCAGGGGCGTAACTAGAAATAGCAGGGCCCCATAGCAAAATGTTGTATGGGGCCCCCCTGCAAACAGCCCCCCCCCCCACAGCTGCCCTAGTGTCAATGCAGCGTGACCTGTGCCCAATGCAGCGTGACCTGTGCCCCATACAGTGTGACCTGTGCCGCATACAGCGTGACCTGTGCCCAATGCAGCGTGACCTGTGCCACATACAGCGTGACCTGTGCCCAATGAAGCGTGACCTGTGCCCCATACAGTGTGACCTGTGCCCCATACAGCGTGACCTGTGCCCAATACAGCGTGACCTGTGCCCAATGCAGCGTGACCTGTGCCCCATACAGCGTGACCTGTGCCCCATACAGCCCCACCTATGCAGAGGAAGAGGCAAGCCACCCGGATCAGCAGAGAGCGGGATTGCCCGCTGTAATAGCTTTCATTTGAATTTCCCGTCTTCCCGGGGCTCATCGTCACATAGCCCCACCTCTTGGCCCGACGCCTTTGATGACGTCACGTGTCCCGCATTGGATCGGCGTTCTGTCTATCAAAGGCACCGGGCCAAAAGGTGGAGCTATGTGACGTGAGCCCCGGGAACACTGGAAGTTCTAATGAAAGCTCTTACATCGGGCAATTCAGCTCTCTGCTGATACGGACAGCTCGCCTCTTCCTTTCCTCTCTCTTCCCCTGGCTGGGAGACTGTGCCGGCGGTGCTCTTATCCTCACTGGGCCCCACTCGGCTGCGGGCCCCATAGCGCCCGCATGGGTCGCTATGGTGGTAGTTACGCCCCTGAACTTCAGTAAGCTGGATCACAGGTATAATTTTAAAGCGGTAATAAACCCAAAAGCAAGTTTATTATATTGCAGCATACCAAATCTTGGATGTGATGGCTGCATTAGTTTTCTTTTTTTTTAAGGCTTTCTTTCTTCTATTTTCATCCAGCCAGCTGTTGTTTTTCAAAAGAACAAGCTCTGCAGCAGAATGCATTAGTTACAGAGGTGAGAAAAATCACTTAAGACTGCCAGGGGTGCTTACAATGGTCCGCTTTTATTTATGTAAAACCTTTATTGCAAAAGGTAAAAGAAACTGTTTGCTGTAACTGATTATAATGTGTCAGCTAGAGTTTGGCTGCAATTTGTTAGTCTATCTAAATATATTAGTATATTTAACATTCCCCTCCCTCCAGACTAATAGGGCGTACACACGGTCGGACTTTGTTCGGACATTCCGACAACAAAATCCTAGGATTTTTTCCGACGGATGTTGGCTCAAACTTGTCTTGCATACACACGGTCACACAAAGTTGTCGGAAAATTCGATCGTTCTAAACGCGGTGACGTAAAACACGTACGTCGGGACTATAAACGGAGCAGTGGCCAATAGCTTTCATCTCTTTATTTATTCTGAGCATGCGTGGCACTTTGTGCGTCGGATTTGTGTACACACGATCGGAATTTCCGACAACGGATTTTGTTGTCGGAAAATTTTATCTCCTGCTCTCCAACTTTGTGTGTCGGAAAATCCGATGGAAAATGTCCGATGGAGCCCACACACGGTCGGAATTTCCGACAACATGCTCCGATCAGACATTTTCCATCGGAAAATCCGACCGTGTGTACGGGGCATAACAAGGCTGCTGTGTCTGCTGTGCCTCCTGTGCTCCTTCAACCAGAGTGGGGGGGGGGGGGGGGGGCGCACACAAGAGGTATATTACTGGGCAGATCACCAGGTGAAAACAGAGGAGACAAAAGTCTAAAAAATAAAACAAATGCAGCCACCACATCTAATGCTAAGTAAGCTGCAATATATAACATTTTTGATTTGGGGTTTATTACAGCTTTGGTCCCTTTCAGACAGAGCGGATCCACTTGCTCAGCGGGGGATCTCTCTGCTGATCCATGTCCGCTCTGCATAGCGCAGCCCGCCGCTCTCCATGGGGCGGTTGGATGGAAATGGACTGCATGTCCGTTTCCATCCGATTGTCATCCAATCCGCTGGACAGATGGCGAACGTATCCCCATCCGTCTGTTTTTACCAGATTTTATCGGATGCCGGCGGGTGTCAGCAGACACATGCCCGCTAACATCCGCCCCACAGAGAACAATGGATAGTCCGATCGGGTCTGCCTGAAAAACGGACAGGTGGACCCGATCGGTCCGCTGGTGTGAAAGGGTCCTTTAACTGCTTGCCGCCCGCCCACCGTCAAATGACAGCTGGGCGGTGCGGCTCTCGTTCTGGGACGCCGTCAGATGATGGCGTCCCAGGACAGCCGCTCCCGCGTCCGCTGCTCTTTAACCATGTGATCAGCTGTGTCCACAACTGACAGGCTCTGTGAAGGGACACAGGAAGAGCCGCAGCTGCGAGGGGATTTCCACCCCTTCTTCTCCTCCTTGAGCCGAGCAGCTCTCATTCACCCGGCAATGCCCGCTCCTATTGGCTACTTTCAGGGCTAATGGCTGGGAAACTAACACCGAGAGGATTATGGGACATGTAGTCCCGGATACCAGCAGGCCCAGGACGATTCCCTGAGAGTGCACTGCAGCCCCCAACATGCCAAGTAGGAGGAGGGGAGAGGGGTACCGTGAAAGGAGAAGAGGGACCACAAGGCTCTTGGGTGGAGGGAGCCAGAGAGAGAAAGTGCCAGTGATCTGATTATACTATAGATTCCCCAAGGTAAGAACTTACCTCCAGGTGGTGGGATGAGGGGGGGCGGGAATGTAGGTTTCCATAGAGGTACAGGACCTTATCACCGGCTGCTCCCACTCTGTCCTCCCCTCCACCTGGCTGCATCCACCCTGTCCTCCCTTCCACCTGACTACTTCCACCTTGTCCTCCCCCTCCACCTGGCTGCTCCCACACTGTCCTCCCCTCTACCTGGCTGCTCCCACCCTGTCCTCCCCCTCCACCTGGCTGCTCCCACCCTGTCCTCCCCCTCTACCTGGCTGCTCCCACCCTGTCCTCCCCCTCCACCTGGCTGCTCCCACCCTGTCCTCCCCTCTACCTGGCTGCTCCCACCCTGTCCTCCCCCTCCACCTGGCTGCTCCCACCCTGTCCTCCCCTCTACCTGGCTGCTCCCACCCTGTCCTCCCCCTCCACCTGGCTGCTCCCACCCTGTCCTCCCCTCTACCTGGCTGCTCCCACCCTGTCCTCCCCCTCCACCTGGCTGCTCCCACCCTGTCCTCCCCCTCCACCTGGCTGCTCCCACCCTGTCCTCCCCTCTACCTGGCTGCTCCCACACTGTCCCCCCCCCCCCACCTGGCTGCATCCACCCTGTCCTCCCCTCTACCTGGCTGCTCCCACCCTGTCCTCCCCCTCCACCTGGCTGTTCCCACCCTGTCCTCCCCCTCCACCTGGCTGTTCCCACCCTGTCCTCCCCCTCCACCTGGCTGCTCCCACCCTGTCCTCCCCCTCCACCTGGCTGCAACCATCAATACTTTTTCAAGACACTGTGTATTTATGTGGGTGTGTATATATAATTGCATTTCTATAGTTGCCCCTCCCCTACTTTTGTCCCTTGTGCCCCCCCCTAAATATGAAAGCTGGAGATGCCACTCTCTCTAACCGCCCCCCCCCCACCCCGCAATTCTGCATCTAAAAAAAAGACTGCCATTACTGTGCAGGTGCAGGCAGCAGAGAGATGACATCATCTCTCACTGCCCGCCCTCACTCTGGAACAACAGGGACACTGGTGCCATGATGATTGACGCGCCAACACCAGCCATTTCCCCAACAAATTGCCCACAAAATTTTTGGCAGTGCCCCACCTGAGATTAGACTCTGGATCTGCCCCTGATTCCCCCATTGTCAGAATATGATGCATATTTTTTTTCTGCAAATCTGGGTGCATTTTTCCAATGCGTGTGTGTTGCCTTAGTATGTTAAGGCGCTATTCAGGATGAATGTCAATACAAAGATATTAAAGGGCTCTAAATGATTGGGTTTACATATAGTTTAAGGGGTCACATTTGCTGTGTGGATGTTGTAAGCACAAGCACCATGGATGATTGCCATAGTTTTAAATATGATCATCTCCTATGATCATCAGCTCCATCTAGTGGTCATAATGTGGTATTTATATTGAGGTATTTCAGGAAAATACAGCATTATGACCACTAGGTGGGGACGATCACAGGAGATAATCATACAGAGAAAGGACATAGGGTTTACCATAGAGCAGCTACAAACTTGTAAACACTGCCATCTACTGGCTGAAGAATATATCTGTAGTTGTTGTACAAAAATACTCTGTGGTTAATGGTTAGTGGGAGGGACTGGAAGCTTCCTGAAAACATCACAGCACCCTGCCTCTGTACTCCTCTTCAAAGCCATCATCACTGATACATGCAGTGGGTTGGTTCTTGGGAGGAGTTATGCAAATATTAAAATGCCCTGATGGGTGGAGGTCAGTCTGGAGTAGACTGGCTGTATTTGCATGCAGACCACCCTAGGTAACACCTTTATGTAATGCTAAGCTCCTACAATCATAGCTCCCAATTGTCCCTGATTTGAGGGACTGTCCCTGATTTGGAGCAATGTCCCTCTGTCCCTCTTTCCTCCTCATTTGTCCCTCATTTTGGTCTGATCTATATAGTTGTATATTAAAATGCACCTTTTATCTTTCAAAAAGTGTTTCCCAGCGCTAAACCTTTCATCCAAAATCTAAATTGCTGCATTTGTGAACTTTAAAAGCCAATATAAATGAATAGTAGTGGTAAAAAAGCCCTTGTGGATTTAATTAACCTTTTTTTGTTAATTCTCCTTTAAGGGGGTGTGGCAGGGGGCGTGTCCTATGCCTACATACGTTTTCTAGTAGGTGTCCCTCATTGCCATCTCAAAATGTTGGGAGGTATGCTTACAATTGAAAGAACTGAAATCCAATGAATGAAGGGGGCAGGCTAGGGGAAGTTAGGTTGGGGAGGAAAGAGCTTTGCCCGTGGTGTGTGAAGACACTCCAAAAACTCCACCCAGTTCCAAAAAAAGTGCACACATAAATGTGAGACACAAAACCTGCAACGGGTGTACACATAGTCCTCCAAAAGGAGAAGAACCTGATCCGTCTGGGGCATTAGGCTCCAGACGGGGACCGAGGAACTTAGACTTGGTCCATCTGGCCGAAACCAGACGGACCCCGTTCTCTGGGAGATCTGCTGAAACAGACCCACCCTAGAACTAGGTGGGGCTCCCCTGAGGGGCGACCCCATGAGAGAGGGCGAACCAAGCCAGAAGGCCGTGTCCGCCCCCTCCCAAGACGTTCAGGGCAGGCCCGAGGACCTACACCCTACCAAACCTGCAAAAACGTCTACAACAAAAAAAAAGGCAAAAAGTGATAAACAGTCAATAAATTAAGAAAGTGGGGGAAGGAAGTGGAGAGAGGAAGTGAAAGTGTCATTGTGCAATACAATGGCCGGCCCTTCACCGAGGAATAAAAAAATTCCTCTGGTTCTAGCCAAAAGGCTCGGCCCAAGAGGCAGGTGTGAAAAAAGTGTGTGGTAGTGCAGTGACCTTGGTGCCGCAACACAAAGTGACCCTCACTCACAGTGAATTTATGGCACCCCCTGGACTGCCACTTCCGGGGCACATACACCACGGGCTTCTTCCGGTTTTAACCACTTGCCGACCAGCCGCCGCAGTTTTACTGTGGCATAATGGCATGGCTGGGCGAAACGATGTTATGTTACGTCGCTTCGCCCTGTGGCCCCTAGGTTTTTTTGGGCTGGAGCACCCCTCCCCCTCCTCATTACCTCTTTTTTAGTGGCTACCAGTGCATAGGAGGAATCCCTTCAGTTCTCCCACAGAGAGGAGTTTGTCTCCCATGGTTGAGACACAGGATCTTTCATTCTATTACTAGGGTAGGACTCACCAATTTGGGGTACTTTGTCGTAGTAAGTGGGCTTAGCACTATATGACCATATAGTGTGACCAAACCCCCGTATTTTTTTGAATACAGTATGTTCAGGTGTTTTTAACTAGCCTTGCAGGAAATGTCATTCTTGAATGTGTGCGCTGTAATCTGTTTTGTACTGTGGCCACTAGGGGGCACGTGCCCACTGCTCTCCCCCAGAGCCGATGCCTGGCGATCGCAATCACCGCTGGGCTCCTGCGATCGCTGCTTTCACACCGAGAACCGGGATCTGTATGTGTCTAAACACACAGTTTCCGGTCCTCTGAGGGGAGAAGAGACAGATCGTCTGTTCCTACAGAGTAGGAACAGCGATCTGTCATCTCCCCTACACAGTCCCCTCCCCCCTTCAGTTAGAACACACAATAGAGAACAATAGTGTTACCCCTTCCCTGCCAGTGACATTTTTACAGTAATCAGTGCATTTTTATAGCACTGATCGCTATATGAATGCCAATGGTCCCAAAAATGTGTCAAAAGTGTCCGATTTATCCGCCATAATGTCGCAGTCCCGATAAAAAACACAGATCGCCGCCATTACTAGTAAAAAAAAAATAATAATAAAAATGCCATAAACTATCCCCTATTTTGTAGACGCTATAACTTTTCCGCAAACCAATCAATAAACGCTTATTGCAATTTTTTTTTACCAAAAATATGTAGAAGAATACATATCGGCCTAAACTGAGGAAAAATTAGCTTTTTTAAAAAGAAAATTGGGGGATATTTATTATAGCAAAAAGTTTTTAAAAATTGAGTTTTTTTCAAAATTTACTCTCTTTTTTTGTTTATAGCGCAAAAAATAAAAACCGCAGAGGCGATCAAATACCACCAAAAGAAAGCTCTATTTGTGGGGAAAAAAGGACGTCAATTTTGTTTGGGCGCAACATCGCACGACCGCGCAATTGTCAGTTAAATCGACGCAGTGCCGAATCGCAAAAAGTGTTCTGGTCAGTAAGGTGGTAAAACCTTTCCAGGGCTGAAGCGGTTAAATATCAATGTACTGTCATGATATACAGAGAAGGAAAATCTCATCGGTGAAGTGGGGAAGCAGCAGGCGCTTTTCTCGATGTCATGGCCTTACACCGCGCTGACATCGGACTTTCTTGGTTCTTATCTATCAAGCACACCTGTCAATAGGGGAATTGATTTGCCGTCTGCCGCTCAGAGAGTCTGCGCCTCCTGGGTGTTAAGTGAAAGCATCAAGCAGAACTCTTGCTGTCTGGACATTAATGAGCCCCTTATATCAGCGAGATTTTCTGCAACTTGTATGAGGCGCCGTCCGGAGTCATGACTACTCGCTGCTGCAGAGACAATAAGGAGCCTTAGAGGTCCCTCCAAGCAATCTACCCCGATACTACTTCTGTGTGCAGGACTTGTACATGTTTATGACTAAGGCCCTCAGAGGGTGAAACACGTCAGTGTTTCGACGTATCTCGGAACTTTTAACCCTGGAAGATTCAATAAAGGATCTCTATGATGTCTATTTACCGGGTTGCTGACTGTGTCTTCGGTTTGAACATATTTATGTAGACCCTGCAGGGGGGTATTTAGACCATTGTCCTTCTTTGGTACACGACTCCATTCACACTGAAATGTGCCCCAGCTCAGGAAAATGCATGTGCAGTGACATGCGTTGGCATGCTGTGTTGCATCTTAACATACACTGTGTTGTGCTATATTACTTTTTTTAACTTCAGCAGGGGCGTAACTAGAAATAGCAGGGCCCCATAGCAAAATGTTGTATGGGGCCCCCCTGCAAACAGCCCCCCCCCCCCCACAGCTGCCCTAGTGTCAATGCAGCGTGACCTGTGCCCAATGCAGCGTGACCTGTGCCCCATACAGTGTGACCTGTGCCGCATACAGCGTGACCTGTGCCCAATGCAGCGTGACCTGTGCCCCATACAGTGTGACCTGTGCCGCATACAGCGTGACCTGTGCCCAATGCAGCGTGACCTGTGCCACATACAGCGTGACCTGTGCCCAATGAAGCGTGACCTGTGCCCCATACAGTGTGACCTGTGCCCCATACAGCGTGACCTGTGCCCAATACAGCGTGACCTGTGCCCAATGCAGCGTGACCTGTGCCCCATACAGCGTGACCTGTGCCCCATACAGCCCCACCTATGCAGAGGAAGAGGCAAGCCACCCGGATCAGCAGAGAGCGGGATTGCCCGCTGTAATAGCTTTCATTTGAATTTCCCGTCTTCCCGGGGCTCATCGTCACATAGCCCCACCTCTTGGCCCGACGCCTTTGATGACGTCACGTGTCCCGCATTGGATCGGCGTTCTGTCTATCAAAGGCACCGGGCCAAAAGGTGGAGCTATGTGACGTGAGCCCCGGGAACACTGGAAGTTCTAATGAAAGCTCTTACATCGGGCAATTCAGCTCTCTGCTGATACGGACAGCTCGCCTCTTCCTTTCCTCTCTCTTCCCCTGGCTGGGAGACTGTGCCGGCGGTGCTCTTATCCTCACTGGGCCCCACTCGGCTGCGGGCCCCATAGCGCCCGCATGGGTCGCTATGGTGGTAGTTACGCCCCTGAACTTCAGTAAGCTGGATCACAGGTATAATTTTAAAGCGGTAATAAACCCAAAAGCAAGTTTATTATATTGCAGCATACCAAATCTTGGATGTGATGGCTGCATTAGTTTTCTTTTTTTTTAAGGCTTTCTTTCTTCTATTTTCATCCAGCCAGCTGTTGTTTTTCAAAAGAACAAGCTCTGCAGCAGAATGCATTAGTTACAGAGGTGAGAAAAATCACTTAAGACTGCCAGGGGTGCTTACAATGGTCCGCTTTTATTTATGTAAAACCTTTATTGCAAAAGGTAAAAGAAACTGTTTGCTGTAACTGATTATAATGTGTCAGCTAGAGTTTGGCTGCAATTTGTTAGTCTATCTAAATATATTAGTATATTTAACATTCCCCTCCCTCCAGACTAATAGGGCGTACACACGGTCGGACTTTGTTCGGACATTCCGACAACAAAATCCTAGGATTTTTTCCGACGGATGTTGGCTCAAACTTGTCTTGCATACACACGGTCACACAAAGTTGTCGGAAAATTCGATCGTTCTAAACGCGGTGACGTAAAACACGTACGTCGGGACTATAAACGGGGCAGTGGCCAATAGCTTTCATCTCTTTATTTATTCTGAGCATGCGTGGCACTTTGTGCGTCGGATTTGTGTACACACGATCGGAATTTCCGACAACGGATTTTGTTGTCGGAAAATTTTATCTCCTGCTCTCCAACTTTGTGTGTCGGAAAATCCGATGGAAAATGTCCGATGGAGCCCACACACGGTCGGAATTTCCGACAACATGCTCCGATCAGACATTTTCCATCGGAAAATCCGACCGTGTGTACGGGGCATAACAAGGCTGCTGTGTCTGCTGTGCCTCCTGTGCTCCTTCAACCAGAGTGGGGGGGGGGGGGGGCGCACACAAGAGGTATATTACTGGGCAGATCACCAGGTGAAAACAGAGGAGACAAAAGTCTAAAAAATAAAACAAATGCAGCCACCACATCTAATGCTAAGTAAGCTGCAATATATAACATTTTTGATTTGGGGTTTATTACAGCTTTGGTCCCTTTCAGACAGAGCGGATCCACTTGCTCAGCGGGGGATCTCTCTGCTGATCCATGTCCGCTCCGCATAGCGCAGCCCGCCGCTCTCCATGGGGCGGTTGGATGGAAATGGACTGCATGTCCGTTTCCATCCGATTGTCATCCAATCCGCTGGACAGATGGCGAACGTATCCCCATCCGTCTGTTTTTACCAGATTTTATCGGATGCCGGCGGGTGTCAGCAGACACATGCCCGCTAACATCCGCCCCACAGAGAACAATGGATAGTCCGATCGGGTCTGCCTGAAAAACGGACAGGTGGACCCGATCGGTCCGCTGGTGTGAAAGGGTCCTTTAACTGCTTGCCGCCCGCCCACCGTCAAATGACAGCTGGGCGGTGCGGCTCTCGTTCTGGGACGCCGTCAGATGATGGCGTCCCAGGACAGCCGCTCCCGCGTCCGCTGCTCTTTAACCATGTGATCAGCTGTGTCCACAACTGACAGGCTCTGTGAAGGGACACAGGAAGAGCCGCAGCTGCGAGGGGATTTCCACCCCTTCTTCTCCTCCTTGAGCCGAGCAGCTCTCATTCACCCGGCAATGCCCGCTCCTATTGGCTACTTTCAGGGCTAATGGCTGGGAAACTAACACCGAGAGGATTATGGGACATGTAGTCCCGGATACCAGCAGGCCCAGGACGATTCCCTGAGAGTGCACTGCAGCCCCCAACATGCCAAGTAGGAGGAGGGGAGAGGGGTACCGTGAAAGGAGAAGAGGGACCACAAGGCTCTTGGGTGGAGGGAGCCAGAGAGAGAAAGTGCCAGTGATCTGATTATACTATAGATTCCCCAAGGTAAGAACTTACCTCCAGGTGGTGGGATGAGGGGGGGCGGGAATGTAGGTTTCCATAGAGGTACAGGACCTTATCACCGGCTGCTCCCACTCTGTCCTCCCCTCCACCTGGCTGCATCCACCCTGTCCTCCCTTCCACCTGACTACTTCCACCTTGTCCTCCCCCTCCACCTGGCTGCTCCCACACTGTCCTCCCCTCTACCTGGCTGCTCCCACCCTGTCCTCCCCCTCCACCTGGCTGCTCCCACCCTGTCCTCCCCCTCTACCTGGCTGCTCCCACCCTGTCCTCCCCCTCCACCTGGCTGCTCCCACCCTGTCCTCCCCTCTACCTGGCTGCTCCCACCCTGTCCTCCCCCTCCACCTGGCTGCTCCCACCCTGTCCTCCCCTCTACCTGGCTGCTCCCACCCTGTCCTCCCCCTCCACCTGGCTGCTCCCACCCTGTCCTCCCCTCTACCTGGCTGCTCCCACCCTGTCCTCCCCCTCCACCTGGCTGCTCCCACCCTGTCCTCCCCCTCCACCTGGCTGCTCCCACCCTGTCCTCCCCTCTACCTGGCTGCTCCCACACTGTCCCCCCCCCCCCCCACCTGGCTGCATCCACCCTGTCCTCCCCTCTACCTGGCTGCTCCCACCCTGTCCTCCCCCTCCACCTGGCTGTTCCCACCCTGTCCTCCCCCTCCACCTGGCTGTTCCCACCCTGTCCTCCCCCTCCACCTGGCTGCTCCCACCCTGTCCTCCCCCTCCACCTGGCTGCAACCATCAATACTTTTTCAAGACACTGTGTATTTATGTGGGTGTGTATATATAATTGCATTTCTATAGTTGCCCCTCCCCTACTTTTGTCCCTTGTGCCCCCCCCTAAATATGAAAGCTGGAGATGCCACTCTCTCTAACCGCCCCCCCCCCCACCCCGCAATTCTGCATCTAAAAAAAGACTGCCATTACTGTGCAGGTGCAGGCAGCAGAGAGATGACATCATCTCTCACTGCCCGCCCTCACTCTGGAACAACAGGGACACTGGTGCCATGATGATTGACGCGCCAACACCAGCCATTTCCCCAACAAATTGCCCACAAAATTTTTGGCAGTGCCCCACCTGAGATTAGACTCTGGATCTGCCCCTGATTCCCCCATTGTCAGAATATGATGCATATTTTTTTTCTGCAAATCTGGGTGCATTTTTCCAATGCGTGTGTGTTGCCTTAGTATGTTAAGGCGCTATTCAGGATGAATGTCAATACAAAGATATTAAAGGGCTCTAAATGATTGGGTTTACATATAGTTTAAGGGGTCACATTTGCTGTGTGGATGTTGTAAGCACAAGCACCATGGATGATTGCCATAGTTTTAAATATGATCATCTCCTATGATCATCAGCTCCATCTAGTGGTCATAATGTGGTATTTATATTGAGGTATTTCAGGAAAATACAGCATTATGACCACTAGGTGGGGACGATCACAGGAGATAATCATATTACAATAAACACTGCAATCATTCATAGCGCCTGTGTGAAGACATCTGCAAACCAAATTTTTTACATAGACCCCATAGTCTCTTCTCTACTTTGTACTTCTCTTTTTTGCTACCTTTTATAATGATTTTTTAAACCACATGTGTCAAACACAAGGCTCGCTGGTCTGAATCCCACCCAACCATGCCATTTCACGTGGCCCTCGCACCTCTCCTACAGCTGCAGCACCCCTCTCATCTCCGTCCCACGCCTTTCTCTTAGCAGTCAGCAGCAAAGAGGAGGACAGATCTCCTCTGCCAGAGAGGCTCTGATCAACAGTCGGCAGCATAGAGGAGGACAGAACTCCTCCTACAGATCCTGCAACCTCACTGTACAGCTGCATAACCCCCTCATCTCTATCTCCTGACAACTCATGGGGCCGGGCCCGGGCAATAGGAGAAGATTATGGGGCCCCCAGGCAATAGGAGATTATGGGGCCCCCAGGCAATAGATTATGGGGCCACACAGTATACACACACACACACACACACACAGTATGCACACACACACACAGTATACACACACACACACACAGTATACACACACAGAATACACATACACACACTGAAAAGGTACTGGAGAGGCGGGGCAGCTATAATCTAGGGATTAAAAAAAAAACACAGATTTTTACATACTGTCCCTGGTTTTATTGAGGCTGGGAACCCTGATGGGGCCCCTTAGTGGCATGGGGCCCTAAGGCAGTGCCCGAGTGCCCGAATGGTCAGTCCGCCCCCGCTCCCATGGTCTCAGCATCCAGCAGACTCCGGCAGCTGACTCCAGCCCTCCTCTGGTCCTCCTCCAGACCCTGCACTTTATGCTTCCCAGTTCTGCCCCCAGCTTCTTCCTGGCAGCAGCACAAGGTAAAGGGGGGGTGGTGCAGTGTGATGTAAGGGAGGGTGGGGAGCTCTTGACTTCTGATGTAAGGGGGGGGGCTGCTCTTGACATCCGGTCTTATGCCCCGTACACACGGTCGGATTTTCCGACGGAAAATGTGTGATAGGACCTTGTTGTCGGAAATTCCGACCGTGTGTAGGCTCCATCACACATTTTCCATCGGATTTTCCGACACACAAAGTTTGAGAGCAGGATATAAAATTTTCCAACAACAAAATCCGTTGTCGGAAATTCCGATCGTGTGTACACAAATCCGACGGACAAAGTGCCACGCATGCTCAGAATAAATAAAGAGATGAAAGCTATTGGCCACTGCCCCGTTTATAGTCCCGACGTACGTGTTTTACGTCACTGCGTTTAGAACGATCGGATTTTCCGACAACTTCGTGTGACCGTGTGTATGCAAGACAAGTTTGAGCCAACATCCGTCGGAAAAAATCCTAGGATTTTGTTGTCGGAATGTCCGAACAAAGTCCGACCGTGTGTACGGGGCATTATAGATACAATCGGTCCTTTGAAGGTAACCATAATGCTGATGCGGCCCGCAATGAAATTTAGTTTGACACCCCCCCCCCCCCCCCCCCGAGCTAAACAGCGAAAAACATTGTTGTTATTAAAAGCATATTAATAGCGTATCTGCAAATTAGTGATTCAAAGAGCCCAATAAACAGAAACATAAATTATCTTCTTTATTATCCCATTATAAAAAGTCCTACATACAATAATTAAAGTTTTGGAGAGTCGTTTGTAATGAATCGCTATATTAATACCCGGTGAGGGTTATATGAGTTTTTGTTCTTCTTCACTAATTACACTTTGGGGAAAGTTTTAAAGCATCAGAGCACCTTCCTAATAAAGATACAAATGAACTGTTTGCTTCTCATAGTTGGACGATTTATCAACAACCACAATCATCATTTCATCCTTTTTTTTTAGAAAAGGATTTTATTGGGGTCTCCGAAAACATGTGCAAAAAGAAATGTGCCGAGGGGAGGGGGGGAGAAAGAACAGACAATGTTTTGCGGTGGAATCTTAGACGCCTCCTGGCTCTTTAAGAGATTTTAGATGCCAGGAGGCGGGGCAGGATTTATGATCACGTGACCGCCGCGATTGACCGGAAAGCTCTGGATCTCAAGAAGCGATTGGGAGCTTTCCATTGGCCCGTCGGTAACTGTGTCGGGAGCGTACAGGGCGCAGCCGTGTCTGCAAATTGGTACACAAATATGCGACCGCTCGGCGCCAATGACGTGCGCAAAGTGGTCATGTGACGTCCAGCAGGTTAAGCCGTGATCCCGCGCCCGCAGGGGTCGCACAGTGTGGCGATCTTTGGTGTATCACTCTGACACACCGCAATGTCGATCGAGGTAAAGAGCCTATGACGTAGGCTCTTTACCAAGTGATCAGCTGTGACCAATCGCAGCTGATCACAGCATGTAACCAGGAAGGGGTGGTAAACGGCTTTCCTCGGTTCGCGCTGACAGGAGAGCGATCGGCAGATCTCCTGTCAGAGGGGGGTCTGCGCTGATATTCAGCGCATTGATTATCAGCTCAGCCCCCATCAGAGGTGCCCACCACAGCTGCCAATCACTGCCCATCAGCTGCCAGTCAGTGCTCACCAAAGTGCCAGTCAGTGCCCTTCAAAGTGTCAATCAGTGCCCATCAGTAACGCCTGTCAGTGCCATTCACAGATGCCAATCAGTGTCCATCAGTAATGACTGTCAGTACCTCATCATCCGTGCTGCCCATCAGTGCCATCTATTAGTGCCCATCAGTAATGACTGTCAGTACCTCATCATCCGTGCTGCCCATCAGTGCCATCTATTAGTGCCCATCAGTAATGACTGTCAGTACCTCATCATTAGTGCTGCCTGTCAGTGTCATCTATTAGTGCCCATCAGTGCCGCCTGTCAGTGCCCATCAGTAATGACTGTCAGTACCTCATCAGTGCTGCCCATCAGTGACATCTATTAGTGCCCATCAGTGCTGCCTGTCAGTGCCCATTAATAATGACTGTCAGTACCTCATCATCAGTGCTGCCCATCAGTGCCATCTATTAGTGCCCATCAGTAATGACTGTCAGTACCTCATCATCAGTGCTGCCCGTCAATGCCATCTATTAGTGCCCATCAGTGCCAATCAGTGCTGCATATCAGTGCCACCTATCAGTGCCCATCATTTCTACATATTAGTGCCACCCTATCAGTGCCAACTCATCAGTGCCCATCGGTGAAGGAGAAAACAAAATTTTATAACATTTTTTTTTTCAAAAATGTAGGTTTTTTTCCGTTTGTTTAGCAAAAATAAAAAAAATCCAGCGGTGATCAAATACCACCAAAAGAAAGCTCTATTTGTGTGAAAAAAATAATAAAAATTTCATATGTGTACAGTGTTGTATGACCGCGCAATTGTCATTCAAAGTGTGACAGCGCTGAAAGCTGAAACATGTCCTGGGCAGGAAGGGGGGGAAAGTGCCCGGTATTGAAGTGGTTAAATGGTAGTTATTTGTGTCCGGATTTCATTTTTAAAGAAAGGCGTATGTGGCACCCCTTTAGATGTGCATGCTGGCTGTTTATTCCTGGCAGCCAGTCTTAAGCTAATTAGGCTTAGTTCACACTTATGGTTGAAAACAAATGTGCGGTTGAGCTGAGCTGCATCTTTACCGCCCTTCCCTTTAAGCGGCAAAGTAAAACCTCAAGTCATTCTGGGGTCCATTGTGGAGTTTTTTGCACATGTGCGCGGTCCTGTGAACTGCTTTCTGGGGTTTCTGCATCACTCACCCCCCAGGGGGGCAGATTGCGAGATCTCATGCAAGCCCAGAAATAGCACAGATAGGTGCAGACCCGGCAAAGATTCCTGCGGCATTTCTGTGCCAGAAATGAATTCAAGATGGCGGCACTGAAGAGGAGCTGTGTAGGGAGAACTTTCCCTATAAGCAAGACAACGCTGGACACCATTGACTATTATTATTATTATACAGGATTTATATATTTATCTATCTATCTATCTATCTATCTATCTATCTATCTATCTATCTATCTATCTATCTATCTATCTATCTATCTATATCGATATAGATAGATATATATATATCTATATATATATATATATATATATATATATATATATATATATATATATAGATAGATAGATAGATAGATAGATAGATAGATAGATAGATAGATAGATAGATAGATAGATAGATAGATAGATAGATAGATATATATCTATCTCTATCTATATATATATATATATCTATATCTATATATATCTATATATATATAGATATATATAGATATATATAGATATAGATATATATATCTATATCTAGATAGATAGATAGATAGATAGATAGATAGGGCCGTTTTTAAGGCAGGGCAAAAGGGGCACCTGTCATTGTTGTGGGGCCCAAAGCAGCTGCCTCATACTTGGCAACTATCCCAGTTTAAATTCCCTTATCCCTTGAGGTTTTAGTCCCGTGCTGTGTCCCAATATCTCAGTGTGAAGTTGTGTTATTAATGCTGCCCAGCTCTGCCCTATTGTTGTGTACAGATAACTCACCTGCAGACCCTGTGTTTATATGTAAATACTGACATTGATATGTAAATAGTGACGGCATTCATATGTAAAGCGGCAGACCGGCAGGATTCATATGTAAATAGAGGCAGAATTCATATGTATATCATGCACCCCTGGAGGTCATATCCACCATCAACTATACTGAATGCTGCCCACTGGGGAGGTAAAGGGCATACTTGAAAGTCCTGCCTACAACTGCGGTCATTAAGCCTAACATCAACCTGTTCTGCAAAGGTAAGCAAATTAGTGGGGAGGGGGGGTAGTGTGGGGTGTGCAGAGGTAGGCAGCGAAGGAATTACAGTTTGGGGTGAACAGATGAGCAAGGAGGGGATGTATAGAGGTAAGTAAGGTGGGTGCAAAGATGAGCAGAGGAGGCAGGTAGAGTTAAAGGGGAGGAGGAGTGGAGAGGATGGGGAGGTTT
Organism: Aquarana catesbeiana; assembly: GCF_042186555.1. Classification (NCBI taxonomy): domain Eukaryota; kingdom Metazoa; phylum Chordata; class Amphibia; order Anura; family Ranidae; genus Aquarana; species Aquarana catesbeiana. Next base: position 390,025,622 of record NC_133329.1, read on the forward strand.
GGGGTGCAGAGGTTAGCATGGGTTTAAGGAAACAAAGGTGTACTGACAGGGTGGATAAAGATGTAGGTCATGTGTAGGGCAGCCCATTCATTTCAATGGGCTGCTCTATGCGCTACAAATGCGGAAGAAACTCCCAAACCCTTTTCCAAAATGAGTGAGCAGTATTGATGTACAGTAATCTCTAGCAACCAATCAACAAGCAGAAATTATGTGCTGTAACCTCTAGCAACCAGTGAGTGAGTGGTAATGATACACTGTAACCTCTGGCAACCAATCGCAATCGCTGTCTGATCCAGGGCCGGTCCCAGGCGGGTGCACGGGGTGCAGTGCACCCGGGCGCCAGAGAGGTGGGGGCGCTGAAGCGCCAGAGTGCTCCCCTCCCTCCTCCTCCTCCTCTCCGTGTCCAGAGCAGGCTCTCACCACAGGTCACGGCCGCGGAGCGGCCGCTATGTTTTTTTCGCTGCTGCTAGAGCCCATCCCCCCCCTCCCTCCTTCTCCTGTCAGAGAAGGAGAGCAGCCGCCGGACATCGGAGCGGCTGGTCTCTGTGTGGAGAGAGACCAGCCGCTCAGTGACTTCGCTGAGGGGGAGAGCGGTCCGTGCCTGCAGCCTGATAGGCTGACACACACAGGTTCTCCTCCTCTGTCTCTCACTCCCGCGGCCCGCCCAAGCCTGTCTAGACAACTGCTCTTCACCCGGGCGGCGGGGCTGCACACTGTCCTCTCTAGCTGCCGCCCGGGTTTTAATGGGTCTCTAGCTAGAGTACTAATAGAGGGAGGTTTGTCTCTGGGGCGGTCTGTACTAATCGAGGGGGATTTGTCCTGGGGGGTCTGTACTAATGGGGGGGGGTTGTCCTGGGGGGTCTGTACTAATGGGGGGGTTGCCCTGGGGGAGTCTACTAATGGGGGGGTTGTCCTGGGGGAGTCTGTACTAATGGGGGGGTTGTCCTGGTGGGGGGTCTGTACCAATAGAGGGGGGGCATTGTCCCGGGGGGTCTGTACTAAAGGAGGGGGCTTTGTCCTGGTGGGGGGTCTGTACCAATAGAGGGGGGGCATTGTCCCGGGGGGTCTGTACTAAAGGAGGGGGCTTTGTCCTGGTGGGGGGTCTGTACCAATAGAGGGGGGGCATTGTCCCGGGGGGTCTGTACTAAAGGAGGGGGCTTTGTCCTGGTGGGGGGTCTGTACTAATGGAGGGGGGTTGTCCTGGGGGGGTCTGTACTAATGAAGGTGGGATTTGTCCTGGGGGGGTCTGTACTAAAGGGAGGGGGGTTTGTCCTGGTGGGGAGTCTGTACTAATGGGGGGTTGTCCTGGGGGGGTCTGTACTAATGGGGGGCTTGTCCTGGGGGCGGGTCTGTACTAAAGGGAGGGGGGTTTGTCCTGGTGGGGAGTCTGTACTAATGGGGGGGTTGTCCTGGGGGGGTCTGTACTAATGGGGGGCTTGTCCTGGGGGGTCTGTACTAATGGAGTGGGTTTGTCCTGGGGGAGTCTGTATTAATGGAGGGGGGGTTGTCCTGGGGGGGTCTGTACTAATGAAGGGGGATTTGTCCTGGGGGTGGCTGTACTAATGGAGGGATCTTGCCTTGGGGGGTCTGCACTAATGGGGGGTTGTCCTGGGGGGTCTGTACTAAAGGAGGGGGGTTTGTCTTGGTGGGGGGTCTGTACTAATGGAGGGGATTTGTCCTGGTGGGGGGTCTGTACTAATGGGGGGGCTTGTCCTGGGGGGTCTGTACTAATAGAGGGGGGGTTGTCCTGGGGGGTCTGTACTAATGAAGGGGGATTTGTCCTGGGGGTACTAATGGAGGGATCTTGCCCTGGGGGGGGTCTGCACTAATGGGGGGGTTGTCCTGGGGGGTCTGTACTAATGGAGGGGGGTTTTGTCCTGGTGGGGGGTCTGTACTAATGGAGGGGGGGTTCTCCTGGGGGGTCTGTACTAATGGAGGGGGCTTTGTCCTGGTGGGGGTCTGTACTAATGGAGGGGGGTTGTCCTGGGGGGTCTGTACTAATGAAGGGGGGATTTGTCCTGGCGGGTCTGTACTAATGGCGGGGATTTGTCCTAGGGGGGTCTGTACTAATGGAGGGGGGGTTTGTCCTGGGGGGTCTGTACTAATGGAGGGGGGTTTGTCCTGTTGGGGTCCGTACTAATAGAGGGGGGTTGTCCTGGGGGGTCTGTACTAATGAATGGGGGATTTGTCCTGGGGGGGTCTGTACTAATGCAGGGGGGTTTCTCCTGGGTGGTGGTCTGTACTAATGGAGGGGGGATTTGTCCTGGGGGGGTCTGTACTAAAGGAGGGGGTTTATCCTGGGGGGTCTGTACCAATGGAGGGGGGGTGTTTGTCCGGGGGAGTCTGTACTAATGGAGGGGGGTTTGTCCTGGGAGGGGGGTTGTTACTAATGGAGGGGGGGTTTGTCCTGTGGGGGTCTGTACTAGTGGAGGGGGGTTTTCCTGGGGGGGTCTACACTGCAGCTGCGGGCTCTTCTTTTGCCCCTTCCCCTCCCTCTCCTCCACACGTGCACTGCTATACTAGTGAGCGGTGCTGGCCGGCACAGCCTCCCACTATGTTTCTTCCCCTGCTTTCATATCAGCCAGGGAAAAAATAGAATAGAAAAAGGAGCATAGAAGAGGATTGTGGGACATGTAGTCCCGAGGACTGACAGCCCCACTGTAACACGGAAACTGCAGCCCACACAGCATGCTCAGCTGAATGGGAGAGAGAGAGAGACAGGAGCCTGGGAAAGCTTTCAGGGAAGTACACCCTGGACTCCAGAGGGAGAGGGGAGTGCTGAGGGAACACCATCAGAGAGGGAACGCCGCTGCCCTGCGCCGCCAGAGGGAAAGCCACACAGCCTAGCGCCATCCCTGGTGGAGAAAGGAATGGAGTCATTGCCGGAATACAGATCTGGGTGCTACCCAGCGGAGTCACCACGGGCAATTCAGAGTGAGCTGACTCCTGATCAGAGGAACCGTTGCTGTATCGCTGGGTCAGGTGAGAGGGCCGATCGGCCATTATCTACTAACGTCCATAGGAACTGCAGTCTCTGACCATCTTCTTGTTCTGACCACCTCTTGTATAATGTCCGCAGTCTCTGACCATCTCCTGTATTATATCTGCAGTCTCTGACCATCTCTTGTATCATGTCTGCAGTCTCTGACCATCTCTTGTATCATGTCTGCAGTCTCTGACCATCTCTTGTATCATGTCTGCAGTCTCTGACCATCTCTTGTATCATGTCTGCAGTCTCTGACCATCTCTTGTATCATGTCTGCAGTCTCTGACCATCTCTTGTATCATGTCTGCAGTCTCTGACCATCTCTTGTAGCATATCTGCAGTCTCTGACCATCTCTTGTATCATGTCTGCAGTCTCTGACCATCTCTTGTATCATGTCTGCAGTCTCTGACCATTTCCTGTACTATGTCTGCAGTCTCTGACCATCTCCTGTATCATGTCTGCAGTCTCTGACTATCTCCTGTACTATGTCTGCAGTCTCTGACCATCTCCTGTATCATGTCTGCAGTCTCTGACCATCTCCTGTATCATGTCTGCAGTCTCTGACCATCTCCTGTATCATGTCTTCAGTCTCTGACCATCTTCTGTACTATGTCTTCAGTCTCTGACCATCTCCTGCACTATGTCTGCAGTCTCTGACCATCTCCTGTATCATGTCTGCAGTCTCTGACCATCTCCTGTATCATGTCTGCAGTCTCTGACCATCTCCTGTATCATGTCTGCAGTCTCTGACCATCTCCTGCACTGTGTTTGCAGTCTCTGACCATTTCCTGTATCATGTCTTCAGTCTCTGACCATCTCCTGTGCTATGTCTGCAGTCTCTGACCATCTCCTGTATCATGTCTGCAGTCTCTGACCATCTCTTATATCATGTCTGCAGTCTCTGACCATCTCCTGTACTATGTCTGCAGTCTCTGACCATCTCCTGTACTATGTCTACAGACTCTGACCATCTCCTGTATCATGTCTGCAGTCTCTGACCATCTCTTGCACTGTGTTTGCAGTCTCTGACCATTTCCTGTATCATGTCTTCAGTCTCTGACCATCTCCTGTGCTATGTCTGCAGTCTCTGACCATCTCTTGTATCATGTCTGCAGTCTCTGACCATCTCCTGTACTATGTCTGCAGTCTCTGACCATCTCCTTTACCATGTCTGAAGTCTCTGATCACCTCTTGTACCATGTCTGCAATCTCTGATCATCTCCTGTACCATGTCTGGAGTCTCTGACCATCTCCTGTATCATGTCTGCAGTCTCTGACCATCTCCTGTATCATGTCTGCAGTCTCTGACCATCTCTTGTATCATGTCTGCAGTCTCTGACCATCTCCTGTACTATGTCTACAGACTCTGACCATCTCCTGTAACATGTCTGCAGTCTCTGACCATCTCCTTTACCAAGTCTGAAGTCTCTGATCACCTCTTGTACCATGTCTGCAGTCTCTGATCATCTCCTGTACCATGTCTGGAGTCTCTGACCATCTCCTGTATCATGTCTGCAGTCTCTGACCATCTCTTGTATCATGTCTGCAGTCTCTGACCATCTCCTGTACTATGTCTGCAGTCTCTGACCATCTCCTGTACTATGTCTACAGACTCTGACCATCTCCTGTAACATGTTTGCAGTCTCTGACCATCTCCTTTATCGTGTCTGAAGTCTCTGATCACCTCTTGTACCATGTCTGCAGTCTCTGATCATCTCCTATACCATGTCTGGAGTCTCTGACCATCTCTTGTATCATGTCTGCAGTCTCTGACCATCTCCTGTATTATGTCTGCAGTCTCTGACCATCTCCTGTACTATGTCTGCAGTCTCTGACCATCTCCTGCACTATGTCTGCAGTCTTTGACCATCTCCTGTACTATGATTGCAGTCTCTGACTGTCTCTTGTATCATGTCTGCAGTCTTTGACCGCATCCTGTATTATGTCTGGGGACTCTTTCTAACAGACAGCCCTCTCTGTGTGCATCAGAGAGACTCCCTTCCAGGTCTTATTAGTGTACTCTCTTCCTGTGTTTTCTTTATTGTTAAGAGATCGTGGGAAGATCCTAGGGTAACAAAGAGTTCTTAGGGGAGCAGCTCTGTGTTTGAGTCGTTGCCATAGAATCATTTGTAAAGGGGAGGAGTTGGTAAGATGACCACGCCCATGTGGGGGCGCCAGAAATATTTCTGCACCCAGGCGTCTGTGACCCTAGGATCGGCCCTGGTCTGATCTGATTCAGTAAACTGATTTTGAGTCTAGCTGCTTTTTACTGTATGTCTCAAAGCAGGTGGAGAACAAAACTGCATGGAGGGGGGCCCAAAAAAATTTCTTGCCCAGGGTCCAATCAATATTAAAGACGGCCCTGTAGATATATATATATATATATATATATATATATATATATATATATATATATATATATATTCTTAAAAACTGGGCCTGTCTAAAAGTAAAAGAAAAAAAAAATACTTACAAGTAAATTCATATAAATTGTATATATATATATATATATATATATATATATATATATATATATAGGATTTATATGAATTTATAGGACTTGTAAGTATTTTTTTTTTTCTTTTACTTTTAGACAGGCCCAGTTTTTAAGATTTTGAAAATGTTATTTTTCATAATAAGGGTGGAGTTCCACCTTAAATAATAGAGTGATGATGTACGATAGCAACTGTACATTAGCATCCATCCATTTGGTGTAGTCCGGTTGATCTCTGATTGGCTGACACAGGTCACTGTAATGCCCCGTACACACGATTGGATATTGATCAGACATTCCGACAACAAAATCCATGGATTTTTTCCTGACGGATGTTGTCTCAAACTTGTCTTGCATACACACGGTCACACAAAGTTGGTCGGAAATTGTGAACGTCAAGAACGCGGTGACGTACAACACGTAGCCAAGAAAAAAATTCAATAGCCAGTGCGGCTCCTTCTGCTTGATTCCGAGCATGCGTGGAACTTTGTTCGTCGGAATTGTGTACACGCGATCGGAATTTCCGACAACGGATTTTGTCGGAAAATTTGAGATCCAGATCTCAAAATTTTGTGTGACGGAAAATCCAATGGAAAATGTCAGATGGAGCCTACACACGGTCGGAATTTCCGACAACAAGGTCCCATTGAACATTTTCCGTCGGAAAATCCGACCGTGCGTACGGGGCATTAGTCATTGCTCTCTGCACTGCGCCCTCGGCCGCTTTTTTTTTTTTCTGCCAATTGGCGGATGCGCTAAGTGCCTTCCTGATCCTCACCGGTCTGTATCTTTAAATGTGAGGAGGAACAGAGGCTGCTGACACCAAGAAAGAGCATCCGTCCCACGTCATCGCCAGCTGTCCCCGTCCTCTCCCTCTCATGTCCCCCTCCTGTTGCTGCTTTCTGTCACTCTTCATTTTCTGCCTCTTCTCCGACTACTTGTCACCGTTTTCTCGGTTCCTTCTCACCACAGATCATCTGCCTGGGTGCCCACTCTCTTCTAATCTCTTCTCTTTTTACTAAGCTGTGAGTCACTTTCTGTGTCTGTCCTACCTACCCACAACGTGCAAACCTCTCCCCTCCCCCCCCCCGGCTCCCCCGGATTATTCTCACGTCAGATCTGCTTTAGGAAAGGCCTGATCCTTCTGAAGATTTTTAGAGGCTTTTTTAATTACTTTTTTTTTTTTTTTTGGTATTCCTTCACAATTTACTTTTTCAATTGCCTTTTTTCTTTGCCAGATATTGCTTCGATGGTTGGGATATACACCACATTGCCAAAAGTATTGAGACGCCCGCCTTTACACGTACATGAACTTTAATGGCATCCCAGTCTGCCGCCCTGTACACACGATCGGACTTCCCGACAACAAAACCGTGGAATTTCGTTTCGAAGGTTGTTGGCTCCAGCTTGTCTTGCCTACACACGGTCACACAAATGTTGGCCAACAATTACGAACGCAGTGACGTGCGAGACGCACGGCGAGCCGATAAAAAGGAAGTTTAATAGTCACGCTACTCGTCCATTACGCTACATACTCGTCCTTGATTCCGAGCATGCATGTTTGTACTTTGGACTTTTGTCCGACGAACTTGTGTACACACGATCGGACAATCCGATAACACACATTTGTTGGTGGAAAATTTGAGAACACGCTAGCCAACATTTGCTGGCGGAAAGTCCGACAACAATTGTCCGGTGGAGCGTACACACGGTCGGACTTTCCACCAACAAGCTCACATCCAACATTTCCCATCGGAAAATCAGATCGTGTGTACGCGGCATTAGTCCGCAGGGTTCAATATTGAGTTGGCCCACCCTTTGCACCTATAACAGCTTCAACTCTTCTGGGAAGGCTGTCCACAAGGTTTAGGAGTGTGTCTATGGGAATGTTTGACCATTCTTCCTAGAAGCGCATTTGTGAGGTCAGGCACTGATGCTGGACGAGAAGGCCTGGCATGCAGTCTCCACTCTAATTCATCCAAAAGGTGTTCTATCAGGTTGAGGTCAGGACTCTGTGCAGGCCAGTCAAGTTCCTCCACCCCAAACACGCTCATCCATGTCTTTATGGACCTTGCTTTGTGCACTGGTGTGCAGTCATGTTGGAGCAGGAAGGGGCCATCCCCAAACTGTTCCCACAAAGTTGGGAGCATGAAATTGTCCAAAATGTATTGGTATGCTGATGCCTTAAAGTGTTTGAAAACCTAGTTACATCACTTTTACCTACAGGTAAGCCTATAATAAGGCTTACCTGTAGGTACTGAAAATATCTCCTAAACCTACACAGTTTAGGAGATATTTACCATATACGCTTGCGCCGACATCAATGGCGCATACGCACTGAAGAAAGGGCATGATTGTGCCTCTTCTAAGGGGCTTGTGCTGTGACTGGTGGCTTCCGGCGCGCATTATGCTTTTACTTTGCAGGGGAAAAAGGAGGAAGTAAAACCCATCAGGGCTTAGTCCTCTTTAAGAGTTCCCTTCACTAGAACTAAGGGGCCAAGCCCAACTCCTGAAAAGCAACCCCCACATCATAATTCCCCCTCCACCAGCGTGACAGCATGAAGAGAGGAGGGAGCCGATAACCGGCTTGTGTGAAAGGGACATGATTGTCCTGATTATCAGTGCAGTCCCAACAGTGCCCACCAGTGCTGCCAATCAGTGCCCATCAGTGCCTTCTGATCAGTGTCACCTATCAGTGCTGCCAATCAGTGCCCATCAATGCCTTCTGATCAGTGTCACCTATCAGTGCTGCCAATCAGTGCCCATCAATGCCTTCTGATCAGTGTCACCTATCAGTGTCCATCAGTGCAGCCTCATCAGTGCCTCCTCATTAGTGCCCAGCAGTGCCGCCTATCAGTGCCACCTATCAGTACATACCTCCCAACATTTTGAGATGGGAATGAGGGACACCTACTAACAAACGTATGTAGGCATAGGACACGCCCCCTGTCACACCCCCTTAAAGGAGAATTAACCAAAAAAAATGGTTAATTAAATCCAGAAGGGTTTTTTTTTTACCACTACTATTCCTTTATATTGGGATTTAAAATGTACAAATGCAGCAACTTATAAATTGGATGAAAGGTTTAGCACTGGGAAACACTTTTTGAAAGATAAAAAGTGCATTTTATATACATCTATATGGATCAGACCAAAATGAGGGATAAATGAGGGGGAAAGAGGGACAGAGGGACATTGCTCCAAATCAGGGACAGTCCCTCGAAATCAGGGACAGTTGGGAGCTATGTCAGTACCCATCAGTGTCGCCTCATCAGTGTCCACCAATGCCACCTCAAAACTGCCCATCAGTGCTCATCAGTGAAGGAGAAAAATTACCTGTTTGTAAAATTTTATCACAAACTATGAAAAACTAAATTTTTTTCCAAATTCTCAGTCTTTTTTCGTTTATTTAGCAAAAAAAAAAAAACCCCAGTGGTGAGTAAATACCACCAAAAGAAAGCTCTATTTGTGTGAAAAAAATGATAAAAAATGTCATATGGGCGCAGTGTTGCATGACCGCGCAATTGTCATTCAAAGTGTGACCGCGCTGCAAAAAATCCACACAAACAAATGGAGAACATATCAAACCCCTGGACCCATGGTGGGAATTTACCCCAAAGCTCCATAGAATCACCTAGTCATCATACATCATTTATATCTGGCCCTTCCTATTGCTTTTTTTTTTTTTTAGGGAACATTTGCAAGGATGTAGCTGTACGCTGTCATAGGATATAGCTGTACGCTGTCATAGGATATAGCTGTACGCTGTCATAGGATATAGCTGTACGCTGTCATAGGATATAGCTGTACGCTGTCATAGGATATAGCTGTACGCTGTCATAGGATATAGCTGTACGCTGTCATAGGATATAGCTGTACGCTGTCATAGGATATAGCTGTACGCTGTCATAGGATATAGCTGTACGCTGTCACAGGATATAGCTGTACGCTGTCATAGGATATAGCTGTACGCTGTCACTGGATATAGCTGTACGCTGTCACTGGATATAGCTGTACGCTGTCATAGGATATAGCTGTACGCTGTCACTGGATATAGCTGTACGCTGTCACAGGATATAGCTGTACGCTGTCACAGGATATAGCTGTACGCTGTCACTGGATATAGCTGTACGCTGTCACAGGATATAGCTGTACGCTGTCACAGGATATAGCTGTACGCTGTCACAGGATATAGCTGTACGCTGTCACAGGATATAGCTGTACGCTGTCACAGGATATAGCTGTACGCTGTCACAGGATATAGCTGTACGCTGTCACAGGATGTAGCTGTACGCTGTCACAGGATGTAGCTGTACGCTGTCACAGGATATAGCTGTACGCTGTCACAGGATATAGCTGTACGCTGTCACAGGATATAGCTGTACGCTGTCACAGGATATAGCTGTACGCTGTCACAGGATATCGCTGTACGCTGTAACAGGATATAGCTGTACGCTGTCACAGGATATAGCTGTACGCTGTCACAGGATATAGCTGTACGCTGTCACAGGATGTAGCTGTACGCTGTCACAGGATGTAGCTGTACGCTGTCACAGGATATAGCTGTACGCTGTCACAGGATATAGCTGTACGCTGTCACAGGATGTAGCTGTACGCTGTCACAGGATGTAGCTGTACGCTGTCATAGGATATAGCTGTACGCTGTCATAGGATATAGCTGTACGCTGTCATAGGATATAGCTGTACGCTGTCACAGGATATAGCTGTACGCTGTCACAGGATATAGCTGTACGCTGTCACAGGATATAGCTGTACGCTGTCACAGGATATAGCTGTACGCTGTCACAGGATATAGCTGTACGCTGTCACAGGATATAGCTGTACGCTGTCACAGGATATAGCTGTACGCTGTCACAGGATATCGCTGTACGCTGTAACAGGATATAGCTGTACGCTGTCACAGGATATAGCTGTCACAAGGGGAATAAATGAGTCCATTGCGCCTTTAAACTTGGGATGAGCGGTGAGAAGTAATAGAGATCCTCATAGACATCCTCACGTCCAGCGACCCCGAGGCTCAGAGTGACTCAGTAACCGCGTTCTCTTCTCTCGCACTCATCATGTGCATCAATGCATTATCCCCTCGCAGAGACGGAGGGAGAGCACATCTGTCAGTTTCCATGGCAACCCAAACTGCTCCCATCATCTCTGCCCTTGAAAGAGTCAGATGTAAAAAAAAAAAAATAACAAAGAAAAACTGATAGAAAGTGGCATTTGGCAAGTGTCTGGGATTTTCCCAAATGTTTCAGGTTGTAGAAACAAAAGTATATTCATCTCTGAACTCCGGAGGATGCACATCATGGAATACAAAGGAAGGAAGTGGAGTTAAGATACAAAGTATCACTGTTTGGAATTCTCTCTGTAAATAACATGTCTGGAAATTATGAAGAGTACAAACTGGGTTGGGGTTAGGTGGGTATAAGATTGGTAGGGGGCGGGGGGGGACTCTGGGGAAATGTAAAGCTGAAGTTTAGCTAAAAAAACATTGTTTCCTCTACAGCTTTGGTTCCCTTACTCACCTAAATTGAAGGTTGTCCCACCATGTGCAGGCTGCTGGATTCTGTAGAAATCTTCACAGCAGGCCTACCCTGTCCTCTTCCTGCTGCTGAATTTCTGGCACTGTGGGGGTTAACAGCTTCCGGTCTCCAGGCTCAGCTGCACTAAAGATAATCTGACTGGGACACACCCCCTCCTGTCCCCTCCTCCAATGAGAGAAGTTCTTGCACTGCCTGTAACAGGATCTGTGAATGGGGGAGACTCTGATCAGCTACAGGATTCTCTCCTCTGTTCACAGGCAGTGTAATCAATGAAAGAACTTTTCTCATTGGATGAAAAGGGCAGTAGGAGGCGTGTCCCAGTCATATCATCTTTAGTGCAGCTGAGCCTGGAGACCCAAAGCTGTTAACCCCCACAGTGCCAGAAGTTTAGCAGCAGGAAGAGGACGGGGCAGGCCTGATGTGAAGAATGCAAGTGGGTTGACCCATATCAGTATAGATAAGAACATATGTCGCCAACACACCATGGATCCATAATCAATAGTCAATAAGTGCAGGCGCTACATTTCAAGATCACCTAGGGCCTTTTTGTCAAGAAATCCTACGTGTCCTCAAAACGTTGCACCTGCATTTATTGTGATTACCTTAAACCAGTGGCGTACCTCCAGGGGTCACAGGGGTCGCAATTGCGCTCCCACCCCATGCTGCCGGGAGCCCGCGCGCCCTCCCTGTTTGCTTGGATAGAAGGAGCGACGAGGGTGGCTGCATATAGAGGAACCGATCTGTACATTTTCCTTCTGCAGCCACTGAATGCCTTCGGGTGCAGTTTATCCAGTTTCCTTCTGCTGCTCCCCATGTTCTCTCAAGCCCCCCTGTGCTGTCTCCTGCCCCCGCCTCAACCCCCCGCAGCTCTGCCAGGTTCTCCCTCTCCCCCTCTCCCGCTGGCTGCTGCTGGAAATTTTTTCAGCATGGAGAGCGGGGAAGGGGCGTTAAATGTGTCATTTACTGGCCCCTTGCTTTTCTAAATGGATTCCGTACCAATCACTGACTCGGTCCATTCATAAATGAAACATAGTAAATTGTGTTTACTATGTTTCAGTTTGTGAATGGAGGGGAAGCTCTGTAAAGAGCTATTCCTGTCCATTTGTTCAGTGCAGTTTAGGCTGCAGAGAAGGAGATTGAGGGCTGTGTCCTTAGTCTTCTTTCTCTGTCTCAAATGGTGGAACACCAGAGATCTGTTTAGACCCTTGATATTTCACCCCCAGTAGGACTCCTAAAAAATTGTAAAAAAAAAATAAATAAAAATAATATTGTAAAAATAAAATTAAAAAATGGTAAAAAATAAATAAATAAATATAAAATAACAAAAATAAAAAAAAACTACTGACATCACTGGCAGAACTCCACAAAAGTAGCAGACCGGGCCTTGGCATCAGGTTCAGGGGTGCCCTTCATGGTTTCTTAAACAGGGGCTCTGAAGGTTCTAGTTATGCCACTGCCTTAAACACATTTGGAAAATTGACTTAGAACTGTAGTGTGGTGGTGACATATGTTCCTATCTATGGGGGCAAAAAAAGGTACAACATAGGTGTAACTGCACCAAAGGTTACAATGTCCTAATCATAGGTGTGCGCAGCCTATTGCATTAGGGTGTGCACCCTTAAGCTCAGACACACATGTGTGTGCGGGTGTCTACATATATATGACCCCGTCACATTGATCTCCCTGCCGGCACAATAAAAGAGAAGACCATAAACACTTCTCTTATGGCAGAGCCAGTAAGAGGGAGATCTTTCCCTGTTACTACTGCTACACAGAGCGATAACACTAATGTGCGCGGGGTGATTAGGGTATGCCTGGGCACATCCGGCACACCCTGTGCACACGTCTATGGTCCTAATGCTAAACCTTTGACTTCTAACACTTCCCTAGACCACAACACTGGATACCAGGCCTCACAGGTAAAGCTGGGTATACACTAGTAGAACTTTGTTCAAAATGTCTTGTTTTAAGAACATTCAACTGCAGTGGCGGGAAAATTTGAAGGCGCAGGTTGGTAACATTTTTCTCTAATGAATTTCTAAAAGTGTATGTGGTTTTCATTCGGGAAAGTCCATTCAATACAAAATCGAATGTTAAAAGCAAATACATTTTTTAAACTGCTTTCAAGCAAGATATGTCGAGCTTTTAAATGTACTGAGAATTTTTGCATGACCGTTCTTACAAATTTATTTACAAATTTTTATTTGAAAATCTAATATTGTATAGCCAGCTGAGGCCAGTCTCAAAGTTATGCAGCCACCGCTTTAGCTAAGGCATCTAAAAAACCACGCATGGCTGATTTCCAGTGAAGAGGATTTCAGTGTAGGGGAGGCAAGTATACAATTAGGAGTTAAGTTTACAATAGGGTTTTAAAGGGGGGTAATGCTATATCCACCAACCATCCCGGATCCTGCGGGACTGTCCACTAAAAAAAATACCAGTATCCCACGGATCCAGGCTGTGTACCACTGCTGGCCAGGTGCTGGAATGAGCTTTCCAGCACCTAGCTGACAGTGGTACACAGCCTGGATCTGTAGGATAAAGGGATTTTTTAGTGGACAGTCCCGCTGGATCCGGGATGGTTGTTGGGTATGACACTAACCCCTGTGTAACACTAATCTTCCAGCTTCAGCTACTTTACTGATGTGTTGGGCAGAGTGATTTCCTGCCTAACATGAGCACTGTAGTTCCAGCAGAGGGAGGCAGTGGCGCAGGATGCAGAGTGTGGGGACAGATAAGGAATCCTCTGAACACCGGTGACCGCCACGCTCTCCCTCTGTAGAGCATCAGTGCCCCCCCTACACAGAGCATCAGTGCCACCCCAGCCCAGGGCATCAGTGCCTCTTCTCTCCTTTCACAGAATACCAGGTCCCCTCCCCATGTAACAACTTAATTGATGATATCTCACTGGATTGGGCACAGGTAGGTATAAAGAGGGACTGAGGGCAGGAAAAGGTACAATATACCTGTAACTAAACCATAGGTACAGTTATAATGTAACCTAAGTTCTAACACTAAACTTTTACTTCTAATACTTACATTGACCCTAACACTGGATACTAGGATTCACAGGTAAGGCCAATTTAAAGTTATACAGTCCTTAATTTAGCCAAAGCATAGGTTGATTTTTGGTGCAGAGGATCTCAGCCCAGGAGAGGTACGCATATAAACCAGAAGATAAGTTTACATCAGAAAAGATTAGTGTTAGGGTTACAAGGAGGGTTAGTACCATACTTCCCAACCATCCTGGATCCCGCGGGACTGTCACAGGATGTAAACATAATCCTAGGGTCCCATGGGTCTGAGCTGTGTCTCAGAGCTGACTGTTTTAGATACTCACAAAGCCTTTGATTCAATTAAATGAACTTATATGAGTCAAGTGCTATGAAAGTTTGGATTTGGTGTTACCTTCAGCAGGAGAAGAAGATTCTGTTGAACTATCTCAGTATAAAGAGACAATAAACATGGGACCAAGTGATCCTGATATAGTAGATAAATATGCTTAACATGGTAGCCACCAAGATGTACTATAACATACTGAAGCAGAGCATGATCCCCTCCCTCCAGAGACTGGGCCGCAGGGCAGTATTCCAACATGATAATGACCCCAAACACACCTCCAAGACTGCCTTGTTAAAGAAGCTGAGGGTAAAGGTGATGGATTGGTCAAGCATGTCTCCAGACCTAAACCCTATTGAGCATCTGTGGGGCATCCTCAAACGGAAGGTGGTGAAGCGCAAGGTCTCTAATATCCACCAGCTCCGTGATGTCGTCATGGAGGAGTGGAAGAGGATTCCGGTGGCAACCTGTGAAGCTCTGGTGACCTCCATGCCCAAGAGGGTTAAGGCAGTGCTGGAAAATAATGGTGGCTACACAAAATATTGACACTTTGGGCCCAATTTGGACATTTTCACTTAGGGGTGTACTCACTTTTGTAGCCAGCGGTTTACAAAATAATGGCTGTGTGTTAAGTTATTTTGAGGGGACAGCAAATTTACATGCAGTCACCACTGAGCTTTGCCAAAACACACCTTGACAATTCTGAGGCCACATGGAAAAAAGTGTTTTGGTCAGAAGAGACTAAAATTGAATTATATGGCCTTAATACCAAACGATGTGTCTGGTGGAAATCCAATACAGCTCACCATCCAAATAACACCATTCCTACAGTAAAGCATGGAGGTTATAATATACTGTTATGGGGGCGTATCTCTGCAGCAGGGACTGGATCACTTGTCAGGATAGAAGGAAAAACAGATGGGGCAAAATACTGTCAAAAGCTCAAGGAAAATTTGCTGCCCTCCGTCAGAAAGTTATCAATGGGAAGAAGGTTTACCTTCCAACATGGCAATGACCCAAAGCACACAGCAAAAATTAGCACACAGTGGTTGAAGGAGAAAGAGGTGAATTTTCTTGCATGGCTTAGTCAGAGCCCAGACTTAAACTCCATTGAAAATCTGTGGAATGACTTGAAGACTTCAGTCCACAAAATTCAGACCACCAAATTTAACTGAACTTGAGCAGTTCTGCAAAGAATAGAGGGAAAATATTGCAAAGTCTAGATGTGTAAAGTTAGTAGATGTAGATGTGTAAAGTTAGTAGAGACAAATCCCAACAGACTAAAGGCTGGAATTAAAGCAAAAGCTGGTTCAACAAAATACTGACACAAGGGGGTGATCCTTTTTCCAACTCTGTGATTCTGTTTTTGATTTTTTTTTTTTTCTGACATATTGGTGTTATATCTTTCATTTCATACCCACTGTATTTTGCCTTGATAACAATAATAGGTAACACACATTATTGAACTATGGGGTTAAATAATATATCCAACATATAAAAAATAAATAATAGATAGAAACAAAGGTGAACAAATAATAATCCAGTCCAAATAGCAAAATAGTCCAAGGCAGTAATCCTGTGCTGGATCTTGCTTTACAAGAACAATACTTCAAACACCAAGAGTGTACCACCGGCTGTGCAGATGGGATAACCTTTCTGGAAGGATGAGGTGCTCTACATAACCATAGGAGGAGGTTTGAGGCTAGGTTCACACTTGTGCAGCCATGCGGGTCGATGCTTGCGTGGGCACGAGAGCCCATTCATTTGAATAGACTGCCGTGCCCCGAGACACGCAGGAAAGAAGTCCCTGTACTATTTTTTTAATTAGCAGCCTGCATGGTATTCGAGGTTTCCAGTACGGATGAGATTTCCAGTGTGGGCGGCGTACCATTAGGATTAATGCTACCCGTCCGCGAGTCCCGCAGTTTGTTATGCCGCGTACACACGAACGGACTTTCCGGCAGAAAAGGTCCGACGGAATCATTCCGTCGGGCATTCCGATCATGTGTGGGCTTCATCAGACTTTTTTCTTTCGAAAATTCTGATGGACCTAGAAATAGAACATGTTTTAAATCTTTCCGACGGAATAAATTACTATCGGGAAATCCGTTCGTCTGTATGCTATTCTGACAGGCCAAAAACGATGCAAGGGCAGCTATTGGCTACTGGCTATTGTACTTTCTTTTTCTAGTCCCGCCATACGTCATCGCGTTCTAAACGATCGGATTTTGGTGTGATCGTGTGTAGGCAAGTCCGTTTCAGCGGAACTCCGTCGGAAAAACCGTCAGAGTTTATTCTGACGGAAAAACCGGTCGTGTGTACGCGCATTAGTCTAAATCTACTAGTACATCTAAGACCCCCGTCCTCTCAGACTGACAATGCTGCCGTCCAAAGGTGCCCCCTCCCCCCCCGGTGCTCCTTCATCCAGAGCTGGGGCACGCTAATACAGGAGATGTGTTACTGGCCAGATCACCAGGTGAAAACAGGGAAATAAGCCTAAAAAAAAAAGAAAACGAATGCAGCCACCACATCTAATGGTTGGTAAACTGCAATATATTACATTGTTTTGGGTTTAAAAACGCATTAATAATCTGGGTGCATCCAGCAAGTTTGCAAATGTTTTGCCTTTCTCCTGAAGCAGCTGGTAGCTCTCTGGGAAACCCATACCTCCCAACATTTTGAGATGGGAATGAGGGACACCTACTAACAAACATATGCAGGCATAGGACACACCCCTTGCCACACCCCCTTAAAGAAGAATTAACCAAAAAAAGTTTAATTAAATCCACAAGGGCTTTTTTTTACCACTATTATTTCTTTATATTGGCTTTTAAAATGTACAAATGCAGCAATTTAGAAATCAGATGAAAGGTTTAGCGCTGGGAAACACTTTTTGAAAGATAAAAAGTGCATTTTATATACAACTATATAGATCAGACCAAAATGAGGGACAAATGAGGAGGAAAGAGGGACAGGGGGACATTGCTCCAAATCAGGGACAGTCCCTCCAAATCAGGGACAGTTGGGAGCTATGGGAACCTCAACTTTGCATCAGTTCCAATTCCTTTCCTGATTGCCTATAATATCTTCTACAGATCTCGAGACCCAGAAGTGCTGCAAAAATAGCGTTATATGAGAACCTTTGCAGGTTCAGATTGAAGGCCATCTGTCTCGGGCAGTGAGGCTCATGTTCCATCCTGGTCCAAATGCTGACACCTTGCCCCAGGCTACTCTACGTGGTCTACTACAAATATTACATTTTCATACCAAGGAACATATTTTCCTGCTCGTGAATGCGCGTGCCCTACAGATCTATACCGCGGTGTATCAAGGACAGCCTGCAACTAACAACCCGCTCCATTATAGCAGAGAACGTGGTGAGGGTGACAATGACCGAGCTCACAGTCCAATTTCCAGCATTTCTCTGTGTTGGATTACATCTTAAATCGGAACGAAACTCTCTCAATCGACATGACTGATTTTTTTAACCCTTTCATGCCTAAGCCTATTTCTGACATTTGTTGCTTACAAGTTAAAATCCATATTTTTTTGCTAGAAAATTACTTGGAACCCCCAAACATTACATATATATATATATATATATATATTTTTAGCAGAGACCCTAGAGAATAAAATGGGGATCATTGCAATATTTTATGTATTTGCACAGCGGTCTTTCAAACACAATTTTTTTGGGGAAAAGAGACACTTTCATGAATTAAAAAAAAAAACCTAAACAGTAAAGTTAGCCCGATTGTTTTGTATAATGTAAAAAAGCGAATGTTACGCTGAGTAAATAGATACCTAATATGTCATGCTTTGAAATTGCACACTTGTGGAATGGCGACAAGCGATGGTACCTGAAAATCTCCATAGGTGACGCTACTTCCTTCCTCCAGCTGTTGCAAAACTACAAGTCTAGGGTGACCAGACGTCCCTGGTTTCCAGGGACAGTCCCCTGGATTGAGGACGCTGTCCCCGGAGCCCGTCTGTCCCCGGGTCTGTCCCCGAATCTGTCATCTCAGCAGGGGGGGGCCTGGAGGTCTCCCAAATCCTGTCCACCAATAAGCTAATCCCCCGTGGTGTAGCTTTTTACAAAACAAATGTCTACGAGCCCCCTGTGCTCAGTGGGGGCAGGGGGACAGTAAGCGGACTATTTCTTTATTTTCGGGTTTAGGTGAATTGATCCACAGTTGAAGCCCGGCCTCTTCAATATGAATACACCGTGACCGCCTAAACCCGAAAATGAAGAAATAGTCTGCTTACTGTCACCCGGCTCCCACTGAACACAGGAGGCCCGAAGATGTTTGCATACAATCATTCCATAAACACATACACTGCATATATCATTTGCAGGGCCGTCTTTAATATTGATTGGACCCTGGGCAAAACTTTTCTTGGGCCCCCCCCATACAGTTTCGCTCTCCACCTGCTCCGAGACAGTCAATAAATAGCAGCTAGACTCAAACTCAGTTTACTGAATCAGATCAGGCAGCTGTTGCGATTGGTTGCCAGAGGTTACAGCGTATCATTAATGCTCACTGACTGGTTGCTAGAGGTTACAGCACGCATTACGGCTCACTGATTAGTTGTTAGAGGTTACAGCACATGATTTCTGCTTGTTGATTGGTTGCTAGAGATTACTGTGGATATGACCTCAGGGGGGCATTATATACATATAAATGCTGCCGGACGCTGCTATTTACATATGGATGCCCGTAATTCACAGGGTCTGGCAGGTGTGCCATCTGTACACAACAAAATAGGGCAGAGCTGGGCAGCATTAGTAGCAGCACTTCACACTGAGATATCGGGACACAGCACGGGACTAAAACCTAGAGGGACGAGGGAATTTAAACCAGGATAGTTGGCAAGTATGAGGCAGCTGCTTTGGGCCCCACAACAATGACAGGGCCCAGGGCAGCTGCCCCTTTTGCCCTGCCTTAAAGATGGCCCTGATCATTTGAGGAAAATATGCTTATAAAACTGTTTACCATTTGCCAAAGAAAAAAAAAAATATGTCCCCAGATTTCATTTTAAAAATCTGGTCACCTTACACAAGTCCCATCATGCCTCTGCCTCTGGGTGTCATGCTTGTGGCTGTCAGAGTCTTGCTAAGCCTCATGGGACTTGTAGTTCTGCAACAGCTGGAGGTCCGCTAATTGCATATCCCTGGCCTAGGCAAATGATGTCATAAATCCTGGGAGTCTTCAGGAGGGGAAGAGAGGAGGGTTCTGCTCAGCTATAAGCACACTCTCCTGCATGCATGCCTGAGCCAAGGGCAGATGGATTCCAGGAAGTAAATGCTACATGAATCATCTGCCCTTACCATGGCCAGAAATGCTAAGGGGGGGGGTGTTTTTCAAAGTGAACAAAATAAAGCATGGAGACATGGATGGATGGGGAAGGTTTGCTTGGAATATTAAAAATGAATTAAATAGTGTTCTTGGCTTGTGGTGCTCAGATGCCTCCCAACTTTCTGAAAAGGGAATGAGGGACACCTATTAGCAAAAGTATGTAGACATAGGACACACCCCCTGCCACGCCCCCTTAACCATCTCAATACAGGGCATTTTAACCCCCTTCCTGCCCAGGCCATTTTTCAGCTTTCAGCGCTGTCACACTTTGAATGACAATTGCGCGGTCATGCTACACTGTACCCAAATGAAATTTTTATTATTTTTTCCCCACAAATAGAGCATTATTTTGGTGGTATTTGATCACATCTGTGGTTTTTATTTTTTGCGCTATAAACAAAAGAAGAGGGACAAGTTTGAAAAAAACACAATATTTTTTACTTTTTGTTATAATAAATATCCTTTTTTTTTTTTTAAACAAATTTTTTCCTCAGTTTAGGCCGATACTTATTCTTCTACATATTTTTGGTAAAAAAAAATCGCAATATATATTATATATATATCGCAAAGTTATAGCGTCTACAAAATAGGGGATAGATTTATAGCATTTTTATTATTTTATTTTTTTTTACTAGTCATGACGGCGATCTGCGATTTTTTATTGTGACTGCGACATTATGGCGGACACATCGGACACTTTTGACACATTTTTGGGACCATTCACATTTATACAGCGATCCGTGCTATAAAAATGCATTGATTACTGTATAAATGTGACTGGCAGGGAAGGGGTTAACACTAGGGGGTGATCAAGGGGTTAACTGTGTTCCTAGGGCAGTGATGGCGAACCTTGGCACCCCAGATGTTTTGGAACTACATTTCCCATGATGCTCATCTACATTGCAGAGTGCATGAGCATCATGGGAAATGTAGTTCCAAAACATCTGGAGTGCCAAGGTTCGCCATCACTGTCCTAGGGAATGTCTCTAACTGAAGGGGGAGGGGACTCACAAGGGGAGGAGACCGATCGGTGTTGCTCTGTACTGAGAACACAGATCGGTCTCCTCTCCTCTCTGACAGTACATTGATCTGTGTGTTTACCTACACAGATCCACGTCCTGCCATATTACCGGGCAATCGCGTGTGCCCGGCGGACATCGCGGGCGCCGGGCACGCCCATCGGGTGCCCAGTGACACGGCGGGCGCGCGCCCCCTGGTGGGTAGGGAAGGCGAGGGCGTCTTATGACGCCCTCCCAGAACGAGAGCCGCGCCGCCTGCCTGTCATATGACAGCCGGCGGGTGGCAGGCGGTTAAAGGAGAATTATATAAATAAAAACAAGATTGGTTAAACCCACAAGTGCTTTTTTACCACTACTATTCCTTTATATTGGATTTTGGAGTTTACAAATGCAGAAATTTAGAATTTGGATGAAAGGTTTAGTGCTGGGAAACACTTTTTTAAATAAAAAGTGCATTTTATATAAATCTCTATGGATCAGACCAAGATGAGGGACAAATGAGGAGGAATGAGGGACAGAGGGACATTTTTCCAAATCAGGGACAGTCCCTCCAAATCAGGGACAGTTAGGAGCTATGGTGCTCAGATAGAGTGAAGATCCGATTTAAGGCACTTGTACAATCAGATTGTAAGGTGTGTGGTGAGCGGTAGTATGACAGATTAGTACTGGTTCTATGCCGGGAGCACACACCTGAGGTTGTAGAGCAGAAACGTGCATTGCGTTGAGATGATGACAGTAATGAAATACTCTGATATCTGATGTGCTGGTACATTGTTATCAGGGTTGTACGGTGTATACATGTTTCCCGACACCCAGAGGATATTCCCATCATACACTCTGAGCTCGGCACCTCGAGTCAGATAGGCAGATGAGCCCAGTGAAGTGTTCATTCCCCTCCCGCGGAGTCTATTCCTGCCGGAGTGTGTGGGAAGATCTGGAATTGCTTTAAGTGAAGGGATTTTAGCGCGGCTCTCGGTGTAATAGTCTGCGGGGACAGGGATCCGAATCAAACGGTGACGTAGGGAGGCTGATCTTTAATTCATATCTAACACCCGGCAACCTTTGTTCTTATCATCCCGCCTGTGGTTTAACACCTAGGAGACGATTACGCATTCACAGTCCAGTCGTCATTGATCCGCGCGTGCCGCACAAAGCGTGTTTGTGTTATCGCTGCGGCCACATTCCCCGTTCAAAGGTAGAATTTCCTGTAAATTATTCAGGCGAGCAATAAAAACAACC